>NW_022196905.1:200471222-200509481 GCF_008632895.1 Mastomys coucha
TCTCCAGCATCTGCTGTCACCTGAGTTTTTTATCCTAGTCATTCTGACTGGTGTGAGGTGGAATCTTAACACTTGTTTTTCTATCCATGGTTTCCCTTTTTCCAGACTTCCATCTAGTTGGCGTCCTGCAGTATGTCCTTTTCATGTTGGCTCCTGTCACTTAACATTTAAGCTAAATTCATCTGGGTTGTTTTTCCTGACTTTATATTTCATTTCTTTTCATCTTTAAATGATAAGCATAATTTATTATTAATCTTCTAAAGACACCTTGATTGCTCACAAGTTATTGCAGTTATGAATGAAGCTTTCTAAGAAACCATGGAACCTCCCAGCTTGCTGTCCCATTTTGCAGTGAGAGGTATATTCTACCACTCCTGGTCACTTTATCTAAATTCTTAATAGAATTTAATGGAGAACATGAATAGTAAGTAAATTTTCTCCTCATCCCCATGAGCCTTCTATAGTAGATAATAACTTATGTTAAAAAGTAGTAGAATTAATCAAACTCTAATTTTCACCAGATAAACTTTATTTCCCAGGACTCTGTTTCAGTTATTGTCATAGTTAGGGTTACTCTTGCTATGATGAAACTCCTGACCAAAGCTTACACTTCCATATCATAGTTCATCATCAGAAGGAAGTCAGGACAGGAATTCAGACAGGGCAGGAACCTAGAGGCAGGCACTGATGCAAAGGCCATGAAGAGTTGCAACTTACACACTTGCTCAGCCTGCTTTGTTATAGAACCCAGGGTTAGCCCTACCCATGATGAGCTGGGCCCTCCACAATCACTTGGTAAGGTAAAATACCTTACAGCCAGATCTTTTTTTTCAATATTTTTTAAATTTAATTTTTACTTATTCTCTTTATATCCAGCTTACTGCCACCATCCTGGTCACTGCCTCTCACAATGCTTCCTCCATTCTCCTCTGAGTAGGTGGGGGGATACCTGGCACTTCAAGTCTCTGTAAGGCTCTCCTACTGTGGCCAGACAAGGCAGCTCAGCTAGAAGAACATATTCTACATACAGGCAACAGCTTTTAGGGTAGCCCCTGTTCCAGTTGTTGGGGGACTCACATGAAGACCAAGCTGCACATCAGTTACATATGTGTGTAGAGGACTAGGTCCTCTTTGGTTGCTAGTTCAGTCTCTGAGAGCCCCAAGTATCCAGATTAGTCGACTCTGTTGGTCTTCTTGTGGAGTTCCTACCCCCTTTGGGGCCCACAATCCTTCCTCCTATTCTTCTATAAGTGTTCCCAAGCTCCATCTACTGTTTAAAAGCCTCATCTTATGCAGGCATTTTCTCAGATGATGCTCCCTCCCTTCTGATAACTCTAGCTATGTCAGCTTTGCATAAAACCATCCAGTATAGTCATCTTTACATCTTCTGAGGTATACTTTAAATATATGAAGCAGATAGTTCATGTGCACACAATCAGTGTGAAAATCTGTAAATCAAGGCCACTATACATGTTTTTAGTCAGGTACTGTTCAATAATTCTAATAGTGTATGCTAATTGGTGTGTTATACTGGCAAACACTGCACATAGACCAGAATGGTAATTTAAATATATTTTACTTCTATGATGGCTGATGTCAGTGTCATCATGATGCAAAGCAGAGAGAGCAAAGGCTTTATCTAATGACAGATAGTGGCACATACTTCCTGGACTCTCAGAAGGAACCTTACCATGTGGCCATACATTTCTAATGACATGTCTGAGCATGGTACTTGACACTTTATCTACTGTCTTTGGCTCAGGCTTACATACACAGGGAGGTTCAGGGCATAGTGCCAACTTACCTGGCTATATATAGAGGCATGCTGAATTCAGACCAGGTCCCTTAATTGATCTCAGTTTTATAGTATATAATATGTCTGCTAGGGGACAGCATATGTGCACTTCAGAGACATGCACAGATTTCTTGCTATTATCAACCTACTCATGCTAGCATAGTTTAGATTTCAGAAATGCCATGTGGGACTACAATAACCATCTGGAATAGCTGAACATCGTAGTAATTGGCTCTTAAACCAGTTATAGATATTACCTAATCCTAGAAAATTCCTATGATGGAAATTTTAAAGAATTTCTCTTAAATAACATGCAAGGTAAAGGACTTTAGATCATTGTCACTGATGGAGATAAAATATAGTAGATTTTAGATTTTTCTTTTCAAATGTTTATTTGTGTGTGTGTGTGTGTATGTGTGTTTGTGTGTGTTTGTGTGTGTGTATGTAAGGCAGGTGCCTGTGAAAGTCATGTGTGTTACATCCCCTGGAACTGGAGTTAGTGGTGGTTTTCAGCCAACTCACATGGGTACCGGGAATAGAATTCAGATCCTCTTTAAACGTAGCAAGTACTCTTAGCTTCTGAGCTATATCTTCTGCTCTGCATTTCAAGTTTTTACAGCTAAATTTCTTATTTAAAATGTTTTTTATGTTTCAGTTTTTGCTTTAAAAAGTTAAAGAAATGATTACTTGTGGAATGAAAATTAGAAATTTTAAAATGTTTACTGAGAAAAGGTATTATTTCATGATTTTTTTCAGAACATATATAAGTTAGTTATTTTCCAAAAAGAAGCTATAGGAAGTTTATATATACCATACTAGCCACAGTCCAAATAGATAAAACACAGACAGTAGTAACTTGCTCAACTTTCTTACTCATTTCCAAGTCTAACCATGTTTGATCTTGTGCTGTGACCTCCTCCCTCCTCACTGGGGCTGGGTTAAGTGTGTGTGCACACGAGTTTGTGTCTACCTCCTGTATTTGTCATGCTGACTGACACAGCATGGGGCATGCGTTCAGTGAGTGTTTATCACCTTTTCATTTGCTGTCTATACTCAGCATATCAGTGAAAGATGCTGAAATAAGGTAAGAAAAGACTAAAGCCAATGACTGCTGTTACTTTTTCCGTAACTTGTCCATTTTACTGTCTGTAAGTAAAATGAATCATATCAATATGAAATGAATCTTGTAAGATTTAAAGTGGTATTAAGATTTTGCTTATTTAAAAACATAGTAAATAATATGGTTAAGGCAATAAAGACCAACACACACGCACACACACACACATATACACATACTTCTTCACGGAGAATATGTATTTTATTTCTGCTTTAATATAATAATTACAGTTTTAATGTGGAATTTAATGCTGAAAATTGCTGACTTTGTGATTTGTCCAAATTAGGCAAAAAGGACCCCCAGCTGTAGAGAGGGCCAAGCAAGTGGAGGAGTTCCTGCAACGCAAACGGGAGGCTATGCAGAATAAAGCCCGGGCCGAGGGACATGTGGTAGGATGCTTTCTCTTGGGATTTTGAATATATCAGTATTCAAAGTTAAGGCCTAGAATGATGTGAGTGTAAGTAAAAAGAATTATGATGTAGTAGTCTGCACACAATAAGATATTGAAGATGTTCAGAAGCAACATACAGGTTATGCTTTTGCCTATATCTTGTTCATTAACCTGTTTTCTAATGTCTTTTATTGATATTTTATATATCAAAGTAAAATTACATCATCATTTTATATTCTGTTCTCCAAAAAGGGAGAAATGGGTATAACAATCTAAATATTCATATTAGAGATATAAGTTCTTAAGTTGCTGGAAAATTTCCCAGTGTACTGTTTGATTTAATATTTCTAAGTAGCAAAGAATTTTAGGGGAAAAGGTAAATAAATGTTTAAGTGAATACACACATACACACACACACACACACACACACACACACACACACACACACACACATTATAGTATTGTTGAAAAGTATGTTAGAAACAAAATAATTACTTTAAACCATCCAGTTCAGCAAATTACAAAATTAAGTCATTTATCTAAAAATATTAAGTTCTGAGGCACTCACCTCACTAGTTGGAAGTCTCATTAGTTCTTAGCTGCAGAGTGCGCAAACGTGTTTTGATGAGTCAAAGCAACTGAGGATTGCTTCTGTCCTCTCATCCCCTGTGGAGCCTCTATTCACATAGAACATGCTTCGAGGTATTCTTTTAGACTTATGTTTTTAAAAAGCTATAATTGGTAACTGTAAATTTATTAACAGTTATTCAATATAAGTTTTTTCCCTTTGAATTTATATTATGGAAAAAATGCTACAGTTTTTATTGGTCACTCTTTATATTTTTAACACGCATACTCCAATTTACTTTCTTAATAATCTGGAGTGAATCTGTCTTTGTGAGCTTCCTCTATATGGGAGGAAATAATTTCTTGCTTCTTCCCTTTCTTCAGTCTTCCTATTAATAGCATCTAAATTTTTGATTGCTTTCTTTTAAGGGCTTTTAAACTTCTGTGTAGCCTAGACTTGCCTCAAACTCAAGATCCTCATGCCTGGTTGAGCATTGGGATTAATGATATGCACCACCATTCTCAGCTCTGGTTGTAGATCATTAGTATTTAAAATAGTTCCTGTGAGCTGGAGAGCTAGCTCAGCAGGTAAGACTGCCTGCTGCTCTTGCACAGGCTCTGAGTTAGGGTCTCAGGACCCACATCAAGTGGCTTATGAGCACCTGAAACTATAGTTCAGGCCTCTGCAGCACTGTGCTCACTTGCACATACCCACAGAGAGACTGACACACATAGCCAGCCGTAACTTAAAATATAAAGTTTAAAGAGTCTTTTAAACCATGATAGTTACTAGAACTACAAAGATGCAGTGACAAAACTTCCCACTACTATTTTTGTTTAATCTTGAGATTCCATCATCAGTTTATTTTCTTCATGTTGGAGAATGTCCTCTGGTATTTTCTTTAAAAAGACATTTTCCAAAATTTGTTGGGAAAATGCCTTTTTTTTCCTGACACTTGAACAATACGTTGTGGTAACGTATTTGTAGGTCTGAAAAGCATTTGGCCTGTTTTTTTGTCTTTTCATGTGTATGTTTGTGTGGTATGTGTGTGTTCACATGTGTGTGGAAGCACATGTGTGTCTGGGCAGCTGAGAGGGATCAAAGTCTGGTTCTCTTGCTTACATGGTAAGTGCTTTGACTGTTGAGCCACCTCCACAGCCTTGTTTGTGTGAGAGAGATTTTGCTGGGTACTGTCTAGGCTGAGGCCTGCTCATCTTCTGACAGGCCTCCTTCTGATGCCTTAGGTGTGTGCCTCCCTCTGACTCGGAAAAGCTTTTCTTCTTTGTGCCTGGAAGCAATTGGATCATTGGCTAACTCCTGAGTTTTCTTCCTGTTCATTAGTTTCCTGGACATGTAGGTTCCAATTTTATACCTACTATTTCTTCAAGACAGATGTCTCTCATTTTCTTCTTTTAGGACATTAAATTAGAGTGCTTGTGACTGCACCACTCATTGGTGCTTCCTTTTTCTGTTTTATTTTGAATGGTTTCTATTGCTGTATCAGGAACATTAATACTCTACAGTATAAGCCAGGCAGTCATGGCGCACGCCTTTAATCCCAGTGCTTGGGAGGCAGAGGCAGAAAGATTTCTGAGTTCAAGGCCAGCCTGGTCTACAGAGTGAGTTCCAGGACAGCCAGGGCTACACAGAGAAACCCTGTCTCGAAGAAAACAAAAAGAAAAAAAAAAGAAAGTCGACATTATAAATGCTGCTGCTCACCTCATCCAGACGCGATAGCTTTTGTGTCTTCCTTCTGTTTTTTGCAGCTTCTTTTGTATCGGCCATTGCTATACTACCGAGCTCTACCTCAGCCCACATACTGTTTTTGTTAAATATCTCAATATTGGGTTGGGTGTTCTTATAGTTTTAGTTTCTGTCTTTGTAACAACCCTATACATGTTTCTATCTTAAAAATTCAGAATGTCATTATAATAGCTGTTTTAATTTTCTCACAAATTGCTATTTCTGGGTCTTTGTTAATTGATTAAGATTTTCTTATTTAAAAATAAAAAATCTTGTGTTATTTTTACTCTGCTTACTATACTTGAATTAGTATGCCAAACACTGTACACTGTATCTCAGGTGTTTTTTATTAACTATTTGGTGGCTTTAGTTAATTATTTAGAAATAATTTGACTCATTGAAAGCTGACTCTGAATGTCCCCTGAGGCTGTAAAGAACAGTGTTCTCTCTCATGGTGACTTGGCCCCTTGGATTACCCTTGCTTACTGTTCTGAGGTCTTTGTACTCTGCCTGCTGCAAGTATGAGACAGCCTCGGGTGTTATTAGCTTTTGCCACTCAGTGAGAGACTCTTAACCTTAAGAACCTCTTCACATTCCCGGCACTGCCTCTCTGTGCGGCTTTCTCTTCTTTGCTTTCTGCCTTCAGCTTGCCCATCCACTAATGATGTTTCTTCACCTCAGAAGGACCATGCAGCTCTGTTCCAGTTTCCTCTCTTGTGCTGCTGCCCAGAAGCTCTGGCCAGACATGAAGTAAGGCAGTCACTGGGCTTACCTCCCTGCTTCCCTCTCCCAAGGATCTACCCCATAGTGCTTGTTATCCAGTATTTGAAAACCATGTTTTCTTGTATATTACCTAAACTTTTAACATAATAATGTTACTGTAGCTCTAATCACATTGCTCTGCATGGCTATAGGTAATTCTTTTTTTCTCTTTTTTTAAGTTTTCTTTATTTCTCGGAATTCCATACATGTACACAATGAAATGTGAGTGGATTTATCCCCCATTTCCCGTATACATTCTCTAGCATATACCCTACCAACTTTGCTTTTTTTTAAAGCTCCTAGACCAGTTTATTTTACTCTCCAACATTCAAAGAAATGTGATCTGCAAAAACAAAACCTGGATTACAAAGTCCTTTTACTTCTTTACAAACTACCGTTACTAATAACAATTTACATGCCTCAAGTTTTTATCCCCACCCACCTACTGCACACAAAAAAACTCCCAACAACAAAAAACCAAGAACTACAGAGGCAGCCTGCCTCTGCCTCCCAAGTGCTGAGATTAAAGGCGTGCGCCACTACCGCCTGGCAAAAACTCCAGTTTTAAGACAGGGTGAATAGTGAACCAGTTTTACAAATACATAAACACTAGTAGCTAACAGGATTGGAGGGACAGGAAAATACCCAAGAGAAAAGAGTCTTCTGCAACAATGACTAGAGTATCTTGATGAAGCTAACAGTTGAAGCTTAACCTCTCTGATTCCTGACTATTGTTGAAGTTAGTCTTTAATCTCAAAATTTGTAAAAAAGGAACATGGTAAAAAAGAAGTACAGTGAAGATCCAAAAGTAACTGAAGTTTGGAAGCTTCAACAGCCTATAATCCTGGAATACACTTAAAATCTACTTTTCGTAAAGAGTGACTCACTAAATCCAGCTAGCATTGCCCCTGTATGTCTGAGTGTGGGCCCTCTAGTGGAAATTTCATGGGAAATCTAGCTTCAATAATGAGTCTCCCTTCACTTGCCAATAGTTCCTTACCATGAGGTAAGGCCTGGAGAGGTCATTTGTGCCTACTTGATTTTACAAAGATATTGTGTAGGTAGCCACGGCTGCTATGAGTTCATGAATTCTATAGCCATGACATTCCACAGCAGAATCTAACCCCCTCCCTAATGCTGGAACCCTTTAATACAGTTCCTCATAAAAGTATTTCTGTTGCTATTTCATAACTGTAATTCTGCTGTTATGAGCCAGAATGTAATATCTGTGTTTTCCAAGGGTCTTAAGCAACCCCAGTGAAAGGGTCATTGTACCCACAAGGGGTGCTGACCCACATACTAGGAACTGCTGTTCTAGAAGACAGATGTCACAGTGCATTCTCCATCCTGATTCATTCTTTCCACTACCTCTTCTGTAATGTTCCCTGAGCCTGTGACCTATTCTTGTTTTTAATTAACTGAGTTTTAATTAAAATTTTCATACAATGTAATTTTATTTATTTATTTTTCAAGATCCAGTGTTTCCACTGTGTAGCTCTGGCTGTCTTGGAACTTACTATGTAGACTAGGCTGGCTTCAAACTCACAGAGCTCTGTGTGCTGAGTGCTGGGATTGAAGGCATGCACCACTGTTAACCGACTGTGGAATATATTTTGATGATGTAATGGTTGTCCCTTCACCACCTTCTTCACCTTCCTGTCCCACCCAATTTTAGGCCTCTCTCTCTCTCTCTCTCTCTCTCTCTCTCTCTCTTTCTCTCTCTCTTTCTCTCTCTCTTTCTCTCTCTCTCTCTAAGAAAAAACAAACAAACAAACAAAAAAACAGAAGAACTTCTTTAATAAAGGTTCCGCTCTGTGAAGAAGTAGCCATTTAAAGGATTTGTCTAACTTACTTGTTGGCTTGTTTCTTGCCCATTGTTCTATGAGGATTCTGCTCTCTCATCTTCTCTCACTCTTGAGAATGAGACGATTTTTGGATCATACTCCCCTTTAAGCAGCTGTTTCTCTTTTCTGATAATTCTTAGGACTGCTATTTTATCCTTGATGTTCTGAGATTTAATTTGATTATTTTCACCTGTTGGGTCTTGTTTTATTTCTTCACTGACCTGATACAGGTTCTCACTGGTATATGGAGTTCGCAGTATAGGTGTTTACCTTCAGTTCTCAGGATATTCTCACTGACGGTCACCCTAAATACTGTCTCTCTAAAAGCTTATTTTTCCAGGAAAACTGCTCTCAACTTCTAGTGTAACCTTTGTACATAATGTCTTTTCCTTTATTCTTCTGTTTCTTCTGTTCTATCCTTTCCTTCATTTCTGCTTTGTTTTTCCAGGCTTCTTGATTTTCCAGCTCGCTGAAACACTTAACTTGCAGCTCAGCTAGTCAGTTTGTTTTTACTTTAAAACTTGTGTTTATATGTTTGTGAATTCTAACTTGTTTTCCCTTTCAGCTTCTTTATTCCGTTCTCATTTTCCTGCTGCAATCTCATTCTTGGAGCTTGGCTGGCTATATGTTACATTGTCTAGAACTCTCCTTTGCCAGCAAAATAATACATCCCTTTCTAATACTGTTTAATCAAATTTTAAGGACTCAGGCAGATGGCAGCCCGATTTTTTGGCAAACATAACATGATTGCCCTCTAGGCTCGTACCCTAATGAAGTCCTTATTCACCTTCTGAAACTTCATGAGCCTGGCCTCTACTCTCTGAGTTTCTCCCAGCCTTCTGCTCTTCCATACTCCTGCCTGAACTTTAACCATCACTGTCAAAACCTTCTGGGGACTCTTGAGCCCACAGCTACAGACTCATTCATGTTCCTCCCGATAGCCAATTCTGAAGGCCTGCAAGCAGCATGTTCATCAATGCCACTATCCCATCTCTCACACTAGTTTTCTGTATATTTTTCTCTCCATTGTGACCAAATACCTGATGAAAATACTCTTCAAGAAGGATTACTGTTTCAGATGACACACTTCATCCTGGTGAGAAAGGCATGTGACAGCTGCTTATATTTTGTCAGTGAGCAGGAAGCAGACAGTGAGCTGGGCAGTGACTTTTTTTAAAGGAGTATTATGTTTTTCCATGATAAATTCATTAATGCAAAACTCCATTTTCTTAGTACCTAGGTGTATATGCATAAAACTACCTTAGAAATATGACTGTGAACATCTGTAGTTTTCATTATGTTTGGGTAGATGTATCATGTATTACTTGTAGATTGGCTGACTCAACAAGGCTATTTTTATGCAATTTGGGAAGAGTAGGAATACAAAGGTTAGGCAAGTGTAATTTATCTTTATAATAATTTGTAATCAAGTGTTAGACAAAAATATGTACACTAGTGTATTAGGCAGAATTCTCCAGCAAAGTGTATAGAAACATTATAGAGTATACATTTATAAAAGAAAGTACACATTCATTCCTCTGAGGAGGGCCACTTGAGTTGTTTCTAGTGATATAATATGGTCATCCAGTTTACTCAGGTACTCACTACACATGCCCATATAATTGACTTGCCCAGCTCCTTGTGGAGTCTATGTTCTGTGTTGACATGTCTCATTATGTGTACCTGAGCTTCTATCTGTGATTATACCTTTAAACAGCACTGCAGAAAATCAAAGCTGTGAAAATTATGTTTGAACCTTTTATGATTTTCACTTTCAGCATCTTGTTATCTTTGATGGCATTCTGTCATTATTTGGGGTCCTTATCATAATTATTATGCACTATCCCTTCTTAACAGTCCTTCTTTAATCATACTTTCCTAAAACCTCTAATTATATTTCTGTTTCTCTCATCATCACTATACAACACATAGCCAGACTCTTGAAAAGTGAATGAAGTTCATTTGTTTCCAGTTCCTTATCTGTTATTTCAACTCTGTAAACAGTTGTCACCACATCAGCATATTGAAAGAAGTCACTGTGCCATCCTCTCAAACATATGCTGTTTTGTTGTTTCTGTTTGATTCCTTTTGTGGGGTGAGCTGAGGACTTCTCATGAACTAAATAAAGAATGGACCACTGAGCTACATTGCCAGCCCACGCAAAACTTTGTGATCCTCATCTTACTTGACCTTTCTGTGACATCTGAACATGAGCTGTAGAATTTCTTCCTTATCTTCTGCACTTCACACTGTACTGCTCTGCCTGTGGTCGCTTAGCATGTTCTTTTATGTAATTGTTACCTTTTTCTTCAGTCTTTACATGCTAATCTTCTTTGGAACTAAATCTTTAGTTGTGTCTTACTATAAGTATTATAGAGTGATCTCCCTGGGAATTCTGGACAGGGCTTGTATGTAATTTATGTGTAAGTCAGTCACTCCCTAGCTCCTCTGACACTGGCCTTGCTCCATTCTCCACATTCATTTTTCCATACTGTTTTGGCATTTAATTTCTCTTGTGTTTTCTTATAAGTTTCAAATTTTTATTTTATTTTCACTCATGTATGTCTGTGGGTATATGTCCTGATACATGTCAGTGCCCATGGAGTATAGGCAGGGTATTGGATCCACTAGGGCTAGAGTTACAACGTCTAGTCTTAACCAAGAGCAGCAAGCACCGTTAACTGCTGAGCCATCTCCCCAGCTCCAGCACTTTGTTTATTGACATTTGATTTGTAAATTACCAGAAAATAAGAATGACTTATTTTTTCTTCTATAGTTTTATGAATTTTAACATATCTATAAATGCATGTAGGCAAGTTACAGAAAAACTCCCATCATGTCCCAAGTTTTTTTTTTTTTTTGATTGTTGTTGTTAATTTCCTTTTCTTAAAAGACCTAATTGTGTGGGGACTTAATTAGGGTTGTCTGTGTAGCTCAGGCTTTGCTGTTACTGACTGAAGTGTGGCAAACTCACCAGTGCGCTCAACTGAAGACATGTCTGTTCCTCTGTCAGTAGCATAGTTCAGCAAGGCTTAGGCTTCTCTATTCCTTTTCTTTTTCATATAAGAATTTGCCACAATTTAGCAACTTTGAACAATTTACATTTATTGGCCCATGGTTTTTGAGTTAGAACTCAGGACAGTTTGGCTAGTCTCCTTGTACTCTCTCACAAGGCAGTAAGATAAGTAGTGCTACCTTCTTATCTGAAAACTTCAATCCCAGGCTCATTCATGTTGGTGAGAAAATTAATTTCTTTATGCTCAGTGAATGAATGCCCAACTGCTTGCTACAGGTCTTGGTTAGAGTTTTATTGCTGTCAGAATTTCAACATGGTCATGGCAACTCTTATAATGAAAAACATTTAATTGGGGCGGGCTTACAGTTCAGAGGTTTAGTCCATTACTGCCATGATGAGAAGCATGAAGCACATAGGCAGACTTGGAATGGAGAGGTATATGGGAGTTCTACATCTGAATCAGCAGTCAGCAGGAAGAAAGAGAGCTGCTGGGCCTGGCTTGGGCTTATGTAACTCCAAAGCCCACCCCCAGTAACACAGTTCCTCCACCAATGACACACCTACTCCAAAAAAACCACACTTCCCAATAGTGTCCACTCCCTATGAGCCTATGGAGCCATTTCATTTAAGCCAATATACTCCCTATCAACTGGAGATGCCTTACTTTGGAGAGGCCATACATATTCTCAGAGATCACCTTAGTACATGATCCTTTCTCACATGTCTCCTCCCATTATCAAACAGCTTCAGTCTATGAAGAGAGTCTGCTACCAATACAGTTTCATTATTTTTATAGTACTTCTAAGTTCTATCCTTTTATTTTTTAAGGTACCTGAATGAGGATGAGACATTTTGTAGTGAATATATACTTAGTTCATTTGTTTTTCTTTTTAAAAAATCTTACAAATAACCACTTTTAACAGTATTTAATGACAGTATAATTTTGCTCTGTTTGGATTAGTTATGTTTTATCATTTTATATTTGTTTTATCTATTTTTGTTCTCCTGGTTTTATTCTTGCTACCTTTATCTCGCCTGAGTACTTTTTAATATTCCATTTTAATCAACCCTATCAATCTGATTGTATCTGTATTCATGTAGCTTTGTAACTGTACAGATGGCTGTGAGCCATCATGTGTGTAGCTGCTGGGAATTGAACTTAGGACCTCTGCTGGCCCCCTCGCTCTGGCCCAGCTCGCTCTATGTAATTCACTGTAGCTATCTTCAGACATACCAGAAGAGGGCATCAGATCTCATTACGGGTGGTTGTGAGCCACCATGTGGTTGCTGGGATCCAAACTCAGGACCTTTGGAAGAGCAGTCAGTGCTCTTACCTGCTGAGCCATCTCGCCAGCCCTTTATGTAGTTTTTAATGATATTTCTTCACCATTTGAAGATTTTCTTCTATAGTTAATATTTCTCTGGATGCTTTTATTTAGTATTTTACTCTTAGCTCTTAGTTTTCAGCAATATGATTTGATTTTCTCTAGATGTGGGTGGACATTTAGGCTCAAGCCACTTTATTATTTTGATATCTGCACAATTCTGAAGTATTAGCATTATAATACATTTTTTGTTTTATTCATAGGTAGTTTTGCATGAGATTCATATGGTTTCCCAATATTACTACCATTATTTCATTTAAAAAAGTTTAATCTTTGTCAAGATGTTCAGTTTTGTTTCTCAGTGTTTTGGTTTTTGAGGGTAGGGTTGGATTTTGGTTGGTTGGTTGGTTGGTTTTGTTTGAGGACAGGGTTTGAGATTAAATCCAGGATTTTAAATATGCAGGGCAAGCACTCTGCCATCATACTGTATCTCCAATCCCATGTGGATTTGAAATAGAGTCACATTATATTGTCAGGTGTTTAGAACATTGAACTTCTGAGAGATGACAGTAGAGACCTAGATGTGACTGTATAGAGATGGAGTTAGGGATAGAGGGCTCTCAGGGGACTGCTTGTCCAGTAATCATTAATGAACATTTATAGTGTCATTCATTCATATGTTTTAATTGGGTGACATTTTCATTTCTCAGTTGTAACTGCTGAGTTGCATTTATTTATACTACAGTACAGTAATTGATACTATTTATTATAACCTTGATTCTTCAGGAAATAATACTAACATCAGAGATTTAAAGTTGAACCTAATAAATATATTCCATTAATATTGATACCCATGATATGTTTAAATCATTTGAAAATGTAAATCTATTGACACTGGCTTTTAATTGTATTTATTTGTGTAGTGTGAATATGGGCATGTACACAGAGATCAGAGGACAACTTGGAGTAGTTGGTTTTCACCTGCTATGTACATTGTTGAGGCAGGACTTCTCTTGTCTTTGTGCCCTATAATTAAACATTAAGTTTCTATAACAGCAGATAAGTGTATCCAATGGTAACACTGCATTTTATAGTCCTGACTTTGCAGGTTTCAGGAAGCATTGGTGTTAGGGGAATTAACAACATGACAGTACAGAGTACACGTGTGTATTCAGAACCAAGGCAGGATGTGATGAGCACTGTAAGGAACACTTCAGGTTCATTGTACATGTGGTTCTCAATTAAGTGTTAGTCATGCGGGCTAGAAAATACTGTGAAAGGGAGTGTCTAACCTTTTAACTTATCTCGCCTGTTGTCATCTACAACTTCTAACACTTGAAACTATGCAATCTACTTTACGAAACAAATTACAGGAAAATCTCAGTCTCAAAATTTTGTATTGTGTTGTATTTATAACTGTCTTACTTTCCTGTAACTCTATGGATAACTGTGTATGTTTTCAAAATTAGCCCTCATAAACAATGATATATAGTAGGTTAGAGGGAATACCAACATCATATCTTACTCCTACAGAAGCTGAGATATGTCTTAGCTAAGAGCTTCATTGCTGTGGAGAGACCCCATGACCAAGGCAACTCTTAGAAAGGTCAGCATTTAATTGTGGCTGGCTTACAGGTTCAGAGGTTCAGTCCACTATCATATGGTGGAAAGCATGGCAGTGTCTAGGCAGGCATGGCACTGGAAGAGCTAAGAGTTCTACATCTTGTTCTGAAGGCCTCTAGGAGAAGACTGACTTCCAGAAAGCTAGGAGGAAGGTCTCAAAGCCCACCCCCACAGTGACACACTTCAATCAAAAGTAATTTTAGAGAAAAAAAATTTTAATGGCCAAAAGGCTCCATTTGAATAATTTCTGGCACTACTAGTGACCTTAGGGGAAAAAAAATTAATTATACTTGAATTAGAAAGCAGATTTATGAAAGGTTAAGAAAACTGATTGACATCAGGAAATGGAGATAGTATGTATAAAAGTATATTTACCACAAATGAATAAGAGATAATAGATGGCAAAGTGAACAGTGAACTCTTTCTGTTCGAAGAAATTTTAAACATGATTGGAGTTTGAAGGAAGAGAAAGTAGATAATTGGATAATCTGGTAGTTTTGCTGAAGTATGTGAATAATATCTTATAAGACAATTCCATGTTAACAATAAGCTGTATTTGAAAATGAGGTAGTTTGTGCCTGAGCTTGTCATTTGCACTACAGGGCATACCCAAGAGCGAGTTTGACTTAGGTCTAAGAGCTCATGTACAGCATATTTTTGGAAGCCAGAGCAGTGAATATAAAAGTGTGTGTGTGTGTGTGTGTGTGTGTGTGTGTGTGTGTGTGTGTGTATGTAGTATACACATAGACATCTAGAAGTGGATTGGATTTTTTTTACTATTTTATTTATTTACATTTCAAATATTGTCCTCCTTCCCTTTACCCCCTCTCCACAACCCCTACCCTGTTGCCCGCCCCTTCACCTCTAAGAGGGTGCTCACCCACCCAACCACCTCACAACTCTAGCATCCCCCTTCTCTGAGGCATCAAGCTTCCAAAGAACCAAGTGCATCCCCTCCTACTGAGACCAGACAAGGCAGTCCTCTGTTACATATGTAGTGGGGGATATGTACCATCCATGCATACTCTTTGGTTAGTGGCTTAGTCTCTGGGAGCTCTGAGGGCTCTGATTAGTTGATATTGTTGTTCTTCCCCTTCAATTCAAAGGGGTTGTAATCCCCTTCAGCTCCTTAACTTCTTTCCCTAACTCTTCCATTGGGGTCCCTAGGCTCAGTCCAATGGTTGGCCCTAAGTATCTGCATCTGTCTGCCAGGTAGGAGCTAGCAGAGCCTCTCAGAGGACAACCATGCCAGGCTCCTGTCTGGAAGCACATCTCAGCATCAGCAATAGTGTCAGGCTTGGTGTCTGCAGGTGGGATGGATTTTAAGGCGGGCTGGTCTCTGGATGGCCTTTCCTTCAGTCATTGCTCCAATGTATCCCTGAATTTCCTTTAGACAGCAACAATTCTAGGTTAAAATTTTTGAGATGGGTAGGTGGTGGCCTCATTGCTCAACTGAGGACCTACTGGAGGTAGTCTCTTCAAGTTCTATCTCCCTGTTGTTCAACAGTGGTGAGATTGGATTTTTTTTGAAAGATTTATTATTATATGTAAGTACACTGTAGCTGTCTTCAGACACTCCAGAAGAGGGTGTCAGATCTCATTATGGATGGTTGTGAGCCACCATGTGGTTGCTGGGATTTGAATTCAAGACCTTCAGAGGAAGAGCAGTCAGTATTCTTAACTGCTGAGCCATCTCTCCAGCCCCGGACTGGATCTTTTTTAAAGGCAAAAAAATATATAGTGCTTTGGATTTTAACAAGGAAAACACTCTTAAAGACCTCTTTAATGACTATAAAAACATTTGCAGTCTCTATACTTAAGTAATTATACTTGGAGTTGAATGACTTCTGTTCTCACTGAGTTTACATGCCAACATGGCCATGGGAAGTGCCAGAACTTCTTTAGTGTGGTATCTAGAAATGGCCCGCATGTATTAAAAGAAGTAAGTGGTATGTGGATGTGCCTAGGTAGCAGGGCAATGTAGCCCCACTCATTCTTTAAACTTAGCACATTAAATGACAAACAGGGAATCCTGCAAAACCTGGCATCTCTGTATGGAGGCAGGCCCAGCTCTTCAAGAGGAGGGAAGCCCAGGAACATTGAGGAAGAGGTATGCTTTCCGCATGCTCAGCACCTCTGCCACGCAGCCATTTTTAAGTTTATTGCCTTCTTTTCTTGCATGGTTTAAATGCTTAACAATTATTTTAAGACTTTGTAAGTCTGTAGGGACCTGTTAATATATTTTCACTGACATGCTGTGTCATAATTTTTCCCCATAACTGTTACTCAGGCTTCTGAGTTTCAATTTCTTTTCTTTTGATATAATTTATAAATTTGTAATTATAACATATTTCTTTCTTTGCAGAAATAAATTTCTTTAAATATTTGAAAGCTAATATTTCATTTTCATTAACCAAATTTCAGAACTTTTGTTTAATGTATTCAGATTAACACTTTTCCATAAATTAAGGTTCTTTTAGCAGTAAAAATGTTCATGGTTTTCCTTTTAAGTGAATGTTTGTTTGTTTTTGTTCTTCCTATTTTAGGTTTATCTGGCAAGACTGAGGCAAATAAGACTACAAAATTTTAATGAGCGCCAACAGATTAAAGCCAAGCTTCGTGGTGAGAATGTAGGTAAAAATCAAATTTTCAAAAAATAATTGAATAATAGATTAAGTTTAAACATGCTATGTCCATGATAATAAAAGTTAAAACCCTTAAAAGAAAATTAAGGTCAAAGACCAGAAAACAGTGTGTAGGGATGAAGTAAATCTTAAGTACATGATTTCAAACTGCTGAGATTATTTGTGCATAGGACTTTATAGAGCCT
Organism: Mastomys coucha; assembly: GCF_008632895.1. NCBI lineage: Eukaryota > Metazoa > Chordata > Mammalia > Rodentia > Muridae > Mastomys > Mastomys coucha. The sequence goes on from NW_022196905.1 coordinate 200,488,237, forward strand.
ATACCGGGTGTCTGTGAAAGGAGTAGAGAGCACTTAACCGCGGTCTCTCTGTCTTTTGCTTTGGAGGGCTCAGGTGCAGCTCTCAGAGAAAAGTGGCAGTGCTGAGTGGTCTCATCTCACATGGTGTCAGTTCAGTCAGAGGTGGCACTGAGCTTGGCTGCTGTTAACTAAGTGGTGTGCTGTTGACAATTGTTCTAGAAAGAAGCTGATGGTACCAAAGGACAAGAAGCAACTGAAGAGGCTGACATGAGGCTCAAAAAAATGGAGTCACTTAAGGTACAGACTAAACAGTGTAACTTCTGAGAGAAAAGTTTGTCTTAGGAGTTTTATATATTTGGATCATTTTCTTCTCTTTAACTTTTGATTTCCCCTTTATAAGTCACCTTACTTACAATTGCTAGAAAATAGCATTTTTCTTCTTTATACAACATTTATGAAGAGCAGTTAGGTGAAATTATGATGTGAATGTATAAAACTGTGACACATGTAATTCTGTAAAAGTAGATACTCATAAAATCTCAGCATTCAGTGGGCTGAGGCAAGAGGATTGCCATGAATTCAAGGCCAGGCTGGGGTGTGTATGTGTGTGTGTGTGTTAAAATCAAGACACTGTCTCCAAAGAGTAGCCATAAAAATGAAATATACAGGTATCTGTTTCTCTCCAAAGATAAATGTACATTTTAATTTCCACTCTAGCACATTGGACTTATTTTTACTTACCAAATATTAACCATTCCCATATTATCCAAGGTGAGAAGGATACATAGTGAGCATATATTTTTATCCTGGAAACACACACACACACACACACACACACACACACACTTCTATATTGGCTACAAAGTGAGTATCACTTTAGACCCATTTGGAGGATGATGACTATAGATTATCTTTCTGATAACTAATTGTGTTGGTGATTTTCATTTTCAGGCCCAAACAAATGCACGTGCTGCTGTACTAAAAGAACAGCTGGAGCGAAAAAGAAAGGAAGCTTATGAAAGAGAAAAGAAAGTATGGGAAGAGCATGTAAGACTCTTGTACTTAATTAAGCCTTGTTCAATTCATGTCCTTGGGCTCTTACTGAGGTTTGTAGTTTGTAAATTTTGTGGCACTGAGGATCGAACCCAGGGCCTTCTTATAAACTGTTTCAGGGCAAGTCTGTGTAAAACTCTGTGTGTGTATGGTGTTCTTTTTAAATCTTTCTCATAGCTTCTATCATGTTCAGCTATACTATCACAATCACAAGTATAAGGGTCATTGTTCTTCTGTATTTTTAGATTAACCTTACACAGTCCATTCTAATATCTTTCATGGCCCATGAAGGTAGGTAGATAATGATGTATCTATCAAACATGGCGAGCATACATGTAGTCCAATTGAACCTTAACTTTTTTTTTTTTTTTTTAAACAAAACTGAGTCTGGTGAGATTAGCTCAGTGGTTTGTTTTTTTGTTTTTTTTTAAGATTTATTTATTATTATAAATAGGTACATTGTAGCTGTCTTCAGAAGCACCAGAAGAGGGCTTCAGATCTCATTACGGGTGGTTGTGAGCCACCATGTGGTTGCTGGGATTTGAACTCATGACCTTTGGAAGAGCAGTCGGTGCTCTTACCGCTGAGCCATCTCACCAGCCCCCAAGCCTTAACTTTTTATTAATTTATTTACTTTTCATTCGCCCACAGTTCCCCAGCCCTCCCCTCCTCGCAATCCTTGCCCATCATCCTCCTTCTCCCCCATCCACTTTCCCTCTGCTTCTCTTCAAAAAAGGGGAGTCCTCCCACAGTTCTCAACTAGCCCTGGCATATCAAGTTGATGTAAGACTAGGAGGATCTTTTCCTATTGAGGCTAGACAAGGCACTCCGGTAGGAGGAAAGTATCCCAAAAGCAGGCAACAGTCAGAGACAGCCCCTGCTCCCATTATTAAGAGTCCTACATGAAGATCAAGCTGCACAACTGTAAAATGTGCAGAGGGCCTAGGTCAGTCCCATGCATACGCTCTGGTTGACGGCTCCGTCTCTGTGAGCCCCCATGGGCCCAGGTTAGTTTATTCTGTGGGTTTTCTCATAGTGTCCTTGACCCCTCTGTCAGCCTTATTTTTTAAAATGCTGAGTTAAGGCAAAAATTTCAATTGGACATCAAATTATTTGATAATAGTTGACTTGGATTTCACTGTTTGGTTCCTCACAGTCTTCGTCACAGGGTCCACTACTCCTTATTTGCTTCTATCAGCATGCACACACAGACCCACTTTGCCGCAGGCTTCTACTTTCTTGCTTTGTTACCTTAAGGTCAGGTGAATGCCTGTGTCTCAGTTCACTCTGTGATTGGCATGTGGACACTGGCATAGCACATTTGTCAAATGTTATTGTTTTCTCTAGCCATGTAGGCTCTACACCTTAGAATAGCTTGCCTCCCACAGCTCAAGTTCATAGAATTCAGAAAACCCAAAATAGGATTATCTTTGTCATGGTGATGATAAGAAACAAGTGGATACATTTGTTGGGATTTTGTGACTCAGCTTATTTCAAATTTGTGTCTATAGAATTGTTCAGGAAACATTTGTTTATTGAATATAGCCTGATATAGGGAGGGAAAATGTATCTGGATTGGGATGCCTGCCAGCTAATAGTCTGAAGTAGTTTTTTAAAGAAAGAACATCCTTGGGTGCTACCAAACTATGTATGAAATTATTCTATGTTTAGAAGATGAAATCAGGCCCTTAATTATGGTCCTGATATACTTACTCATCCTCACTAATCCACATATACAGATGAAATGACATTTACTGTTCTGTGACTTAAGACTTGATAAAGCTTCTTACATTGAAGCTGGTCCCTTTTTTTACTTTTGTCATTTGGTGGCACTGCTGATTAAGTTTTAGCACGTAGTAACATTGAAATCTGAAATAGAATATCTTACAGCGATAACTGAAAACCTTTGGGGAGGTGTGACAATGTGAAGCTTCTGAGGACACGGCGGCTTGTGTGCTTCCATAGGATTGCTTTAAAACCTGTCTTGTAAGGACCAGGCACATAGCTCAGCAGTACAGGGCTTGCCTGCTGTCTTACATAGGGTCTCCATTGCTGGGAAGACACCATGACCAATACAACTCTTATAAGGAACAACATTTAATTGGGGCTGGCTTACAGGTTTGTAAGTTCAGTCCATTATCACCAAGGCAGGAAGCATGGCACTGTTTAGGCAAGCATGGCGATGGAGGAGCTGAGAGTTCTACATCTTGTTCAAAAGGAAGTAGGGAGAAAACTGGTTAGGGCACACTTCCTAACCTCCTAATAATACCACTCACTCCCTGAGCCAAACATTAAACCACCACACCTGGTGAATTGAATCCACATTTTGGATTCAATTCCTATTACTAAGAATAGAGGGGGGAGCGGGGAGAGGAAAGAAGGAGGGAGGGAGAGAGGGAGAGAGAGAGGAAAGGAGGGAAAGAAGGAAGGAAGAAAGGAAGGAAGGAAGGAAGGATGGAAGGAAGGAAGGATGGAAGGAAGGAAGGAAGGAAGGTTGGTTTCTTATCTAGAATATGGTGCTGCATGCCTGTGTGCCCAGCATTTAGGAGGCTGAAACAGGAGTCTCCGTGCTGGGCCATGTGTTATGAGCTAGAAGCCAGCCTGGACAACATGCATTTGTATGTTGCACACACACACTCACACTCACACTTATATATACAAATCTGACTTAGAAGACTTTTCAAGTCAATACTTTATTCTTGTTGAAAATTTTTATATTTAAAACTGGTTGTGTTTTATAAAACTATGCTTAGAAGGAAGTAAATGTTCTAGACTTAGCCATGTAATCAATTTCATCTTTAAAACTGTTGTGTTTGGTTTTAAGATTTCATGGGTTTTATCTTCTATAAAACTTTGTGGGTTTTTAGATACCTATTTTATTTTGAGAATTTCATGCATAAGTACCGTATTTACATGATTTTCACGCTACAGTCTCCATCTTCCAACTTCACCTGTTCCCCCTAATACACATGCCCTATCACACTCAGAACCTCTTCTTTCATTATCACTGTTTCTCTCCCCCCCCTCCTCTCATACTCACACACAGCCTACTGAGCCCCTTTAGCGTTTGCCCGTGTGTATGTGTTAAGGACTGACCACATAGGATTGGCTAACCTATCAGGATTTGTCACTGGAGAAGACTGATAAGACTTTGTTGACTTTGTTGATTTCAGTTTTTTGATACTTTTGTATTTGAGAGCTTTCTGAATTAAGGGGCCAGTGTAATACCTTCTCCTTTGCTAGTAACGGTACTTTAAAATCTTAGTCACTTTATTTTAAGAGAATGTGAATTCTTTTCTATTCCTTTTTTATTTATTCATTCACTTTACACCCTGATCGCTGCCCCCTCTTCTGGTCCCCATTCCCACAGTCCTTTCCCCCATCCCACCTTCCCCTTCTCCTCTGAGAGGGTAGAGATCCGCCCTGGGTATCCTTTCACCTTAGACATCAAGTCTGCACGCTAGCCATATGCTCTCCCACTGAGGCCAGACAAGGCAGCCCAACTAAAAGAACATATCCCATGTACAGGCAACAGCTTTTGGGCTAGCCCCGACTCCAGTTGTTCGGGGTCCACAAGAAGACCAAGCTGAATATCTGCTACATATGTATGGGGAGGTCAGCCCATGTATGCCCTTTGGTTGGTGGTTCAGTCTCTGAGAGCCCCCAAAGGGCCAGGTTAGCTGACTCTTTTGGTCTCTCTAAGGATGTCCTGTCCCCTTCAGGACCCCCAGTCCTTCCCCCAAATTCTTGATAAGAATCCCCAAGACCCATCCACTATTTGGCTATGGGTCTCTGCATCCTTCTGAGTCGCTGCTAGATGGAGCCTCTCAGAGGACAGTTATGCTAGACTCTTCTCTGAAAGCATAACAGAGTATCATTAGTAGTGTTGGGCATTGGTGCTTACCCAATGGGTAGGTCTCTAGTTGGGCTAGTTACTGCTTGGCCACTCCTGTAGTCTCTGTTCCATCCCCCTGCATTTCCTGTAGACAGGATAGATTTTGGGTTGATAATTTTGTGGGTAGGTTGGTGTCCCTCTTGTTCCACTGGGGCTCCTTGCTTAGCTGCAGGAGGTGGCCTCTTAAGGTTTCATATCCCCAGTGCTGTGCTGTGAATCTCAGCTAAGGTCACCCCCATTGATTCTTGGAAGCCTCCCCTATCCCAAGTCTCTGCCACTTCCTTACGATGCCTCCCATCCCCCACCCCTGCCAGCTGCAGATTCCCATTCATTCACATGACCATCTGGCAGTTGCTCCTGTTCTCCCCACACATGATCTTGAACCCCCTTTCCCCTCTCTTCACCTTCCCCCACCTAGTTCCCTCCCTCCCTTTAACTCCTATGATTATTCTAAGTGAGATTCAAACATCTTCCCTTGGGCCTTCCTTCTTGTTTAGCTTATTTGGGTCTGTAGATTGTAGGGTAGGTATTCTGTACTTTTTGGCTAATATCCACTTATCAGTAAGTACATATCATGCATGTCCTTTTGGGTCTGGGTTACCTCACTTAGGATAATATTCTCAAGTTTCATCCATTTTCCTACAAAATTCATGAAAATGAAGGTACAACATACACAAATTATGGGACACAATGAAAGCAGTGCTAAGAGGAAATGTCATAGCACTAAATGCCTCCATAAAGAAATTAGAAAACTCTCATGCCAGCAATTTAAAACTACTCCTGAAAGATCTAGGGGAAAAAAAAAGAAGCAAACACCAAACAGGAGTAGAAGACACGAAATAATCAAAATCGGGGCTGAAATCAATCAATTGGAAACCAAGAAACAAACAAAAGCAATATAAAGAATAAACAAAACCAAGAGCTGGTTCTTTGAAAAACTCAACAAGATAGACAAACCCTTATCCAAACTAACCAAGTGACAGACAAATTAACAAAATCAGAAATGAAAAGAGAGACATAGCAACAAACAAGGAAATTCAAAGAATCTTAAGATCCTCATTCAAAAGCCCATGCTCCACAAAATTGAAAAATATAAATCTTAATGAAATGGATGGTTTTCTAGACAGATAGCACTTACCAAAGTTAAATTAAGATCAGGTAAACTATTTAGACAGCCGTGTAACCCTTAAGGAAATAGAAGCAGTCATAAAAAGTCTCCCAACCAAAAAAAAAGCCCAAGGCCAGATGGTTTTAGTTCAGAATTCTATTCTTTCAACAAAGAGCTAATGCCAATACTCCTCAAACTGTTACATGAAATAGAAACAGAGGAAACACTGAAGCCACAGTCACCCTGATACCTAAACCAAACAGATGCAACAAAGAAACAGAATTTCAGACAGACTCTCTTAAGAGCACTGATGCAAAAATATTCAATAAAATATTTGCAAATCAAATTGAGGAATAATACATCAGAAACATCATACACTATGATCAAGTAGGCTTCATCCCAGAGATTCAGGGATGATTCAATATACAAAAATCATCAATGTTATCTACCATATAAAGAAACTGAAAGAAAAAAAATTACATGATCATTTCATTAGAGACTGAAAAAGTCATTGACAGAATCCAACACCCCTTCATGTTAAAAAGTATTAGAGAGATCAGGTATCCAAGACACATACCTAAGCATAATAAAAATAATATACAGCAAGCCAATAGCCAACATCAAATTAAATTGAGAGAAACTTAATCTAAAACCAGGGACAAGACATGGCTGCCCACTCTCTCCCTGTCTATTCAATATAGTACTTGAAGTTCCAGCTAGAGTAATAAGACAAAATAAAGGAGATCAAGAGGATGCAAATTGGAAAGGAAGACGTCAAAATATTGCTATTTGCAGATGATATGTAGTATACCTAAGAAACCCCAAAGACTCTACCAGAGAACTACTATAGCTGATAAAACACCTTCAGCAAAGTGGGTGGATACAAAATTAACTCAAAGAAAATGGTAGCCATCCTTAATACAAATGATAAATAGGCTGAGCAAGAAATTAGAAAAACAATGCCTTTTACAATAGTCATGAATAATATAAAATATCTTAGTGTAACTCTGCCCAAGCAAGTGAAATGCCTATATGACAAGAACTTCAAGTTGCTGAAGAAAGAAACTGAAGAAGATCCCAGAAGATGGAAAGATCTCCATGCTCATGGATCAGTAGGGTTAACATAGTGAAAATGGCCATCTTATAAAAGCAATCTACAAACTCAGTGCAATTCCCATCAGAATTCTAACATAGTTGTTTACAGACCTTGACAGAGCAAATCTCAACTTCATATGAAAAATAAAGAAACCAGGATAGCTGAAAGTCCTGAACAACAAAAGAACCTCTGGAGGTATCATCATCCCTGAATTCAAGGTATACTACAGAGCAATAGTAATAAAAACTGCATGGCATTGGTATAGGAATAGACATTGTGATCAAAGTATTATGTCAATATTTTGGTTTAAGATTGACTTACCTTGGGCTCTTTCATTTTCACATAATCACAGCTTGTAGTGAATCTTAGTCTCTGGTATCAGACCCTGTTTAGCTCATCAGTCTTAACTTAGATGTTTGTCTGCTACTGGAGGCTTCTCTTAAGGTCTAGTTTAATGTAGAAATACTTCCACTAATTATTTATGCTTTATAGCTTCCTTGAAAATATTAAGACCAAGTTAAAGAATTTTCACACTCAAAACCAAAGCTAAGTATATTACATGAAGATTTGGTTTTGGTTTGGAGACAGCATCTCATAGCCCAGGCTGAATTTAAACTTACTGTGGAGCTAAGGATGACCTTGACCTTTGCATCTTCTTTCCTCTATCTATGAGTGCTAGACTTTGAGGCATGTACCACCAAGACAGGTTTATGAAGTACTAGGGCTGGAACCCAGTGCTTTGCATTAGACAAATGCTAGACACAACTGAGCTCTGACATAAGCCTACATTTTCAGAGAGCTGCACTAATATCTTATTTATACAATAGTTTATGAATTTAAGAATTACATGAATAAGAAAAAGTTAATTTTTAGGGTTCTGAATATCAAGACCATCCTCCCATTAGACAACTGTTCTACTGTTGAACTCTATCTCCACCCTGAAGGAACTTTTTAACAAGTATGGATACAAACAGATAGGGAAATGCCATTGGTGGCAAAGTTCCAGCTATTACAACCCTGAGTTCAGATCCACAGCACTGATATTAGCGGCTGGCAAGGCAGTAACCACCTGTGATTACAGGACTGGGGAGGCTGAGACAGGTCCTTGGGATTCGGTCAGCAGCCTGTCTAAACAAATCTACAAGCTTCAGGTTCACTGAGACATCTTACCTACTAAAAAAGGTGGAGAGTGCTTGAAGAAGACACATAAGATCCATCTTTGGCCTCCATATATACATAAAAATAATTATGAGTAAATGAAGTATAACTCATTGAGAGAATTTGCATATGAGTCTTTTTTTTTTCAGGATTTCCTCTTTGCCCCTATGTTTAGGTACCTGCCCAATAATTTCAAAAATGACTTTTAAGATAATCTTTGAAATCATGAATTAAAATGAACTGTAAAGTAGCGAAGGCCATTTAATGACATACTTACCTTGATGAAATTGTTTCAACCCATTTTATAACTTCTGCCTAATTATTCATACAACTCTATTACATTTTAATCTTTTTGAATCTTGAGTTTTGTTTGAATTAATAAGGAAAAGCATTTGACTTGTGGCTCGCTGTCTCTTGTGAGCTTCTGTTCTAAGACTCTGAATGCACTACCTAAACTTTAAACTCTGATTATGCACACATGACTTTTTGTTTTAATTGTGCATTCTAAAGATCAGAAGCATGGTTCCTGCAAGCTAATTCATCAGTAAGGCTAGGCTTTTGGTGCTGAAGCCAGATGACCTTATTTGATACAGGTTAAATCAATACTTGCTGTGTGCTTCACAGTAATTATTTCATTTGATCTCTTCAGAAAAGAGAAAATGGGGACAGTGCTCTTCTGTTACAGAAAAAAATGAGTCTTAGGCCAAGAAATAATGAAAAGTTACAATGCTAGTGAGTTGGAGTTTGAAGCTATGACTGTAGAAGTGTCCGACTTTGACTTTGAGGGCTGCTGGGGGGGTGCCGGGGGCCGGGAGCCACAGAGGCTACTGTCTTTGGCATCTCTTTCAGCCTGCACAATCAGTTCTTCTGGCCTGCACAGTCAGTTCTTGCTCATCTTTGTTGCTTCAGTCTATTCCAGACCACTAGCATCTCTCAGTAACATAGAGATTTGCTTCTTTCCCCCTTTCCATTGCAGTTTGCAGTCCTTTAGGAGAGAACAACAAGCCTTACTGATTCTCAGTATTCATTATCTACATGGTGATTGCTGCAGATAGGAATATAATGCACCTGCCAGCTTGTTAGTGCATTTTTTCTAGAAGACTTTGGGGGATCATTTTATGAGACACGTTGTACAGTGGTAACCAGTTTTATTTAGGACTGTATTTACATATGAGGTTGGAAGATTTTCATGTTCACTGTTTTGCTATCATATGTATCATAGTGTCCAACAAAAATGAATAATTTAGGAATGAGAAAGATCTGTACTATGCATAAAAGAGATTGAGGCCTTCTATTTCTCCATGAAAATATGAAATCCAGCACATTTAACTGTGTATTCTGTCTCCTGCAGTTGGTGGTGAGGGTAAAAAGCTCAGATGTTCCTCCACCTTTGGAGAATCTTGAAACAGATGGTTCTCCATCAAAGCAGCAGATGAAACCTGTTATTTCTGTGACTTCAGCTTTGAAAGAAGTGGGCCTGGTAAGTTTCATAAAATTTAGAACCCTTCAAAGACTAGATATTATTTTAAATAAAAATAAATTTAAAGAATTGACATTAGTTCCTCATGTCTCCTTGTTTTTTCTAGAGAATCTATCTTCTTGAATTTTTTGAACATTTTTGAACTGAATATTGGAAGTTTTCTGCCCATAGGCTTTATCTAGGACTCTGCCATGAATAAATTTACCTTGAATACTCTGCTTCTAAGGACTCCCCATTTACATAGTCTATCAATTTCACATCCAAAGTGTTTGAGAAAGAAAGTCATGTTGTTACTGCTGTGTATCGCACAGGCCTATCTGTAATGATAGCTTCTATAGTACTACTATTTAAATAGTACATAATAGTGCATAATGCTATAGATATATGGTTATGTTGTTATATCTTGTAACTAACTGAGAAATTATTCCTGTTATATGGAGGATATACATAGGCTATATGCATGTACCCATTTTAAATATGAGAATGAGCACCTGTGGGTTTTGGCAAGGTAGTAGACAGTTCTTAGAACCAGTGTGTCACAAATGCTGTGTATAAGAGTAGGGGACATATGTTAAAATGACTTCCACTTTAAAACAGTTTACTAACAGACTGGTAAGATGGCTCAGTGGGGAAAGGTGCTTGCCACAGTGCCTGACATCTGAGATTGATGCACATGGTAAAGAGAACGACTCCTACAAGTTTTCTTCTGACCTCCATGTGCATGAAGTTGTAGCGGCAGCAAGCAGGCACTCATGCTTGTGCATGTGCTAAATAATTGCAGTGCAAATCATTTGAAAGCAATAACCGAAAATAATGTGACAAACAGTTTTATGCCCTAAATTTTATAATTAGCAATTTTTTCAAGAATTATATCTCTTTAGCACTTAAAGTAACTAACTCTAGGAACAAAGTCCCAACTTTTTGAAATTTTGTAACAAGGCAAATGGTGTTCATTGTAAATTACATTTAATTTGTTATTTTTTAACCTTCTCCTTCTGAGCCTCTGTCTACCACACAGATAATAAACAAACAAATGTGAACAAGTATGAGTTTAAACTTGCAAGTATATAAATGGGAAGACTGTTCCGACTGAGAGAAATGGCTCAGAGCATGGAGTGCCTGCTTGGGCTTCCATGGCCCTGAAAGCCATCGACTGAGCCCAACAGCTCAGCAACCTCTGTTTTCCTTTCCTAGCTACTGTCTGAAACTTGGATTTCATGAGATCCATTAGTTTTTTTCATGCTGCAGAGGTTATTGATTACTACAAAGACTTCTTAGAGCCTTGTACAGAGTATTAAACTATTTCCTCGTCACTCTTCAGTGCTTCATATAGGAATCGTTGTTGTCCCTAGTAGGTTTTGTCTCTTTCTGATAATGACTTTGCATGTGCCGCATTGTTTACAGCAACTTTAGATACCATTGTGTGATTTCCTTCCTGGTACCCAGTCTCACATCTCAAGTAGCTGTTCATCTCTCTGACTGCTTTCCTGGGTAAAATCCTCCTTGTCTTGTTTACATGTACTACTTTGATCTGACCACTATTTCCTTATGTTTTCTAAATATTATAAAATTTGAGATAGCCCATGTGACTAAATGGTTTTTCTTACTGTGTTATATTTTTAGAAACTGTTTACTTAAAACTTTGAAGGTTATTTAGTCACACTGAGTCATAGCCTTCATAACAACTAATCTTTTCCTTTTCATATATTTTTAAATATTAAGTTGTTTAGAATATCTTCATTGTGCTAATTAGAAGTAAAATTTACATTATTAATGACACAAATAAGTATGAATCTATTCTTGATTCTTTCTAACCTCTTTCCTTAGAGAGAAAAAAACAAGTTGTCAATTATGTCTAATGCTATGGCTTTGGTGTGTGTGTCTGTGTGTGTGTATATGTGTACAACATAAAGATGGTTTCAGAATAGCACAGCTCATCCTAAATTACTTTATCTACCAAAACATGCCCTGGGACTGAGAATTTAGCTCAGTTAGTAGAACACTTAATAAGGCAAGTTCAGTCTCTAAGATTATTTCTTTTTAAGAAATATTTATTTTATGTGTATTGGTTGTTTTTTTTTAATTAGATATTTTCTTTATTTACATTTCAAATGATATCTCCTTTCCTGGTTTCCCCTCTGGAAAAAACAAAACAAACAAACAAAAAAAAACCTGTTCCTTCCCTCCTCCCCGTGCTCACCACCCCACCCTCTACTGCTTCCTGGCCCTGGCATTCCCCTATACTGGGACATAAACCTTCACAGGACCAAGGGCCTCTCCTTCCATTGATGACCGACTAGGCCATCCTCTGCTATACATATGCTGCTAGAGCCATGAGTCCCACCATGTGTACTCTTTGGTTGGTGGTTTGCTCCCTGGGAGCTCTGAGGGTACTAGTTAGTTCCTATTATTATTCATCCTAAGGGGCTACAGACCCTTCAGCTCCTTGGGTCCTTTGGTGTTTTGTCTGTATGTATCTCAGTGCACAACATGCATGCCTGATGCCTCCAGAGACCAGAAGAGGGTGTTAGATCTTTTAGAACAGGTGTTACAGATAGTTGTGGATACTGGGAAATGATACCTGGTTCCTCTGCAAGAGCAGCCAATGTTCTTTACTGAGCTTTCTCTCTAGCCCCAAGAACTGTAATTTTTTTTTTAGAAGTAAAAAAAAAAAAAAGCAAAAATAGTGACCCCTTTTCTAGCTCTAGTAAATAAAGTATATGGATTTTCTTTTCGCATCTTTTGTTGACCTTAAATTACCAAATATGAGATGCTGAAGAGGAAAAAGAGATAATTGTTAGCTGTAACCCACAAATGTGACACATAATTGAGAATTGACCCTTATTAATTTTATTAACTAGTTGATAATATTTAAATGCTTATTATTATTGATACTGAAAGAAGTTGTGTTAACATTTTACAGGAATGAGAAAAATTCACAGGGGTCAGTTAAATGAAAAGCTAAAAGAAACAAAAATATCAACTATTTTACCATAAAGTATCAAATGGTTTATCTCTTACTCTTTATCCATCTTGTGTTTAAAGGATGGAAGTTTAACTGATACCCAGGAAAGTTCAGAAGAAATGGAAAAGAATAGCAATGCTATTTCAGTAAGTACAGTTTTCAAAACTTCTGTCAGGCATTTTATTTAACAATATGCTTATTAAAGTGTAACTGTTTCAGAGTAAGCGAGAAATACTGCGTAGGCTAAATGAAAATCTTAAAGCTCAAGAGGATGAGAAGGAAAAGCATCATCACTCTGATTCTTGTGAGACCATTGTTCACAAAGATGAAAGAGAGTATGAGAAGGAAAATGCCGTTTCCTCTGATCGCAAGAAGTGGGAGATGGGAGGTCAGCTTGTGATTCCTCTGGGTGAAGTGACACTGGATACATCCTTCTCTGCAACTGAAAGTATGTACAACGATGTTAATGTCATGACTTGGTTTATCACTCACATAAACTCATATACTGGCCATCCAGAGGAAACAACATGTAGATGGCTTTAAAGAGGTAGAATAATTCTGGGCATCTCCTCATGGGCATGAAGTATCTTCTAGTAAAATATAAAGAAAATTTTAAAAACTTTGGTCTTTACATTTGCAGAGATTTTTATATAAGAGAAGAGGGAATTAAGAAAATGTATTTAAATTGTTTGAACCCTTTACACCATGTTAAGTTGTTACTGATTGTTGTTCTTGTTGGAGTGAAGTAGATGCTTAGTGGGGAGACAATGTCTCACTGTGTATCTAGGATTGTCTTGAACTCAGTCTTCTTTCTTTGTCTTCCAAGTGATTAAATTACAGGCAAGTGTTGCCCAGCTCCCCAGCTCTTTGTTTTATAAGATAATACTAAAAATATATATACCAGGCTAGCCTTGAACTTATAATCCTCTTGCCTCTGCCTCTGAATGCTGAGTATATTCCACTTGGCCCAACTCTAGCAGTAATTCCTAATAAAAATGAGCAATAAAAGCTCTGAAAGACCTCTTAGACATTTAGGAGGAGTTTTGTGATTTATGTAGCAAGAATTCCCCAAGCACCCAACTGTGTTCTTATTCTTACATTATTCTAGGCACTGGAAATACATTTTAAGAAAAAACAGCCACATATGGTCTCTTGAGTTCACACTCTAAATAAACAAGTGTGACTATGAAAAACACTTGTTTTAATTGATTTCACTAATTATTTTTGTCAAATTCTTTTCAGTTGTACAGAAGCCTGATCATTCTTTATGCATATGACAACTATTAATAAGCTGTAGAAACATGATGAGAGCTAAGGATAGTCCCTCTTGAGAAAGGTAGGATAGTAATAGAAAAAATGGCAAGCGAAAAGGAAATTGTAGTTGATAAATAACACAATAATAACAATGGGCTACTCTGAGAATACTTACAATGACAGAAATGAGTCTTTGGAGGTCAAGCAAGCACTTGGTGAAAGTAGTAGTTAGCTGAGCCAAAGCAGAGAGTAACCAGAACTCAGGGCAAGAGATTTTATCTCACCATATCTCACTATGTATTCCTGTCTTTGAGCTGGTGATTGTTCTGCCTATGCTCCAAGTGCTGAAATGACAGTCTGTACCACCGCCTGTAGCTTTGAGCCCTTGTAAAGCTTAGGAAACTTGATTTAATTCAACATGGATGACTAAAACTCAAATTTTACAACAAGAAAATTAAACAAGGAGCCTTGGGAGGGCTCTATAGATCCTTAGCATAAAGAGTTTCTACTGACTTCAACAAATATAGACTTATTAGCGTGGAAGGGAGACTAAAATTGGGTCTTTCTGGTGGTTAATATAGACACTCACAACTGGTCAAAGTGCAGAGAATAAATGGAAGTGAAGTGCTTAGCCTAAGTCAAATATCTATAAAACACACACACACACACACACACACACACACTCACTATGGCAGATGGCAAGACAAAGGGAAAGATGGCTAGAGAGCACACAGGCATGCAGGAACTGTCATAGAAGAGGGACTGGAAAGATTGTAAGAGCAGAGTGTGAAGATGACTGGATCATAACACTGTCCTCTGGGCATGACAGGACTGCAGTCATAAATTTATAGTGCTGCAGTTGTCTATATCAAGCCAGTCAGCATTGTATCAAGGAAAGGGAAGCAGTCTTGAGCTTCTAACCCTAAGTAACTATAGAGAGCTCATGGCTTCCAGAGGAGGGGGAATTGAAGGTTTCTTTACAGCTTATTATCTCTGTCATCCTCCACTGAATGGAGATGTACCCAGGAGTGTGCAGATAACACCAATTTGACTCAGTGGATTGGGGGGGGGGGTCAGGTTTTTTGTTTTGTTTTGTTTTGTTTTGTTTTGTTTCAGCACTAATATCTTCCATATTCATACTAGGATGACCTATAAGCTCCACTTAAAATATTTCACTGCTTTCCAAATCCAAAGTCCCCAAATCCATGTTTCTTCAAACAAAAACATGGTCCAGCCTATCACAGAAATACCATGGTCCCTGGTACCAACTTCTATGTTAGGGTTTTATTGCTGTGAAGGGACAGCACCAAGACAACTCTTACAAAGGCAAACATTTAGGGCTAGCTTACAGTTTCTGAGGCTTAATCCATTGTCATAGTGGAAAGCATGGCATTGTGCAGGCAGACATGGTACTGGAGGAGCTAAGAGTTCTACATCTTGATCTGAAGGCAGACAGGAGGAGGGACTGGATCACACTGGCCAGATTTGAACATATATATAAGACCTCAAAGCCCCCACCTCTATAATGACACACTTCCTCTAAGAAGGCTACACCTCCTAATAGTGCTACTTCCCATGGTCCAAGCATATTCAAACTACCATATTCCACTCCCTGGCTCCCATAGGCTTGTTCAAGTATATGAGTCTATAGGGGCCATACCTAGCCTTAACATAATGCAAAATACCTTTATTTTAATCCAACTTCAAAAATCCCCATAGTCTTTCACAGTCTCAGCAGTGTTTTAAAGTCCAAAGTCTCTTCTGAGATTCATGCAATCTCTTAACTGTTATCACTTATAAAAGTCAAAATCAAAAACCAGATCACATACTTCCAATATTACCATTCCAAAATGTCTTGAGGAAATAATGGACCAAAGCAAGATCAAAAACCAGCTGGGCAAACTCCAAACTCTGCATCTCTGTGTCTGATGTTTAACTCCTTTCAGCTTTGTTGGCTGCATCAAAAATTTTTGGGCTGATTCCGTTCCCCATTAGCAGCTTTCCTCAGCAAGTTTCCCACAGCTTTGGGATCTCTAACATCTTGGGGTCTCTAAGGCAACTTTGACTTTACAGCTTCTTGTTCTGATGTCAGGGATCCACACATGATCTTCTGGGCTCCTCCAAGGGGCGTGGGTTACTCTCCAGCTCTGTTCTCTGTTGCACTCTAAGCTCAGGTTGAGCCACTCCACTCCTCCTAGTGTTCTTGGTGGTCATTCCATGGTACTGGCATCTCCAATACACTGGGGTCTTCACCAATAGCCTCTCGTAGGTTCTCTTCGTGGTGCCAATTCTCTGCATCATGGCCCCTACATGCTGGGCCATCAATTGCAACTGAGGCTGTACCATCACCAGTGGCTTTCCCTGGTGCCAAGCCTCAGCTGCTCTCCATGACCCCTTCATGCCTTCAAAACCAGTACCACCTGGGTGATTCTTACAATCACTGCTAATTTGTTAGTTCCAGGTAGCCAGCATCAATTATATCAGTAACCCCTTCTATTCTTGACTCTAAAGCGAGAGCCACGTGACCAAAGCTGCTGAATTCTGCTGCTTGCTGGGACTGGAACATGCCTGCCTTGTTCCAGCTACCTGTTTTTAACCTCTTACCTAAGCAACTTACTACCTAAGTTTGGCTGTCCTGGAACTTGTTCTGTAGTCTGACTTTGAACTCAGATCTGCATGCCTCTGTCTCCTGTGCATATGTATGTGTATATATGTATATATGTGTATGTGTGTTTATATACATATGTACATGTTTGTAAACATTTCTCCTTTTATTTTGCATTATTTATCATATCCAATTTTTATTTTTTGCCTTGTTTTTTACTTTATTTTTAAGTGAAAATACTTCATTTTAAAGTTCTCTTTATTTATGTTGGTGCAATATCCCATTGTGTCATCATACATAAATTCCTAGAATTTTATAATGAAAAATTTCAAATGTGTAGCACAGTGGGTCTTATAAATCATCCATTTACATATGCCATTAGTACCTTACTGTACTTTGTCAATATCTAAGCTCTATTTGTCAGTCTTATGTTTGACATAACTCAGAGTAAACTGCAGATGTTAGTATTCTTTTCTATAAGGGTTTCACAGCATGTCATCATCATCAGAATTCACTATTAGATGTTTTCTCCTTTTCTGTTATTGTATGGATAATGGTATTCACACACTGTGGTTGTACGTTGTGGACCTACATAGTGCATAATGCTAACTGTTAGTAACATACAGAGCATTGCCATCACCCCAAATTGTTAAGGCCCTTCCTCAATCCTTTGTCTTTTGTCTCCCCTGTGGCTCTTTTCCTGAGATTCTCCCATCTTAGATTATCTATTCTCATTCCAGAATGCCATATAATACAACCCTCTAAGTTTTTTGTTCTTTTGTTTCTGGCTTCTTTGACTTATCATAATCCTTTGTGAGAGGCATTTATGTTGTGATTTTTAATAATTAATTTCTTTTAAAGAATTCTTTATTGGTGTAGTCATTTTTATATTCTGTTGCTCATTGTTATGTTAGGCTATTATATCTACCCTTCTCCTCCACTCAGTCTATTTAGGCTTTTATATTGTATGTGGGGTTGCCTTTTTTAATCCACTCATAACACCTAATTAGTATTTTTATACTATTTACATTCTACACAGTTTAAATTTACCACTTTGCTTTATTTTCTCTTATCATCCATCTGTTTTTTTCTTCTGTTTTCTCTTGCTATTTTAGCTATACTTCATTAGCCTGTTAGCTCAGAATGATTTAAAGTTATAAAGTATATATTTTTATGGAATATATTTTCAAATGATTTCAGTGCTTAGCCTAGTTGATCATAATAATCTTGAACTTACTTTCTTCCTACCTTTGTTCGGTTATTGTTATGGGTGAGGCAATTACTTTGCTTGTATTTATGCTATGAAGTTCATAATCTATTCCAACCATTAGTTCTCTCAAGAGACTTGAGCAGTAAGTGAAAAGGTACTATGTGTCTACTTTGTATTTGCCATTTCCAGTGCTCTTTATCATCTACGAAGAGTAACTAAGAGTTGCTATGCTGTAATCTCAGTAATTAAGTTCTTTCAACTTATATATGTCTGTAAATGTTTACCATGCCTGCCTTTAGCAAATATTTGTTCATGAACTATGGAATTCTAGCCTCATGGGTTTTTTTTTTTTTTCTTTTCTATTCTGAAAACACTGTTCCACTATTTATCTTGGAAAGCCATCAGTTATCTTGGATAACTCAGTCTTAGCCATCCTCTGTGTGCAGTGTATGGATGCCCCCTCCTCTGTGTGCAGTGTATGGCTGCCCCCTCCTCTGTGTGCAGTGTATGGCTGCCCCCTCCTCTGTGTGCAGTGTATGACTGCCCCCTCCTCTGTGTGCAGTGTATGGCTGTCTTATTGCTACTTGTCATTCTCCTAAAGGCCTGTTGTCAGAGAGTTTGGCGTTGATACTTTGTTATCACATCTATCCTATTGCTTGGCTTGTGTTTCTTGGGTTTATGAGTCACAGCTGTTACCATTTTAGGAATATTCTTGGCTGTCACTTTTTCTGGGTTGTTTTGTTGTTGTGGTTGTTGTTTTGATTGTTTGTTTGTTTTGGTCTTCCCTCTTACAAGTCTAGTATCAATATTTCTCCTCCTCATTATTCCTCTTCCTTCTTTTCTTTCGCCTCTGCATGTTTTGCAAGTACTCTACAGTTGAACTATGTACCAGGCCAACTTTCCTTACTTGTCACTCCCACGGCCAGTCTTCTTTAGTCTGTTGAACCAATAGAATTCAGCTGTGATAATCACTATAAATGTCCTTCTCCAGTAAGTAGTCTCATCATCTCTGTCATTTGGACATTGGTTTTGATTGGTTGATCATTCTATTGTTGATTATTTTGTTTAAGGGCAAAACACTAAATTTTGTTAGGACATTTATATATATATATATTTTTTTTACATTTCTGTCATTATTCCTGACCTTTGTTCTGGAATATAGTTAAGTTAGTTCTGAATATCTTGATCCTTGTAGGTCTTCTGCCTAACTAAGCTCTGTTAAGTGGGATCAAGCAGTGTTTAGTCTATGGTTAATCTTTCCCTTCTCCTGAGTCAATAACCGTTCTGAACAATCTGCCTAATGGCTCGTTGGTGAACTGTGAGTATTTCTGCTCTCACTGATGGAAATAGGATGTATTTCTGGCTCTTTATAAACTCCAAGCCTTGCTCCTCCCTTCCTTTTGGGTGGGCTTCTCTCAAGACGACAGTGACCTCCTCACACCTGATGTGCAAGTCCGTGTTCAGCTAATGACATCCATCAGCTTTGTGAAGTCTGTTTTCTCTGTGTGTCCTAGTTTTTAGTACTCCTCCTGACGACACTAGCCTTTATTTTCCTTAGACTCCCAGTTCTGTCCTTTCAGCTCAGACTGACCACCATCCCTGCCTGGTTTTCTCGCCTTGCTTTAAAGAGATTGATTTTTTTTTTAAATGGGTATTCAGTTTTTCCAGTTTCATTTGTTCCAGAAATTTTCTTTTCTATTGAAATTACTTGGTACTCTTTATCACATAACTTTCAGTTCTGAGTTTTATTCCTATTTTTTTTGCAGTTTTAACCACTTCAATTAAAAATTTAATATAAAGAACTTGTGAATAAAAACTCAGATAGGATTAGCCAGACCCAAAATCTTTTATATATCTCAGCAAACTTTTACACTGTAAGAACAGCCATTCTAATGCTGTGAGGCTTCATAATGACTTTTATACTTCAGTTATTTGTATATACTTATTCTACATACATATATACATACATACATATATACATATATATATATACATACATACATACACACATATACACATTTATATAACAAAGTTAAAACTAGAAAAACAATTGGGTTTGTAATTAGGTTTGTACCTTCTTTCATGATTCATGTGTCTTTTACCTTAGCCATGCTTTTGAAAATATAGGTCCCTCATGCTAATCATGTCAGTGGTACAAAAGTGAATAATTTCTTGCTGATTTGCATTTCCCATTATATCTTGGAGTCTGTTTGCTGTTCCTCTTTATGCTACATCCTAAATCCTAATAAAGTATCTTTCAGGTGGTATCTTACTTACTCAAGGTACTATAGAGCAACATAACCTATAGAGTGAATCTATATTATAAAAGGGCTTATTAGATTGGCTTACATGACGCATTTTAGGTCTTCCAAAAATGTCTGTCTCACACCTGAAAGGCCAGGAATCCAGTAGCTGCTCACTCTGAGGCTGGATGCTTCATCATCCCTAGTCTGGACTAAAGGCCTGAACGGAGAGCACTGGTCTTTAGTTGATACTGAAGTCTGAAGAAGATAGGTAATGGAATCAGGGAAGGAATACAGCAAAGAAAGAAGCAGAAGCAACAGAGTAGATGAACTTGCTAGTGAGAGTGAAGGCAAGCAGGTAACAAAGCTTCGGAGATTGGTCTGCCACCAGAAGGTGCTGTCCACATGAGGATATATCTTCCCACTTCAAATAACCTGATCAAGGACATCTTTTACAGGCGCTCCCAGTGATTTACCTTTTAGCTGATTCTAGGTCCAGTTTTGTTGACAACCAAGATTAAACATCATAAATATCCTTAAAAATATATCTTTCCTTGTATGGGCTATAATTATAAGGCCATATTAATATATACCCTGTAATATAATATATATTACTCTTAAATATATATATATTTGGTTTTTTAAATTTTATTTATTTATGTGTATGAGTGTTTTGCCTGAATATATGTCTATTCATCAGTTGGTGCCTGGTGTCTGAAGAGACTAGAAGAGGCCATAAAATCTACTCAAGCTGGCATTACAAATGTTTGTGGACCCATGTGGAAGCTAGAACCTGGTTCCTCTGGAAGAGCAGCTAGTGTTCTCAATCACTGGCCATCTCTCCAGCTCCTGTATTCATGTTTTATTACTAACTATTCTGATAATTCCAATATTTTTTGCTTTGCTAAGTTTTATTTAAATTAGTTATCCATAATTATTATTATTGTAAAAAGGAAATATTAGTCATCTGCTTATTATATCTAGGCTCGACTTTTGGATACAGACTTCCTGCTATGGTCAAAGCTATTGACTTGAGTGAGTGACTTCATTCTCAGCCCACAGAGAACAGGTTACATTCATTTAAGAAATGGTGTAGGTATTAAGATTGTCTCTCCATAAATTCATTCGCCAACTGTTTCAATGAACAATGGATTTGCTTGGAGGGTGGCACAGACATTAGGTGAGGGTAAAAATTTGGT
>NW_022196905.1:200510865-200527391 GCF_008632895.1 Mastomys coucha
AGGTCCTGTATCATCATCATGATAAGTGATTTTAGATCTGAATCTTGCGTTTCCAGTGTGATGGTGTGCTCAGGACTTGCTCTGATCCTGGGTGTGTTAGAGCACCTGGGAGTGGAGCTTCCTCTGATGGGCACATGAACTGGAGCCTCCACTGTATCAAGCGAACCTGGAGTTACCTCATGATCCTTCAGTTCAAATTCTGGGGATGTACCTGTGTTGGAGGGCAAAGGAGAAGGTTCATTTCTTATAGTGCTTGCCATGTAAGTGTGAAGACAGGAGTTCTAATCCCCAGAATCCACCTGAATGCCGGCAGGGAGCTGCAGTCCTGCTGTCTGCTTATTATATCTAACCTAAAGTAAGGCAGATTTTCTTAGACTTTTCTTCCTTTTAGCCCATATGTATATTTGCCTTATAATTTGTTTTTATATTAGCTTTTAGCATGAAGCACTTGGTTGGATAATAGGGATTAAATTACTAAACAATGAATTACTCTATTTTTGAGGATTATTTTCCTGTATTTCTTTTCACAGAACATACTGCAGGAGAGGTTATTAAGTTAGAGTCTAATGGCTCTCCAAGAAAAGTCTGGGGGAAAAGCCCCACGGATTCTGTGCTGAAGATACTTGGAGAAGCTGAGTTACAGCTACAGACAGAACTACTAGAAAACATGCCTTTCAAAAGCGGTAAGCATAAGAACCAAGGTTTTTAAA
Organism: Mastomys coucha; assembly: GCF_008632895.1. NCBI lineage: Eukaryota > Metazoa > Chordata > Mammalia > Rodentia > Muridae > Mastomys > Mastomys coucha. The sequence goes on from NW_022196905.1 coordinate 200,511,576, forward strand.
AATTAGTGTGTTAAGATGTCTTCATTTTATTGTGTGGAATTAATTTACCTTCTGGGTGGTGATTTTTCAAAGAAATCTTGAGCTGTGACTTAATGAGACCTGAATGAAATCTAAATGAGGAAGCTAAATTAAGGAAACCTGGATGAGGGAGCTGGAAAAGTGCACTCATGTTTTCCATGAGGGAAAACATTGGAACAATTTATTACAATTCTTGGTGTATCTTTGAAAGAGACTCAGGAACTAAATTGAGTATAAGAAATGGGTGGTAAGTTTGTGTATCATTATTCTGGGACTGGGAGGGACTGCTGTCAGGAGACAAAAGGAGGATATTGTGGATCCATGGTTTTTGGGTGTCACAGCAACACCTAAGGAAGGGCAGCTGTATGTGCAGCTGCATGTTCACAAGGTAGGAAACAAATGCAACTGAATCCAGACATGGACTGCGTCTGCGCATGTGTATTACCTTTTGCATTCTTTTTTCCCTGTTGTTCCTTGAGGTTTAGCACAAAACTGGTATCTAAAGCATGTGAAAAATTGACTTAGGACATGAGGATATTGACATGTTCTATCGTGGTCAGCTAGATGCTGAGAAATAGACTGATAAGAGCCTGTGTATATTACAAAAGGGCAAAACAAGGTTGTTAGTTCTTACTACAGGTGAATATCATAGCCATTAGTCATGAAAACAGTGTCCTCACTGACTTCCCATTTAAAGGTTCAACCACCTCTTTAATATCACCACACTCAGAATCAAGTACCTTCAGGGACCCCTGGGCCGTCTATATCTAAACCATAGGAAGAAGTAATGAATCAAATTTGAGGTCACTTAACAACTTCTCTTGTTCTTCAGTCATGTCAACCAGGCATGTGCAGACATTGAATTTAATCTAGGGTTTTTACACATGAGTACAATGAAGTGAGTACAATAAGCTGAGGGTGTATGCAAAAGAATGATTCTAATGATAGTTTTTAGAAGGGTGGAAATCCTAAAATACTTCTAAAGAAAATATATCAGGATAGGTCATTATACATACTTGCAAAATAAATTTTTTTAAGATTATAATTTAATTAAAATATTTCTCCATTCCCCTTTCCTCCCCCAAACCATTTCAATATGACCCCCTCCTCTTTTTCCTTCAAATTTATGGAAAATCAAATTTTTACAAAAGTAGAATAGGCATGTTGTTCCACGCCTTTAATTCCAGCACTTGGGAAGCAGAGGCAAGTGGAACAGTGAGTTCAAGGTCAACCTGATCTGCATAGGGAATTCCTGGTCAGCAAGGGCTACATGGTGAGACCTTGTTCAAAAAAGCTACAGTAGAGGGAAATGGGTAAGAAACAGCACTGAAGATTAGAAATGGGGATTCTGAAAGTTGGGACTTTTAAGAGGCCATAATTTATAAGTCTCTAAGACATGACTTACTAAGATTAAGACAGTGAGGTTGAGAATAGTTCACTGGACTGAGAGGTCTGCATATTGGCAGGGTGATCTATTGTGTATATAAAATCATCTACCTATGACAGAATTGCTTTGAGGGAGTTGGCACAGTGGCTGCTAAAATGTTCAACAGTCACACAGGAATGCTGAGAGTGGATAGCTATGGGCAGCTGTTGTATAATAAACCAGTTCTTTCCTGGAAACAGCCAAAGTGTGCAGAATGTATAACAAATTAAAAGTATCAGTTGCTACTATGAAAAAAAAAACAGGTAGTTAATAATTTTTAAAGTTTGATTCTAATACAGGTATATTAATTTTTCCCAAAAAGAAAAAGAAAATGTGAACTCTGTTAACCACCCTAGAGGTCTTGGAGTCAAATTTGGCTGCCACATTATCTTAACTCATTTTTAGTTACTAGTGTATAAGAGAGCTTCACCAGTAACTACTTGTTGCAACAATCCAAATTGGGGTGCTTGTTTGTTGCTCTAATTGTCATTGTAAGTAAAGTCAAGCAAGACCTGTTGAGAGCAGTAGATTTTTCATTCTTTTGCTTCTGCAGAGATTTATGCTGAAGAGAAGAACAACAAACCCGTACTCACTGGAGAAGAGAATTTGCACTGTATTTCAAAAGAAATAAACCCATCAGCTACTGTTGATTCTATTGAAACAAAAAGTCCAAAGTTGACTGAGGTATCTCCACCAATGTCAGAAAGAAATGTGGAAGGTATGTTATAATGATTTTAATTAGCTAAGTTGCATTTGATACTGAAAGTTTTTCTTATCATCAAAATTTGTGTATATGTTTGAGTAGTTATCTCAAATTAGGCTCACTATTTTATACTTTTAGCAACTGTGGCTTTTTTTTTCTTCCTATTTTTGGTTTTCAAGACTAAAAGTTTTCAAAGGTCATTACATGGGCCAGGCTGGTCTCCCAGAATGCAGAATCCTGCTGTCACTGCTGGTGTTCTAGAACTTCAAGGATGTATGGTCTTGCACACTAGGAACAGGCCGTCCCATTTCAGTATTTTATGAATCAGGAACTGAGTCAAGTCTTGGCTTATGATTTTCCTAATACACTGTGTCTTTGCCTAAGATATCAGTAAGACTGCCTGATGGCTTTTCTGCCATCTTGGAAGGTACACCTTCAAGGCTTAGTAACATAGGTCTCTCTCCCTCCCCCTTTGAGAGCCATGTGGATGCTGGGAATTGAAACGGGGTCCTCTGGAAAACAACATTGCTCTTTATTGCTGAGCCATTTCTCCAGCTCCTATTCTTCCCATCTTCTGTGCTTCCCTCTGTGATGACTCAGAGATTCTGAGTTCAGGGAAACAGAAATCCCCTCCAAAAGAGAAAAGTTCTAACGAATTTACAGTCATCTTGGATGCTACAGTAAAAGCTGCTTATGTTTCTGTTTGTTTGTTTGCCTGCTGCTTATGTTCTTTAAAGTTAACAAGGGAATTAGCATTTCTGTTTCTCACTGTTGTCACAAACCCACAAAGTCAACCCACTGTAGGGAACCAGGCCTGCCTTTCAAAGGGAAGAGTGTTGAAGAATCTGCAGCCATTTTTAACCTACCATTCTGCCCAGCAATTAAAAATTACTTCATCCCTTCTACACGCAAATTGATCTTTTAGTCTTAGAAAATTGCCATGGGGTTCTTCTGAACTAGATGAACTTCTCTTCTGATGCTCCTGACCTCAGGATACCAAACCAGAAGCTGCCAGTTTTCTTAACCATCCAGTCATGAATTGGAGTAGCATTACCTCCATCGTGTTTCACTTATGAAGGTAGAACAGAGCCTTCTGCAAAACAAGCCTGTCAGAGACTGTTTCATGCAACTATCTTTAGTTCATCACAGTGTAAGAGCTAGAAGCGTGGTTAGTAGTGGATGTTACAGAATAATGTCTGTGCTCCTCAGAAGGTGTAGACGTTGAACTCTGAATCCCTGTGTATTTGGAGGTAATTAAGTTTCGAATTACAGTGAAGCCTCATGAATAACATTAGTATCCTTCTAAGAAGAGGCCAGAGAGCCAGCCTTTGTGCCATGCTAGAAATGCAGGAAGAAAAAGACTGTCAGTGTACCTAGAAGAAAACCTCTTTCTCCAGAACTTACTGTGCTGGGATCCTGATACTAGATTCTCTGACCTGTGGAGCTAAGCAAAATCAATTTCTATTTAAGCCACCCATTCTGATATTTTATTATAGTAGCTTCAACAAGACAGCATATTGCACCCTTCTTAAACATTAAGAATAAAAATTTTAAGAAGTAAAATCAACTAATAGGATAAGTATGCATATAATGAAGACTATATAGCCTAGATTAGGGTGGGCAAGCTTAACATTTCCTGCAAAGAGCTGTGGAGTACATATTTTAAGCTTTGTGAAAAGTATGGTCACAAATTGAGTTTATAGAGTAAAGTAAGTTGTTTTTAATATGGCTAAAGACTAGTAAGGAACTGTTGAATTGTGGGCCTGCCCCTTTAGGAAGCTGATCACTCCACAGTCCAGTCCCACAGCCTGAGGAGATAGGGCTTTGATCCCTGCAGTTCTTTGTCTGGGACAGAGAGTTAAGGATCCATCTGTGCTGTGGTTTTACCAGCCCTAATTCATAGAGCCACACTGTACATGGCTCCGCAGTGCTGCCAGTGGGCTAGTTAAACTAAGACATGTGATGTGGAGCTTCAGGTCAGCTTCTGGAAGGGTATAGAAGTCAGATATGTCCCTTTGTTCAGGGGACTTCTCTAGAGTTGCCTCCATCTGTCATCCTATGACAGCTGTCTGTCTCTTACTTTAAGCTGTACCTCTTAAGAAAACTGCTCTCTAGGCTCTAAAGGGAAGGCTGTCCTCTATGAGACCTTCACCTTCTCATTGTCTAGGGAAAGGTTCTGTCCTTTCAATGCTTTCCTGTGTCACAGCCTGATCGTGTTTCCTGTTATCTTGATGCCTTTTCTCTTAAAAAAAATTCATCCCTGAAAGAAAATTTGTGTCAGCTCCTTTCTAGAAACAACCAAACCATTTAGCACTACCTCTTTTTCTCTATTTGACAAGAACAGAATTACATTCTAACAAACAAAATAGGTTCTTTCCCCTCAGTGCTTACTGTGTATGAGTGACCAAAAGCATATCATGTGAGCAACAGATAAAAATTATTAGAATTTCTATGTCTTTTGTCTTTCACAATGGATCAAGGTCGAGTCATTAAAAATTTAAATATAAACAAGAAAAGTATGTCTCAATTCTATGAAAAGTGAGCATGGTATTGAATTAAGTAACATAGTATATGATCTCAGGCAGGAAAAAGAGAAGTTTCATGGTGCTGGAGCGAAGGCTTAGCAGTTAAGCACTAATTATGAGGACCAGAGTTTTAATCCCAGCACCTACACAACATGCCTGGCATCCTACAAACACCAATAACTTCAGCTCTGAGGGATCTAGCTCTCTTCTAGCCTCTGTACAAATTCACATAGCCTTGCATGGGAATTGAATTCAGGGCAGCAGCCCCTGGCCCCGCTCCCTCTGCCCCTGCTCGCTCCAGCATAATACACTCTAGCTGTCTTCAGACAGCACCAGAAGAGGGCGTCAGATCTCATTATCGGTGGTTGTGAGCTACCATATGCTTGCTGGGATCTGAACTCAGGACCTTCAGAAGAGCAGTCAGTGCTCTTACCTGCTGAGCCATCTTACCAGCATGTTACTATAATTTTAGTAAGGCATACATTTTATATAATTATGAGTATTGTGCACAGTAATCAAGTATTTGTGCTATACCAAAAAGATGAAAGGACTAGTCTTTTCATTTCAGAAGTGACTATGCTGCAGGACTAGCACATAAATCTTAAAACTTATTGTTTTTTATATCATTAGCATTAGTTAAGCTAATCATAGTGATAACTTACATAAGGTTTATTCAGTCCATTTTTGAACAAACTTTCCTCTGACATTTGATTTTGCTTTGAAGAGCCTGATGACTTGGAAACAGAAGTTCTACAAGAACCAAGCAGCACACACACAGATGGGAGTTTGCCACCTGTTCTTAATGATGTGTGGACTAGAGAGAAGGAAGCAACTACAGAAACTGAGTAAGCTGTCTTTATCTTTAGTTTTCAAAGCTCAGTCCCTTTAGTAAGCTCTACAATAAGCAATGCTGCATGAACTAATATTCTAGTTTAATAACTTTGTATTGTAGCACCATATAAAGTAATCTTATTTCATAATAGTTATTCACATGGGTCAGAAATCACAAAGTACATGACAATAAACAGTAAATGTCTTACCAGCCTATATTTCCTTTCATCCAATTTCTGATATTTCTCTGCAGATAATTTTTAGTATGTATAAACAACATAAGGTCTCCAGCTCATTCCAGATATAGTCGCTAGTCTAACATAGCCAATGCTTCCTACCTTTTCAGGGTTTTTTTCCTTTCTTTTTTTTTTTTTTTATTATATATTTTCTTTATTTACATGTCATATGATTTTTCTTTTCCCAGTTTTCCCTCCCAGGAACAAACAAACAAACAAAAACACAAAAAGAAACCCCTGTTGGCTCCCCCCTCCCCATGCTTGCCACCCCACCCTCTCCCACTTATTGGCCCTAGCATTCCCCTATACTGGGGCACAGAACCTTCACAGAGCAAAGGACCTCTGCTCCCATTGATGATTGATTTTGCAATCCTCTACTATACACATGCTGCCAGAACAATCAGTCCCACGATGTGTACTCCTTGGTTGGTGGTTGAGTCCCTAGGAGCTCTGAGGGTACTAGTTAGTTCATATTGTTGTTCGTCCTAGGGGGCTGCAAACCCTTCAGCTCCATTGGTCCTTTCTCTGACTCCTTCATTGGGGACCCTGTACTCAGTTCAATGGATGGCTGTGAGCCTCTACATCTGTGTTAGTCAGGTACTGTCAGAGCCTCTCAGGAGATAGCTATATCAGGCTGGATTGTCCTTCCTTCAGTCTCTACTCCATAGTTAGTCTCTGCAACTCCTTCCATGGGTATTTGGTTCCCCCTTTTAAGAAGGAATTAAATGTCCATATTTTGGTCTTCCTTTTCTTGAGTTTCTTGTGGTTTGTGGGTTCTTCCTGTATTCCGAACTTCTGGGTTAATAACCACTTATCAGAGAGTGCATACCATGTGTGTTCTTTTGTGATTGGGTTACCTCACTCAGGATGATATTCTCCAGATCCATCCATTTCCCTAAGAATTTCATAAATTCATTGTTTTTAATAGCTGAGTACTCCATTGTATAGATGTACCACAATTTCTGTATCCATTCCTCTGTTGAGGGAAATCTGTTTTGTTTTTTTTTTCCATTTTCTGGCTATTATAAATAAGGCTGCTATGAACATTGTGGAGCATGTGTCCTTATTACATGTTGGAGCATCTTCTAGGTATACGCCCAGGAGTGGTATAGCTGGGTCCTCTGGTAGAACTATGCCCAATTTCCGGAGGAACCGCCATACTGATTTCCAGAATGGTTGTACAAGCTTGCAATCCCACCAGCAATGAAGTAATGTTCCTCTTTCTCCACAACCTCTCCAGCATCTGCTGTCACCTGAGTTTTTTATCCCAGCCAATCTGACTGGTGTAAGGTGGAATCTCAGGGTTGTTTTGATTTGCGTTTCCCTGATGACTAAGGATGTTGAATATTTCTTTAGGTGCTTCTCAGCCATTCGGTATTCATCAATTGAGAATTCTTTCTTTAGCTCTGTACCCCATTTTTTAATAGGGTTATTTGGTTCTCTGGAGTCTAACTTCTTGAGTTCTTTTTATATATTGGATATTAGCCCTCTATCAGATATAGGATGGTAAAGATATTTTCCCAATTTGTTGGTTGCCGTTTTGTCCTGTTGACAGTGTCTTTTGCCTTACAGAAGCTTTGCAATTTTATGAGGTCCCATTTGTCAATTCTTGATCTTAGAGCATAAGCTAGTGGTGTTCTCTTAGGAAATTTTCCCCTGTGCCTATTTGCTTGAAGTTCTTCCACAATTTCTTTTCTATTAGTTTCAATGTATCTGGTTTAATGTGGGGGTCCCTGATCCACTTGGACTTGAGCTTTGTACAAGGAGAAAGGAATGGATCGATATGCATTTTTCTACATTTAATCACCAGTTGAGCCAGCACCATTTGTTGAAAATGCTGTCTTTTTTCCACTGTGTGGTTTTAGATCCTTTGTCAAAGATCAAGTGACCATAGGTGTGTGGGTTCATTTCTGGGTCTTCAATTCTGTTCCATTGATCTACCTGCCTGTCACTATGCCAATACCATGCAGTTTTTATCACAAATGCTCTGTAGTACAGCTTAAGGTCCGGGATTGTGATTCCACCAGAGGTTCCTTTATTGTTGAGAATAGTTTTGGCTATCCTGGGTCTTTTGTTGTTCCAGATGAATTTACAAATTGCTCTTTCTAAGTCTGTGAAGAATTGAGTTGGAATTTTGATGGGGACTGCATTGAATCTGTAGATTACTTTCTGTAAGATGGCCATTTTTACTATATTAATCCTGCCAATCCATGAGCATGTCTTCTGAGATCTTCTTCAATTTCCTTCTTCAGAGACTTGAAGTTCTTGTCAAACAGATCTTTTACTTGCTTAGTTAGAGTTACATCAAGATATATTATATTATTTGTAACTATTGTGAAGGATGTTGTTTCCCTAATTTCTTTCTCCATCTGTTTATCCTTTGTGTAGAGGAAGGCCTCTCCCTTTTCAGATTTTAAAAATTTTATTTGTGTGTCTGTGCAAATGTATGCTCACATGTGTGTGCACAGGTACTATGGAGTCAAGGAAGCTCATTGGAGCTGAAGCGTATATGTTCATGAGTTTACCCATATGTATGCTAGGATCTTAACCCTAGTCCTTATGAAAGAGTAGCAAGTTCTCTTAACTACTGAGCCATCTATGCATCCTCACCTTGTTTGTTTGTTTGTTTGGTTGGTTGGTTGGTTTTTTTCTTAGAGACAGAGTTTCTCTGTATAGCCTTGGCTGTCCTAGAACTCACTCTGTAGACCAGGATGGCCTCGAACTCAGAAATCTGCATGCCTCTGCCTCCCAAGTGCTGTGATTAAAGGTGTGTACCACCACTGCACAGCACTTGTTTTTATAAAAAGTCAGTAGTCTGGATACCAGGGGAGATGGTGCAGTGGTTTAGAATCCTTGCTCCTCTTGCAGAACAGGGGTTTAGTTCCCAGCACATATGTGGCAGTTCATAGGCCCCTGTAACTCTAGTTTTAGTATAACTGAGGCCCTCTTCTGTCCTTTGAGAACTCTTGTGCCACTTGTGATGCACACACATACACTCATGTATGTACACAAACGCACACATACATATACACACATGCATATAAACTAAATACTTTTCAAAAGTTCATAGTCTGGGAAGTTTTCTCTCAATATATGAAGGTTCTTTATATAAATACACACACACACACACACACACACACATATTCCGTTATATGGATGTAAGATGGACTCAATAAGTCCACTACTTCATGAAAATTTATTGATGCTATATATTGTGATGCTTCAACAAGTAATAATGTACATAAAGTATTTTGCAAAAGTAGGTGTGTTTGCTTTTGAAGCATAGAGGTATAATTTTAGATGAATTGCATTTGTAATTTAGCCATTCTTCAAATGAAGATTCTACCTCTATTGACATTCAAAATGAATGAATGATTTGTGACTAGTGATTAGTAATTGGTGAGTTTCATTTTGCTCAAAGTAGAAAATATATTGTGCTTATAAGAGAAAATATTATATAAAAATGAGCAAATAGTTGGACAAGGAAGCAGTGCATACTAGTAGATGTGGCTTTGGTTTTCTTTATATGAGGGAGTTTTATTTCTAATAAACTATGTGATATTTGTTTATTTTGTTTGGTTTACCTGTCTGTGGAAGGTTGGAAGATAAGGTTGATATGGAACAGAGTGAAGCTTATGAAGATGGAATTCCAGGGAATGTGGACCAATCTTGTAAGGATCATAGAGGTAAAATCCTCATAATTTTTTTTTAAACTAAAATAGGCTTAGAGAACACAAATCTGCATTAGTCAGCCAAAGAGTATGGTAAGATAAGCAGGTAACTTTTTGGTAAGTTATATTGCTCAAAATGAAAAGAATTACTGCTAAAATAAAACTAATATACTAAGGGCAGTGAATAAATTGGTTTCTTTTTAAAATACTATTGGTTAAAATATAAGACAATATAAATAATTTTCCACTCTGCATAAAGAAAATAAACTGAAAAATTATTGCCTAAGCTGAATTTTTAATATTTCTTTGAATTTCTATATTTTAAAACTTCCAACATAATGAAAACATCTATTAAATCATGAAATTAAAATACTACATTTCCTTAGAGATTATTTATAAGGTAGTAATCAGTATACTTCCATGTATACTTTGATTTTGTTTTCCTGGTAGGAGGGTGTTTTGGAATAGAATTCATCTTTTAATTAAAAAGTATTTTATGTGCCTGAGAAGTTTACCTTCTTATACTCATTGCACCCATGAAGTCTTGGTACCCGTGAAGGCCAGAGGAGCATGTCAGGTCTTGTGGAACAAACCCAGGTCCCTGCAAGAACAGCAAGTGCTTGTAACTACTAAGCCATCTGTCTCCGGCCCCTTGGATGGAGTTCATATTAAATAGTATATAATACTTGTTGATATTTAGAATTTCAAGTGCTATTAGATAAACTTACGGTATAATCTCTTCTGTATTCCACAGGCCCTGCAGTAGAGGATTCTCCCCAGTCTGGGTGTGATGTAGAGAAGTCAGCACAGCCAGAATTGTTTTTCCAGAAAGTGGGTCATCCTGAGGACTTGAACTTAGTTCATTCAGTTCATTGTTCACCACAAGAATCAATTCCGACTCGAGCTCACTCCGATTCTCCCCCAAAAACTAAAGGCAGGAATTCCTTACTGATTGGACTTTCAACTGGTCTGTTTGATGCAAACAACCCAAAGGCAAGTGTGATCTCAGATAGATAATGCTGTCTCTCTCCACTGAGAGCATTGCTTGATTGCCAGTGTTGGGTTTTAATTGATTCAAAACCCAAACAAGTACAAACACACACACAAAAAAACAACAAAAATCCCCTATTTTATTGGCTAGGGTTCTTTTTAGTGTTACTATCAAATAGCTATGGAGTTATGGTTGCTCTCCCAGTGACGATCCTATTTGAGGATATGCTACATATATTGTTTATATAGCTACTTTTATTGTATATGTTACAGTATTATAAATATTGTTTTCATATGACTAAAAAATAACAGCCATTAAATATCTTCTCATATTACCTTGAATGACCAAATACTCCATTAAGTTGCTATATCATTATTACTACTTCCTTTATTTTTGAGATTATAATTACATTACTTTTTCTTTCTCCTCCTTCCTTTCATCCCTCCCTCCAAATCCTCCCATATGCCCCTCCTTGCTCTCTTTCAAATTCACAGCCTCTTTTTTTCATTAATTGTTATATGCATATATGTTTATGAGTATATATTCCTTACTGTAACCTACTTAGTCTGTATGTTACTTGTATATGTTTTAGGGCTGATCATTTAGAATTGAATCACCAGTTGTGCTCTTCCCTACTGAAGACCAGTATTACTCTCAGTATTTCTTTATTGCCTATAGTTCTATATGTAAGGTTAAGGCCTGTGGGCTTTCCCCACCTACTTTGGCATATACATTTTTGTTAGCTTTGTTTAGCTCATGTTTACTTAGTCATATTGGTAACACTTTATAGTTGTAGCTTCTTACATCATTAGTAGAAGATACTATCTTACAGCACCCCTACCTCCCTCTCCCTCTCTGTCAGTGTATTCTTAAACTGTCACATGAAGTGTCCTCTAAATGTCAATTAAATCACGTAAGTTGACAGTTATGTTCAGACTCCTATATCTTTCCTGATTCTTTTTTGTATACTTGAGCTGTCAATTGCTAAGGGAAGGTTGATGTTTTTATCTATACCTGTACTATTTCTTCTCTCAATTGTGTCAGTTTTTATTCTCTGCATTGTAGAGTTCTTCTATTGAATGAATGAACATGTAGTATTGTTTTGTCTTCTGGATGATTTGATATGGCACTGTTATGACATGTTCTTTGATAGTGTTATGTAAGACCTCAAAGGTTTGCCAGCTTTCTTTGTACTTGTTTATGAAGTACTGAGAAAGAATGATGAAATTGTCATTCAGTTGCATTTAAATTAAGAGTACTTATGGCTTCTTGAGCCCACTCCTTATCAGTATGAAGTGACTCTTGTTATCTCTAGACATCATCTGATTGAAGTATACATTGTCTGGTTCTGATACAGTCATCCCAACTTTCTTGTGTTTAACCTCTATATTGTATATAAATGTCTACATCCTTTACTTCTTTCATTTTATATTTAAAGTAGATTTTTCATGATTAGCAAGAGTCCAGTTTTGCTTTTTTAAAAAATCTTTATACGTGTGTGTGTACATGCTTGTGTGTGTACACACAAGTGGAGGCCAAAGGACACCCACGGGTATTGGTTGTCATCTTCCACCTTCAGACAAGGTATCTTCTTGTTGGCCACTGCAGTATGCCAGGCGGGTTGGCTGGCCTGAGGCTTCCAGGAAGTCCCACAGGGAGCTGCAGATGTGAACAGCCATATTGCCTTAATGTGAGTTCTGGAAATCCATACTCCGATTCTTCCATTTGAACATCAAGCACTTGACCAACTTGACCAAGGGGAGCCATCTTCCCTGCTAGGGTCTTACTTTGTAACCAGTATGAAATTCTCTTTTAATATAAACACCAATATAATATCATCAGTGGGATTCCATCTGCACCTGCCATGTTGCTATTTGTTTCTCTGCCTGATCACTTTACTTCAAAACAACAAACCTTTCACTATTTCTCCTTTATTTTGGATTCAGGATTTTTAGCATTTCATCCTTTCTCTATTAACTTCTACATACACTTCTTTTTAAAAAGTATTTAATGGTCATTCTGTGGTTTCAAAATAAATCTTTAGCATATCACAAATTCCCTTCCAGTAACTGACTGAGACCCTCCGTCTTCCTGCCTGTCTCTGCCGTGCTGCTTTTCTGCCACCTTGAGAATCCACACTAATACTTTCTACCCATTGTATATATGAAACCTCATTTGTAAAGACTGTATCTATCAGATATAAGGTTATTGCCTTCTGGTTGTACTTCTTTTTGACAGTTTGGCAGGGGATAATCTTCCTTTCCTTGTAGTTAGTGCTATGAAATGATTTAGACTGGAGTGGGTGTGTGATGTATGTGTCCAGTGGTAGTGTCCTCCTTAGAGTCTTTTGGTGGTATAATTCTCATCAATCTAGAAACTTTGGGCTGTTATTTGTCTCTTCAACTGTCCTTCCTGAGTATCTAGTCACATACATATTAGACTGCTTGATACAGTGTCATAGATTACTGAAAAATAGACTTTATCATGTGTTCATTTGTCCATCTTCCTTTCTATAGTAAAAAACAATTAATCTCATTCAGTAAAAAAAAAAAATTCATCTAAGTATTGTTTTAGCATACAAACTTGCTGTTCTTACCAACTGGTTTTTCTACTACTTTAGGATCCAAATGTAATGTAATTATTTACAGCTAGACTTCGTAAATACCACATGCTGAGTATTTGTCATCTTCCTTTAAAATGTGTTGGGCTTTTTCAAATAGTCCAATTATCTCTCAATCCATTTTTTTATTTTTAAAGTGTTTCAGCTTTGCTGGAATAGATATAAAGTCACTTTACCATAAAGCTAGTTCAACACAAACAGGAGTCGTCAGTAGATAAATGTTAGTTGGTCAAGGTTGTATCTTGAGCCTTTCTGACCAGCCCGTGCTCCACAAATAATCTCTGACCTTAAATATCATTTAAATGGTCGCCACAGTTTATTTCTTCATCTTCTGGTCACTCATGTATTTAGTCAACCCACTAACCATGGCAGCCAGTTGGTTTTTACCTAGTCTTTCTTACTGTGTTTCTTTTTGAAACCCTTTGCCCCAATCAAACCAGAACCATTTTTAATGTTAGATATCTATAAAGCAATTCAGAGGGGTTTTCTATTGCCCCTTTTATCTCCCAAATAAATGACACTGAGACCTTGTTTTTATTAACAAGCTTTAAGCACTATAGCTGGACAGATACTCATCTATTCTAACCCTCTATAGCTATCTACTTCCCAGTGCTGTGCCCATTACTTGTCATTTTAGTCCTGCCCTGGCTGTTCCTGCTCCATAGTGTTCTCATGGCAACACTCCTGGTGATCTGTTCATTGCAAATCTTTCAAGGCAAATTTTTCCCCTCTCTCACCTGAGCCTCTTCTTTTCTTAGTCTAAACACAGAAGTCCCACCTCCTCCTCTCCTGCCCAGCTATAGGATGGTCAGCTCTTTATTAACCAATCAGAGGTGATAGAAAACAATTTTTATACAACATTGAGACAGTTGATGCTTGATAATGCCAACATCCAGACTGCAGCCAGATCTCAGCACAGTAATGAGCATCTGAATACACAGTGCACAAAAACAATTATGAAAACTATCAGGTCAGTTAAGGTCAGTTACATTCACAATTTCTAGTCCATTTGTGTTTGGTAACCTAAGATAAAGTACTCTACTATCTATCTTATCTTGGTGAGTTTAAAGATCTCTACATGAATCATTTTTTACCATAATGTACATTAATAATCTATAAATATACTTTTAGGTTTTAAAAACACATTTTTAAATTACTAAATAACTTAAGCTTAATTGTGAAGACTATCTAGTCTTCAACTTCATCAGAGACCTGAGGAAGAATAAATATTTCCTGAATATGAAGGAAGTACAGAGCAAGCAGCTTCCAAAACTATAGAAATGACAGTGAGGTGGCTGCCTGGACAGTGACCCAGGACTCCTCTGCAACAGTGGAACATCATCACTAGCCTTCTGGCCCAGTGTATCTGACAGACTTTTCTGTGAAGCAGGAATTAGGAAGGACTGCTTTGCCTTGTCTTATCTTGGCAAAGCTCAGCAGTCACCTTCCCTAAATCCATTTGGACAGCATATTGTCATCAGGTGAAGCAAGGACAGTTTCTTGCCCAGTGGCTAGCTTGCCGTATTTGAAACAAACTCCATTTGGAGGTTCTTCAGTGCTTATCATCATCTTTGAAGTGGAATTGGGGTGCTGTCAGTTTCTGACATGTCTCACTGTCATGAAAAGCATTTTACTAATAAAATGTCTTTAAATACCATATACTGTAGATATCTAAGATTTTCAAAAACCATCTACCTACGTACAGTATATCTGAATTGGTTTTTTCTAGCTATTTACTATCCATTTAACCTAGGAAACATATTTTTGTAATTAACTAGTATCTAATATGACTGTAAATTGACTTTTAAATTGTACTTCTCCCCCTTTTGGGGGGGGGGGGGCTTGGCTCTACTTTATTGACCTTGGAGCACCCTTTGGATAGATACAGTTTTAAAAAATAAACCATATACACAATGGAAACTGGGTCTAGGCCAATGTCCCATATCTCCAGAAAAATCCCAACCAAAGAGTATTTATACAAAATGTCAGAGGGGAGAAAACCTGTTTCAAAAACAAACAAATAAACAAAAAAAGAATGTCAGGGGGAAAACATGAGGCAACATGGTACTGAGTTGAGGGGTAGCCAGTTGGCAGAGGAGTGACCAGTGACGGAGCAGCCAGGTCACGCTGCCTCCTCAGAAGTCTGAGTGCTCAGCACATTGCTGTGGGTGAGAGCCGGGCTGAGTTCCTGGCACTTAGCTCCCTTGTAAGCATACTCTCCTGCCCATTCCACTTCTGCACACGGACAAGTTTGCCTCTGTCCAGTGTTACGACTGACTTAACCTTCCTGTCATCTGCTGTTACCTCTTTGAAATATACTCCCAGCTGAAAACTGATCTCTCTGTTTTTAAAGGTACCGTGTGTCTTTATGGTGACAGTGTCCCTGTTCGAATCCATGACTGTGGTAGGCTTGGTCATGCTAGCCACCTGCCTAGTGGTAAAGCCCACACCAAGTGACTTCATGTAGTCATCAAAATTCTTGCTGTCCACTAGATTCCAGTGCTAACAAAGGCATCCAGACACTGAGAACTAAATTGTATTTCTTAATTATCCTGAATAGTTTGTAATAGCAACTTTCAAAAGGACTTGAAATTAGGTACAATATTTTAAACAAAGTTGAAACATATATACAGTATGTTGTAACAAAATATAATTCTTTTTTTAAAAATTTTTTATTAGATGTTTTCTTTATTTATAATACCTCCTTTCCCAGGTTCCCTTCCAAAAAGAGAAAAGAAAAAGAAAAAGGAAAAGAAAAGAAACAAAAACTAAAACAATCCCCTGTACCCTTCCCC
>NW_022196905.1:200527462-200528489 GCF_008632895.1 Mastomys coucha
GCTTACTGGCCCTGGCATTCCCCTACACTGGGGCATAGAACCTTAACAGGGCCAAGGTCCTCTCCTCCCATTGATGCCTGACTTGGCCATCCTCTGCTATACACATGCTGCTGGAGCCATGAGTCCCCACATGTGTACTCTTTGGTTGGAGTTTTAGTCCCTGGGAGCTCTGAAGGTACTAGTTAGTTCATATTGTTGTTCATGCTAAGAGGCTGCAAACCCTTCAACTCCTTGGGTCCTTTTTCTAGCTCCTTCATTGGGGACCCTGTACTCAGTCCAATGGATGGCTGTGAGCCTCTACTTCTGTATTAGTTAGGCACTGTCAGAGCCTCTCAAGAGACAGCTATATCAGGCTCTTGTCATCCAGCACTTGTTGGCATCAACAATAGTGTCTAGATTTGATGATTGAATATGAGAAGGATTCCCAGGTAGAACAGTCTCTGAATTGTCTTTCCTTTGGTCTCTGCTACATAATTAGTCTCTGCAACTCCTTCCATGGGTATTTTGTTCCCCCTTTTATGAAGGAACGAAGTATCCACACTTTGATCTTCCTTCTTCTTGAGTTTCTTATGGTTTGTGGTTTGTACTTTGTGTATTCTGAACATCTAGGCTAATATCCACTTATCAGAGAATGCATACCATATGTGTTCTTTTGTGACTGGGTTACCTCACTCAGGATGATATTCTCCAGATTCATCCATTTCCCTACGAATTTCATAAATTCATTGTTTTTAATAGCTGAGTAGTACTCCATTGTGTAGATGTACCACATTTTCTGTATCCATTCCTCTGTTGAGGGACATCTAGGTTGTTTCCAGTTTCTGACTATTATAAGTAAGGCTGCTATGAACATGGTGGGCATGTGTCCTTATTACGTGTTGGGGCATCTTCTGGGTATATGCCCAAGGGTATAGCTGGGTCCTCTGGTAGTACTATGTCCAATTTCCGGAGGATCCGCCAAACTGATTTCCAGAGTGGTTGAACCAACTTGCAATCCCACCAGCGATGAGTGTTCCTCTTTCTCCAC
>NW_022196905.1:200529351-200535072 GCF_008632895.1 Mastomys coucha
ACAATTGCTTTGTAGTACGGCTTAAGGTCTGGGATGGTGATTCCACCAGAGGTTCCTTTATTGTTGAGGAACAAAATATAATTCTAAACCTGGATCAATATACAAAGTCCATACCAAATGTAAAATATTTGGCTTATTAATGCTCATTGATCTAACAGTAGATTCAATAATATAACCTTTATTTTATCAATACTCTATCCCCCATTTTTCTTTTCATCCCTTCTCCCCCTTTTCCCTTAACTCCAAATAGGGGAGAAAGAAGGATAGAGGAAATAAAAAGAGAAAGAAATCTCTGAATCTAAACTTCTTCTAGTTTGTTTCCCTCCTTATGAAGACCATTAATATCTTGCATCCAACCCCCTATAACAACGACAAAAATCCATCATCCATCAACTGAAGAAAAAACACACATCCTGCCTCTTGGGAATAAGGCCTTCATTATCCCTGCTGTCTGGGGACAGTGTCTCTTTTGGAGACTTAAGGAAATTGGGATAATGGCCAGTCTTAAGAAAGCTAGCTGTAATATCTGTTGTCCAGTCTCTGTGTGATGTGAAAATGTAGGCTTAACTGAAGTCCTGACCGGAACAGTATGCACGACTGGACCATCCCAGCTAGGTGTTTGAAACTGTTCCAGATGCAGATCCCCAAGGGAGCAGCTTTTAAGGTAATCTGTGAGGCTGAATTTAGTAGGATGCTGGAATAAATATGTCTCAGCAGCTCAGCATCCTTCTCAGCATATCTGAGGATAAATCTTTTCAGGAGTGCTTTACCTGCCTTGTCTGGTGGTTTTTCTCTGCAAACATATAAGCTTTTAACACTAATACACATTTTTTGCATTAACACATGTATGGAATGTGCAGTGTGCACAATTCAGCTAAAGATGATTCTCTCTAATTTGTTTGAGCAAGTAAAGCATCTGTCCTGTTTTGTAAGTGAGTTTGGACTGTAGTAATTTTCATCCATGCTATTTGACAGGATGGTATGGCAAGTCCTGAGGACTCTGTAACCAACAAGATTGACTGCCTATGCTTAGCTCAAATCTCAGAGCTGTTCCTATGTAGAGAGGTCAGTGTGCATGTTACCTGCTTTGTTGTTATCAAGTCAGATATCATATCATAGCTCTCATGTCAAGTCAGTGCTATGTATAAGACTTGAGACTTTCTGCTGCTGCTAAGTTGTATTCACTCTTCGCCATGGTCTGTAAGATTTGACAAGACATTAAGAACCTCCCTGACTCACCTCAAAGTTCCTCTCATTCTCCTTCCCCTTGGTGACCAAGCTCTTCCTGTGTTTCAGACTGCACTTTCTGTTAGCCTTGGTCAGACTGTGCTTGCTTCTCTTAGTTCGGCTCAGTTCTAGTGCATTTCTGATTTTCAGGCATCACCTCATTACCTTTTTGTTTAATTTCTTGGTAGCTATTTAAAAATAGAATTCATCTTGGTTACTTATTTTTTATTGTTTATTTTCTACTAGAATATGATTCCCCTTAAGTTATACTTCTCACAAGTTTTACACACACACACACACATACACACACACACATACACACTTATACGTAACCTAAAGTATTGTATGTTAGGTACTATGCTTATAGTAATGATACAATGTTTGTAGCCAAAAGAGAGAATAAATTAAGTGAAAAACATTTGTGATGATTCTTATAAGGAGAAATGAAAATGGATAGTGTACCAGAAAAGAAAGAATGCTTAAGGTTGCATCATGATTAAGAAAAGGTTTGGAGATGTTTAAAAGTCTGGAGCTTGGGGAGCATCTAAAGCAGAAGATGTTGTAGAGCAGTACAGTGTGCTTCTGAATGAGATGTGGCTGGAGAGAGGCTCACCAGTTAAGAACACTGGCTAGGCTTCCCTGGTTCAATTTCTAGAATCCACATAGCAGCTCACAACTATCTGTAACTTGTTTAGTCCCAGGGTTTCCAGTGTTTTCTTCTGGCAATTGCAGCCACTACACATATGGCATACATGCAGGTAAACATTCATTCACATTAAAAAAATTTTTTGTTAAAATATCAAAGTATGAAGAAAGTAGGGTGTCAGTCATTTCTGTTCCTAATTAATAATGTTCAAATATGTGGGCTTAGAACTTTCAGGAGTGTTTTGTTTGGGGTTTTGGTATGGTGGAATTTATTTCATTTCCAAACATAGGACATGGTATGAAGAGATGGAAGTACTTATCACTCACACTATCCCTGCCTCCTGGCCCCTCCTTCCTCTGCCTCACAGCTTCCGTAGATATAACCTCAGAGCCCTAAGTCTCAGGAAACAGTATTGAGGCATTCATCTAGTATACTTTAAATAGGTCTTTAAGCAAAAACCAAATGTAATGTTAGTTAACTGAATTGTACAATTAACCACCCACACAGATAGTAATTAGTGGTTAAGTTGATCACTGTAAGACTGGCAATCAGAGTAATGCTTTCATTAACACTGTCCGTCAGTGGAGCTGTAAGTGATGGTCTAGAACAAGCTTGGGTCCTGGAAGTCTGTTCTTCCTTTTACACTGCTTGCATATGCAGTGACTCAAACAAGTTGAAGATTTATACCCAAATATATAAATTGTATTTAAGACTATACATTATACATCAGCAAGCCATTAGCAACTATTATAGTCATTAATGTTAATTAAGTAAGAGATTTATCTATGACATAGTCAAAGTGAAATGAAAGTTATAAACCCTGCTGTATTTCTGAGGCTAGAAAATTATGAGCTGTTCAGGGGAAAGCTTTCTGTGTTTTTTCTGTCGGGAAAAGATTTCTCCTTTGGAGATTTCTTTGTGCAGGGTCTCACTTTCTACCAAGGCTGGCCTCAGGCTTTCTCCTTCCCTGTCTATGCCTGCCAAGTACAAGTATATGGCACCACATCCAGCTGGCTCCTTTAGATTTGGTAAAAAGCGATGGCTTCACATCCCTTTCTATTGCAAACAGAATAGCAGATTTCCTAAGGTAATTAAAATGCAATGGTTTGATAAAATGTGGATATAACAGTAAATTGGAGATTCTCAACAGTAAACTTTAAAAAGTCAAGTAAAATGAAATTGTAGTTTTCTCATGATCTTCCTTTTATAAGTTGCAGAATCTGGATTACTAGAGGAACCAATCCTTTACCTTTCTAATAGTCCCATTTTGCAAAATGTCCCACAACAGTGGTTACTCTGTGTGGTCCGGCAAAGACATATATATGGTTGGTTGGCAGAAGGTCCGTATGGCTTAGATAGCAAGTGAGGAACAGACAGGTTAATAGGTATGATAGCAAGTGACTGTAATTTCGCCAAGAGTCTATTCTGGACAAGTGACTAGCCACTTCGTTGAAAATGGGAGAATTTCTAGCCCAACTTTTTTATAGAAGGGTTTTGTGATTTGCCAGTGATTGTCTGTGTTCAAACAAACAACAGAGTATTCATTCTAAAAAGAAAAGTTTTGCTAGAAGCACGATCTGGAATATCTGAGATGCAGTCCTGCCAAACCACTGCTTTATGCATCTGGACAGAGTTCCAGAAGATAGACTTCTGGCATGCGTGGCTGACCTGGCTAGTTCCTGGGGTGTTTGAATCGTTTTTTGTCTCCTCCTCAGCTAGCAACTTTTTCAAACGCTAGCAACTTTTTCAAAGAACTACAAGTGCTGAAGCCTTTATGATTAATTGCTGTTATGAATACCTTGTCAAATATAATTGTAAGCATTAAACAAGACAACTATATAACATTAATGGGTAGTAGCCAGTTCAACTGTGAAAAGAGTCTGCTAGTACATTTTTTTTTTTTGCTTTGCTCTCTAACAGTGAAAATTGCCAAATTATTACCTCACCCATGCTTATTTTATAGAAAAAAGACCATATGTTTGCAGTAATACAGAGTATTCTTAATTTTCTGTTGTTACTAGAACATTCTAACTCACTAAAATTCAAGCAAATATAGATTTAGGATTAGAAAACAGTTCCCAGTTATCTCTTGAGAAGAATTTTAGCCTACTTTGACTTTTATATAAAAGTGGCTAAGAAGTGTATAATACTCATTGTCAGTATAACATTGTCGGGTTACTTTACCAGCCATGTGTACAGTTATCTTCAGTATTGTTCCTGCAGCTTTACAGTAATAATCTCATGCTCACAATCACCCAGGCAGTACTATCATCATCCCATGTCGCACATAAGCAACTTGCCCACAGTCACATAGTGGGTACTAATGCTTTAAGTTCCAAAGCTATTCCTCAGAGGTTTCCAGAAAACCTGCTTTCATTTTTCAAAAGTGCCAACAAGTACTTATAGAGAGGAAAATCTAAACTTTGTATTTGTTTTGACAGTCAAGGGAAATTATTGATAAATTTCTCCCGTGAATTTTCTAAGATAGTAATATTTTCAAGGTTAATTTATAATTCCACAGGAACAAAAGGAATGTAGTAGACAACTGTGCCTTAATGTCTCTTCAAATTTGCAGATTTAAGATGGCATAAGACTCAGTCAGATGAAGACCACAGCATCAGTTCTGTTTCTGGTACAGATAGGTGGGAAGTCTGACTGATTCTGCCTATAGTGATCAGGCACTGAGTCAGCCTTAGAGTCTGCAGTGTGAGTTTCCTCAACTCATGGGAGCTCCATCCCTTCGAGCTCCAGTTTTAGGATACTGAAAGTTAGACCTGCTTGTTCCCACCTACCCCACCCCACCCACCAAGCACAGGCCAAGCCTTTTACTTTGGATTCTATTTTTTTTTTAACATAATTCTGTATTGATTCTTTGTGACTTTCACATCATATACCCAGTTCCACTCAGTTTCCAGTTCTTCCATGTCTGCCCTTCACCCTTATAACCTCTCCCCAAAAGAAAATAAAAAGTTAAAATTAAAAAAATAATCTCACCATGGAGGCTGTGGTGTGTCACACTGTGTCACACAGTATACCCTTTTCCCAAACAACTTTACTTGCATTGCAAATGTTCATTGCAGTGAGTCACTGTTTGATTCAAGGACTCTGGCTTCTGCTAATCTATTCTTAAATAATAGAATCTGGCTTGGGTAATAAAGTTAGCAATTATTTGTAAAAGCTGTTTTGAGGGAACAATGTTGAAGTATTCATAGTAGTATTCAGAGGCCAAACAAATGTGCCTATAATAAACTGCTTTATAGCATAACTAGAGGATTACTAACTCATAGTTTAACATAATTAAAACTTGTAAAGATTAAAATAATTCTTTAATGTAGAACTTGACGTGAAATTACTAATAAGACTAGCACTAACTCATTCACTGTTTTATGTGGTTCCCTAACTTTGAGAAAAACAAATAGTTACCTAGTACTAAAGAGTAAAGGAGCAGTGCCTGGGGATGTGAGGTCCCCTAGAGCGCCGCTCTTGTGTCTGATGTGGCCACAGAGCCTGCTACTCTCTGGTATATAGTTGGGGAAAGTCATACCTCAGCTGAAGGAAGCTCTCCAGGCACTGCTATGGGTTACCTGGTCTTTTTAGGATTTCTTTCTATTGCTGCTAAGACAACAAAATATACTTAAGTATGAAAAAAGTCAGGAGAATCAAAACAGAAATGAAAGGGAACCAGGGTTATACCTCAGGGTGTGATGTGGGCTGCTTGATATGCTCCAGGCCTGACCTCAGACTTAGCACCAAACAAATGAAAAGAACAGAAGCATTCTGAGATAGATAGATAGGTAGATAGATAGGTAGATAGATAGATAGATAGATAGATAGATAGATAGATAGAT
>NW_022196905.1:200536075-200545222 GCF_008632895.1 Mastomys coucha
TAGATAGATAGATAGATAGATAGATAGATAGATAGATAGATAGATAGATAGATAGATAGATATAATATTACTGTGAATAAAGATGTAGATCCATTTAAAACATAAAGTAAGGCTCCAATGGCAGCACTTGACCATGATTCCATGGGCTGCATAGGACAAGGCAGGGAAATTGTAAGCCCAAGGCCAGCTTGGACGGATCATAAACAGATCATAAAGTCTAAAGGAGGCCCAGCAAGGAGTGCTGTGAACACAAAGTTTTATCCTACAGATACACTAGTAAGTGCATGTAAGCCTTGAGGAGAGATAAGGTGTCAACTCATGTGGCCCCTTGAAGTACACTTCTGATGGAATTATTTCATGGTAGGGTATAAAAATTATATTAATACATATAGTGGCACACAACTGTAAGCATAGAACTTGACAGGTAGAAGCAGGAAGGTCGCATTCCTGGGCTACGTATCAGAGGGAAAATGTTATTTTAACTTTTAAAAGGAATAAACTAAAATTGGTATGAGTTCCTTAAAAATACTAGGATCAGCTAAATTTTCCCAGCCTACATATATGACATTCTCAAGTTTAATTGTGTAATGTATCCTGTTTATTTTTGGTGGTTAGTAGTCAACCTGAGTAGATTATTACAAAGCACCTACTTTACATTCTGATGGCTCATTACACACATGGCCCAAATCTTAGTAAGTCCCAAGCTGGATGTGGGGGCACCTGCAGTCCCACACTGGGGGCAGTTGAGGGGCATTGAAAGACATACTTCATCACATTGCCATCTTTAAATGCTTTAGCAAGCAGTAGGTTGTTTTGTTTTTTAAACACTTTTGCTAGCTTCACCAATTTGTAACTGATGATCATTTCTCTTAATTGGTATAATATAGAAACTGTATTCAAATAATGGGAACCTATTCTTTATTATTCTGAAAACGCTGCACTAATTGGCCAAATATGCAAATTTCCATCACTGTGTTAAGCACTGTGCTTTCTTCAAAGCCTTCCCTGTGGTACAGAGCTCTTTTCAGGGCCTAGCACTCATATTTCCATGTCAGATTCCCATAGAGTTGACCTAGCCCAGAGACGTGTATATAGCTGTCTGTCTCATATCATATTCGTCACATGCTGATTGTTAAAAGGTTGATGAATGGAGATGCTTCCAGTTATTTCTTGTCCAACACTGATTTAATTTTCAACACCTCTGCTCTCTGTGTGTTTTTCTTTGGCACAGTTGGGCTACTTCCTTCTTGGTGTTGTTATAAATGCTTTTCCGCATTGGCCTCAAAGAGCTTTTCCTTACAGCCTTCCTTATGAACATGAGGACCCCACTCAGCCCCATTCTTGGGGAAGCAAAGTCAGGTTTCTCTTCACACTGATTTAACCCATGTTAGAGAGCCAGCAGCTCCTCAGTGTAAGTGCTGCATAGAGCTTCGCCGCGCTCCAGACAGCTGCCTTCAGCTTTGAGCAAGTCTGCACAGGGAGAGCTGACCACAGGAAGGTAGGAGAACCGCAGCACATATGAGAAAGAACAAATGGGCGCTTCTCACACTGCCTGATTGCCAGCAGATTGGCATTTCAAGGCCAAGTGTATCTCCAAAATTACCACTCTACACTCTTTAAAAGCTGACCCAACTGAATTGCTATGCTAAAACCCAATCATTACTCAAGAGTGTAATTTCTCTATGAAAAAAAACTAGCTGAATTTTTTAATTTAATTTTTTTATATTTTCCTACATGAGTACTCCATTTGCATCATTTCCATCCCTCCTCTTCCTGTGTACTTACACATCCTCTCAAAGTCATGGCCTCTTCCTCTTCAATGATTATTGGTGCATTCATACATACATATGAGTGTTTGAGTCCATTTAGTGTTGCTCATATGAGCTGAACTTTAAGAAAATTGGGTTCTAACCTTGGGTAAGTTACCTTTGAATCCTTTAGCTCTAACTACATGACTTAAGTATTGTAAGTAATATTACCTCTGATTTCCTCCTAATGAACTGCAATCTGTGACCTTCTCTGTAGATGCTGAGGACCTGTTCACTTCCAGATCTCTCCAAGCTGTTCAGAACGCTAATGGACGTTCCCACTGTGGGAGATGTTCATCAAGACAGTCTTGAAATCGATGAGCTTGAGGATGAGCATAGTAAAGAAGGGCCCTCTGATTCCGAAGACACGTGAGTATGGGACCACTAGCAAAGGCCAGAGAGCGAGCGTGGCCTACAGCTGGTTGTTCACCACCCTTCAAGCTCTTATAACTTTTGTTAAAGTATAATGAACCTTTTGATAATGTATAGCTGCCTCTAAATAATTTACTGTCTGATTTGAGGCACATAAAAATGGTTTGTATTTATGCTCACTGTCTTTTTTCCCATTAACATCCATCTAGTATTCTGATGAGACTATAGTAAGTGATTATTACTAAATAGTGGTTAAATAATTTTCACAGGATAATGACTGTTGAATAGTGAAATCTCTATTATACTAGGATTGAGATGGGAAACAGGGAAGTGTTAAACACTCTGCATTTCATCAGGAAGATGCCTGGCTAGCCTTTGATTTTAGGATTCAGTGGTGATTTTATTTTTGTGGTATGTGTGGGTGTGGGTAGGGTAATTTGTGTGTGTGTGTGTCTTGCATGTAACTTCATTGCTTACAGAACATTTCTTTCTTGTGACTCATGGGAAATATAGAACTTAGGAAGAAATGTAACAATGTTTCTGTAAGTTATAGGAAATGTTGCCTGAGCCTTAGATAAGAATCCTTCTTGACCTCTGCAGTTTTAGCCTTCCAACGACCTCAGACAAGTATGACAAACTCTGAGGAATAAACCAAAATACCGTGCAGTGAGGTGCTAGAAGAATCAGCGCGCAGGCGTCTGGCGCAGGGGTGTAGCTCCAGTAGAGCAGCTTAGCCTGCGGGAGGCCGCAGTTGGATTGCTGCATCTGACGGGTTTTGTTACTTCTCAAGTTCCTACTGAAGCTTCCTTTTCTCATTAGCCCTCAGAACTACTGGGAACCTAGTGGTTTGGAGGAAGGTCACTTTAGTCTCTGTTTTAGTCGGCTTACTGAGGAACACAACGTGCAGCACTTATGGTTGACAAAGTGCTGGGTAATAGGTTTGTGGGTTTGTCCTCGAATGTAAGTAAAATGAACAGTTTGTAACTGAGTCAGCTGTAATGAAATTATTCTGAAAGTGCTATTCTACATCGGCTTGTTTGTCTGTGGAGACTGACTTAGGGCCATACCTTTCTCCCAGAGTTTATAAGAAGAACTGAAAACTAAGCTTAGGGCCAGATTTCAAATTACTTAACACAGACTTTTGAGTGCCAATTTCATGCAGTATTAGATCTTCTCACAGTTTTCTTAGGCAGCAGTCAGGCCGGCCTCACAAATTGAACTCACAAATTGAATTGACATATGTCTTGGCCATTGTTTCCTCTAGCTAACAATTGGGGTTATCAGGAGGTCAACATTGAGTCTTCACATCAAAGGTTACATGATGAGTTAGGCTTCTTCTTTTTTTTTTAAAAAAGATTTATTTGTTTATTATATGTAAGTACACTGTAGCTGTCTTCAGACGTACCAGAGGGGGCATCAGGTCTCATTATGGATGGTTGTGAGCCACCATGTGGTTGCTGGGATTTGAACTCAGGAGCTTCGGAAGAGCAATCAGTGCTCTTAACCGCTGAGCCATCTCTCCAGCCTGAGTTAGGCTTCTTATTAAACACCAAGTCTTGTTCTGATCAGATCATTTTCTGTAGCTTCCACAAAGTCAAATTGTGAATAGTCAGTATACAGAAGTACAAAATAAAAGTATTTCTGTGTAAATGATTATTTTCTTTGTCCATTAATGTAAATTGTCTTCAAGGTTGCACAAAGCATTATATTTGGGAGTTGACTGTAAACTTTGAGAAGGGTCTTCATCAGCCCTATACCTTTCTTAGCATGGCATTTCTAGTCCAGAGACTCCTGCCTAGGGACCTGATCCCTCACCACACGGCCTCGCACATCAGACTCAGGGAACTCCTCGGCTTCATGCATGTCCTCAGAGATGAATCTGGAGTTTTAGAACTGAATTTCTCAGTTACTGTATAAGTGCCCAAGGACAGAGGTTAGAGATGCTTGCTATCCATTGATAAGGCCTCTTTTATATATTCATATCTCTAACATGAGTTCCATTTAGATAAAACTTAAATAGGACAAAACTCCTTAGTAAACTAGTGTGCTATATACATATAAGCTTTTTATCTATAAATTCATTCCATATTTTAAATCTCAGAAAATATAATTTATATGCTTACCAATGCCTTGAAAACAATTCTTCTGTGAGGATTATGGTCATTGTTTTATTCCTGGGAAAATCTATTTACATATTTTAGATTTTTTTTTCAGAAATATATACATAAAGATAAATTTCTGATGACTTTTATATTTACTGTATCATCATCCTGTTAACCTAAAAAATACAAATATTATATGAGACCTTGAATACATATCTCTAAAAATTCAGATACATACACATGGAAATCCTTGCATATAGTGCACAGCTAGTATTTACATTAAGATTGTGATGAACTTTAAAAATTACATGGCTTTTCCAATTTTCTTTTAAACATTTGGCTATTTTAATTCATTTTTAAAAAAACAATTGATGTATTTTCACTATTGCTGTAGACGAGCATCTACATAAGACTGTTAAATTGATTGTTGTTTTATATCAAACAATTTTTATAATACTTATTTTTATTGTTATATTTTATAAATTTTAAGAAATATGACAAAGATATTGTAGGTATTGAAGGGTGGTCTCTGGGAGGAGGGGTGGTACAAAAGGGGAACAAGAATGTGATTCAATTCTATTTAATTAAAGTATGTTTTTAAATGTTAAAAAAAACAATTGATAAACATCTTTGCTTTCTTAAATTATCCAGCTATAGCTGAGACACGCAGACACAGAATGGTGTTGCAAAGTCTAAGCAGTGATTGATGTTAATAAGTATGTGATTCTCCTTGGCAAACCAGGACCAATTTAACTAAATCATCTAGTTTATAAACTACAGACTATTCCTCGTGTACTATTTTTCTCAGTTGTATTCATCCTCATTTCCTTAATTAAAAACCATATATACTTATTTCAGACTTCTTTTTTATCCACAATTAGTACTTTTAAATAGGAGAGAATGCATATGCTTGTGTTGAAGTACCTTTTCAAAATAAGTTAAAGTTTAGGCAATGTTCAGTTTAATTCTTTAAATTGCAGTGTATTTGAAGAAACTGACACAGATTTACAAGAGCTTCAAGCCTCCATGGAGCAGCTGCTTAGGGAGCAACCAGGTGACGAATACAGCGAGGAGGAAGAGTCTGTCTTAAAAAGCAGCGATGTGGAGCAGACAGCAAGAGGGACAGATGCCCCCGACGAGGAGGACAACCCCAGCAGTGAAAGCGCCCTAAACGAAGAATGGCACTCAGGTGGGTGCACACGGCCATGGCTGAGCACCTGATCTCTGTCTCTGCTCAGACCGCTTATTTAGGAGGTGGTTTCCTAGTATCTGATGTGGACATGGCCAGCCTTACAGCTGACGTGTACTTCCGTCTGTCCTTGCCCACTGTGTGTTCCACACCGATGATGTACCAACAGCTTCACAGTTCTTCCTGTCAGTTGGCTTCTGAAGTGTTTTCACTCTGCTTAGGTCCCTGTTCCTTGACTTTTTTCTAGTAATAAAGCTAATAATTTAGTCTTGGCTCATCTGCATCTGCGGGTCTTTGCATGTTCTGTTCCATGTTTGTCAGCCTTCATCATAGGTTTGGTTGCTTCATTTCAGGACATCGAAATGTGCTTTTTCCATTTGTTTCCAAGCTAACATTTAATAATGAGGTTTCTGGGAATCTTTCAGTAGTAACCTGGTTTACTTCTTATGTCCCTAAAGAAACAATTCTCAAAGTAAGATTCCTGGGTGAGACAGCCTTATATGTGCTTTGATCTCCACATGCCCTAGTGAAGACTGCTTATATTGAAGGGAAAAGAATACAAGAAGCCATAATTCACTTGTCATTGATGCTGGTCTATTATTATAAATTTACCCTTATTCATAAGGTACCTCTTTCTTTTTTTTTTTTTAGATAATAGTGATGCTGAGACTACTAGTGAATGTGAATATGACAGTGTCTTTAACCATTTAGAGGAACTAAGACTTCACTTGGAGCAAGAAATGGGCTTTGAAAAGTTCTTTGAAGTTTATGAGAAAGTGAAGGTGCGTGAACTTAGACACTCTCTCTGGAATATGCTCCTGAAGAGGAGTGAAATGTTGGCTGTCTTTATCACTCACTTCATTACTGTCAGTATCTTCATACGCACACTGAAGGCTCCACTTACATTAGCGTTGGCACATTAACTATTAAAGTTTAACTGCATCATTTCTCCCACTCTGTCTTCCTGCCTCTTCCATATGGGCCCCCTCCCAAATTCACAGTCTTCTCTTATTTAACCACTGATGTTAAATATACATAGAAAAGGATACACACATGTATCAGTTGGGGCCATCAGTTCCTATGATGATTTATTGATTCTCTGTATTTTAACTAGGTTTAGCTTTGTGCAATGGTCTCCTGCTAGTGTAAAGATAAGCTTGTGTGTTGAAGGGTGAGATCTACACTTAACTGTGGTTATAGGGGTAAGTACTTAGATGTACTTAGGAATCAGGCTAGTTTAGGAAAGCGGTAGTAGTGGGTTTTCTTCTAAGATCCCTGATGTGGCCATCTGTGTATAGTGGCTAGGTTTCAAGTACTAGGCATAATTTCCCCAGTGTTGAGCAGGTCTGGAGTCTAATTAGAGAGCTGTTCATTACCACTAACGTACAAGTGCCACTATTACATCTTTCTGGAGTGCCAGCTGTGCTGGTCATTATTATGGTTCCTCGGCTATTATTAATTGCTTCTCTTCTTTAGCGGCTTCCATATTAACTTAGATTTGATCATTTTGCATAGGCTATTCATGAGGATGAAGATGAAAATATTGAAATTTCTTCAACAATAGTTGAGAATATTTTGGGCAATGAGCATCAGCATCTCTATGCCAAGATTCTGCATTTAGTCATGGCAGATGGAGCCTACCAAGAAGGTAAAGTTTTCTTGTGTCTTCATATTTTAAACAGATATAAGAAAAGATGGCAGATGTAAGATGAGGCTCTCCCAGCAAATGGGCTTTGATATTGTCTGTGCTAGAGCCTATCTGATATTTTGAAGCAACTATAAAATTCCCTCTGCCCTGTCACATGATTTTGTTGCCTTAGGTTAAGTCACTGTCCTTTAGTTTGTTAAGTAATGTTTGAGTGAATTTTTAATGCCATATTTATTTATGATGTGGATATTTTGCCTACATGTATGTGTGTGCACTTATGTGTACATTTCCCATAAAAGCCATATGAGGGCATCAGATCCCCTGGAACTGGTGTTACAGATGGTTTTGAGCCACCATATGAGAGCTGAGAACTGAACCCATACTCTTAGCCACTCTCCAGCCCTTGAATAAAAGTATTAAGTCTCCTAATTGAAAGCTCATGCTCTAGGAATTAGAATAATTCTCATCAATGATCTACCATAAACTATTTTGCAGAGGAAGAAATTATAAAATTCTGAGCATGAATTTATTTGTAACATGGTTGCCAAAACTAATACATTTACTTGAAAGATTTAATTTGTAGACCCAAACAGAGGATTTTAAATATTGATGTTTAATTTTAACAATGCAATTTTTATATTCCCTCTTGTTAAAAAATATTAAGATCACATTTAAAAATGCATCTAGGTACAAAAATTAAAATAAGTTTTAAAAACATTTGTGAACACAGCATATTAGATAAGCACAAAAAAAAAAAAGAGATGGAGTAAAATTATGATAATGTTAAGGAGGTCTCCACTGTGAAAACTGGAAAAACTTTACAGTGAAGGAGGAAACTGGCCTCGCATAGTCAGTCCTCAGGGCAAACAGACTCAGCTCGTTAGAGGTCAGCAGGCGGTAGAAACAGTTCTGGGGATCTGTTTGCTATCTTGGCATTGTTCTTGTTTGAGACAAGGTCTTGCTGCACACTCTAGGATAGCCTCGAGCACATGTACCTCCTGCCTTTTCAACTCCACCACCATACCTAGCCAGCTTTCATGTACTGCCTTAAAATTCAGTTTTATACTGATCCCTTTAAGAAGGCAGAGTTTTTTGTTTGCTTGTTTGTTTTCTCCCAGGTACAACAGAATTAAAAGGTCTATAGATCATACTACAACTGAAGTGTTAAGACTTTGAAAATGTCCTTCCGTTATACTACTATAAAATACATGTTTTATTTTCTGAAATGATAAAAGATTACTTGATCATTAAGATGAAAGTCTCTAATTTAACCGGTATCTGAAACTTTCTTTGATTTTACTGAGATCTTGAACTCCATCTGTACTATTCTGAAATGAGAAATAGCCTTTAACTTTTGGATTTCATAGGTTATTTCTCACATCATTGTGTACGCTAACAGCACAAGGCCAGAGAATGATTCTATTTCAGGATATCTGTGAGATCTAGGCAGTTGTAGTCTCATTCGACTGGTCCTTCCTCAGGCAGCTCTCCACAAGTCTTGTTTCAATGGAGCTTTCCATAAGAGTCGGCAGCAGTATGCTCAGGCTGCAGTATTGCTTGTCAAGTATCTGAAAAGCTTTTATTTTGCATTGCCCCTTCAGTGGAGAACTATAACAATCAAGTGAGCCACAAGGTAGAATTGGTACAGCTGAGTGGTTTCTAAAGGGCACCTGACTTCACAGAAGCCCATTCACCTACAAGGCCACAAGCTAAGCTGGGCAAGAAGCATGATCAGATAGGCTGTGGTAAGCAGTGGGAACACAAAGGACAGAGCCTGGCTATAATCTCTTCTGCCTGGGGAGAAAATAGAAAGCAGTTTTAATAACATGCTTTAACTTACTGATTATAGCTACTGAATAAGCTTATGTAAAATACATTATCTGAATAAAAGCTAACACACTATGTTAAACATTAGATGGTTATGTGCTAGATTAGTCACTGGGTTAGAATAAAGGGAGCCTTTTTTTTTTGTAAACTTTTATTGCATTATGATGAGAAAAGTTACATGATTTCAATTTATCTGAATTT
>NW_022196905.1:200547165-200553560 GCF_008632895.1 Mastomys coucha
GATTTTTGTGTTTCCTCTTTAAGAGCTTCTAACTGTTTACCTGTGTTCTCCTGTATTTCTTTGAGGGTGCTATTTATGTCCTTAAAGTCCCCTGTCATCATCATGAGAAGTGATTTTAGATCTGAATCTTGCTTTTCCGGTGTAATGGTGTCCAGGACTTGCTATGGTGGGAGAATTGGGTTCTGATGATGGCAAGTGACCTTGGTTTGTGTTGCTTATTTTCTTACAATTGCCCCCCCCCCCCGGCATCTGGTTAACTCTAGTGCTACCTGCCCTTGCTAAATCTGACTGGAGCCTGTCCTTCTTGTGATTCTGGTTGTGTCAGAACTCCTCAGAGTCAAGCTGCCTCTGTGATCCTGTGATTCTGGGATCCTGGGCTTGTTAGATCACCTGGAAGAGTGGCTTTCTCTGTGTGTTGTGGGACTGGCTGCAGAGCTTGTGCCCAAGGTCTGCTCAGAACACTAACCCAGACAGACCGGAAGGAACTGGAGTCACTAGGCTGATGGAGTTCCTAAGTGCCTGGTCCCACTGGTCCCAGTTACTCCCAGTTTGAGGACAGATGTTGGTTCCTGCTTACCTTTGATGAAAGGGAGCCTTCTTGAACGGAGCAATTGGATCTCAGATCAAGCCAGTGTTTTAGATCACATCTAAGAGATAAGTAAATAATGCCATATACATGATGCTTACACACGTTTGTTCTCTATGGCAAAATTTGATCTAGCGCATTCAAAGTAAAACCAGTAAGGGGCATATTACAAAGATTCTCTTGAAAGACTATCTCAGAAGTGAGGTGAAGAGATTGAGGGAAACATACTGACATCAACTGATGGTCTATGCATATGCCACATAGACAGGTGCACCTGCTCTCATGCATATTCCCACACCACAAACAACATTTTAACTTTTTAAATGATTGCTTAATATCATTTCTGTTTAATTTCACTGGGAATTGTCTGATTTCCCCAAAATGACCTCAGCTGTTCAGCTCCCATGATAACTGTTAAAATACAGGTTTGGTGAGCATTAGTAACTATCTCTGTTGGTAAAATTGACACTACGTAGCCCATATATAGCTGCTTTCCAGAGTCAGAGGTCAAATAGAGGTATTAATTTTGTAGATTACTTAAAACTGTTTCTAAGAGCTCCTTCACAAGAAGAGAATGAATGTAGTGTGGTTAATGGAGGATTGGCAGAGACTACCAAGTCCTCTCATTGAGCATCAGCAGACCAAGCATGTAATTTTTTTTCAATGTACCTTCCCTTTACATCCATTTTAGATGGGATTTTATATTGTGTTTATATAGTGAAATTCTATACAGCTGTTCAAATAAATGAACCAAACCTTCAGCTATCAATATACATAAGCCCCCCCAAAACCTAAGTTAAATAAGTCATATGTGATATGACTTATATGACATCTAAAACAATCCTATTACTTTTGCATATGTTTAATAACAGTGAAAAAGTATAAGCAAGAAAAATATACATCAATTTAGTGTCCTTAAAAATGACCTTAGAAAAGGAGGAAAGGTCACCAAAGTGGGAAAGTATACTGCTTCTAATATGCATTTTCTTAAATATCAAAATCAGTAGGGCCAAAAGTTAACCTCTGTTCATGCTAGGTAGGCATACATGTGCTCATTGCTTTCCTGATTTTCTGAAGCAGTGGATAACTCTAAAAGTGAGTGAATTCTAGGAGAGAGTGGTGAGTGACATTAGAAGCAATCAAAGTATGTTTAAGTTGCATGAAGCACTGATGTTACTCCATGGGCTAAAACAGTGGGTGGCAGGGTCCACGTGGGTCCTGCAGGAGAAGACACCCTATATAGAAGGATGCAAAACATCGCAGTAGAGAAGATGAGTGAAGACTGGTAACTAACTCAAGGACTATTTTCAAATATTTTCATGACCTGGAGATGAGAAGGTTTGTGGACATATTAAGCAGGTAGGGAGTGAGTACAAAGTAG
Organism: Mastomys coucha; assembly: GCF_008632895.1. Taxonomy (NCBI): domain Eukaryota; kingdom Metazoa; phylum Chordata; class Mammalia; order Rodentia; family Muridae; genus Mastomys; species Mastomys coucha. Next base: position 200,549,133 of record NW_022196905.1, read on the forward strand.
GGGCTGTACAGAGTGTAGTGTTTGAGAGGATGCTTGGATTTACTGAGGTGCAAAAGTGATATGCAAATCAATGTGCTTAATTCATTCAAGTGTTTTTAAGAGTAAACATTCTTGTGGTTTATGTAAATAAGAATGGCTAATGCATTGTATTTTACTCATAAAATGGAATGGTATGTAGACATTAAAGCCACAAAGAATATGTACATCATTTGTCCTACAATATTCTATTGTGAGGTTTTCACAAGTTGAACGCTATAATGGTACCTAGCATATCCACCACAGAGACTCTACCGTGAGCATTTTTTTTAATTTTTATTTTTAAACAGAAATCAGAGCTGAAGATATTGCCTACCAGCTCTTAGCTCCATTTTTTTTATTATTATTATATGTGTATAAGTACACTGTAGCTGTACAGATGGCCGTGAGCCATCATGTGTGGGGCTGCTGGGAATTGAACTCAGGACCTCTGCTGGCCCCACTTGCTCCAGCGTAGTTCACTGTAGCTGTCTTCAGATGCACCAGAAGAGGGCGTCAGATCTCATTATGGGTGGTTGTGAGCCACCATGTGGTTGCTGGGATCCGAACTCAGGACCTTTGGAAGAGCAGTCTTACCTGCTAAGCCATCTCGCCAGCCCTACCATGAGCGTTTATAATCTTGCTTTTCATATCACTGCACTTCTTTATCCTTCTGTTGTGTGTCTTATGTGGAAACTTCATGTCCCAAGCCTGCATCCTGGTCTAATTTTCTTAGTTATTTTCGATTCACAAGGCAATCTAAGGATTTATATTTACATAATTGTAATACTAGTTGTCTTTGAAATTTTGTACCTTCATTCTTTGTAATACTGTCTGGATGTTGTACAATGAATATGTGCTATTGTAACAAAATTATATTTAATGCTCAACTAAACTTTAGAGAGAAAAAATGCTTTTTATAAAAAATATAGATACTGCTTGAATTAAAATGAAGTGAATTATATTTTTCTTTTTTCTACAGATAATGATGAATAATCCTCAGACCATTCTTTAATAGTCAACTATAAGAACACATTTGAACTTGGCTCATAATACAAGCTTCCTGGGAAATAGAGATTATTTATGAGAAATACCAGATTTAAGATGGGGAATGCTTATTGCATGAAAAAAATTGAAACGTGTGATTCTTTTCCTCACATTTTATCTACCTTATTTTGTTTAATGGATTCTACAGCTGACTCTCATAGAATGTATGTTTCTTTAAATCACCTCACCAAAGCATTGACTCCGAACTAAAGATTTACCATGCAATAAGGAACTACTTTTAGCAACTGCCTTTCTGTGGGAGAGTTGCCTATATCAAAAAGGCCTGCTCTTGGTGTTTCATTTAAATTTCAGCGTGACTTTTTTTTCCCCGTCTAGCATTTTTTCATCCTGGCTAGCAATTCTGTGTTAAATAATTCTTGTCAAGGGCTCTATTCAAATCTCTACATTTAGAAGATGAAATTTTAGCCTAAAAGTTTGTATTCTTAAATTATTTTCAACCACTGGATCTCTCCCTTAGCTACCCAATGGAAACAAGCTGTAGAAGCAAGCCTAAAAATCATTTAAAGATTTGATTTTAAGGGAATAGCAAGGTTATATTTACTGATACTTAAAAGTTCCCTAATTCTTCTATTTCTCTTTATAGACCAAAAATGCTGTATCTAAAAATCAGGCTATAATTTTAAACCTAGAATATAGCATAAAATTGTCCTTTTGGTTTTTAACTCCTCGCATACATGTGGCTCAGTGGTCACCTGTGTTAAAAAGGAAGAGGGGCCTTTTTCTTTTGGCACCATGACAATTTAGTAACTACTATGGGGAAGTGTTTGCCTATTATTTTCAGTGTGAGGATTTAACCAGGTCATTACAATGGTGGTCACATAGTTTCAGTTATATGAACCTACATATAGAAACAGTTATAGCTTCAGAATTTGCAAAGTATACATTGTGTCATTATCTACAGTCCAGATGTTCCTAATAAAATAAAAGCAGAAATGTGTACTTCTTGGTACCAGTCAACCTGATTGGTGTAACCTGTCATCTGAAACATGGAATCTTACCTTGTAGCACTATTAGTACTGTATTGACTTTATTATGTATTATTTCTAACATCCAAAGTAAATAGTTAATTTTTCTATTTTTATTTTGTACTATTAAATTTCTATGATGTACCTAAGTATATTGGTTGTCCTTATTAACACTGTTCTCAATTCTCTGCCGTCTTAAAGCAGACTCAAACTGGCAGGGGTGTGTGCAGAGGAAGAGAGTTCACCTGGAAGCATGATGCCAGGCAGTAAGTAGGGCTGAACTTGGACTTTTAAGCAACCCTCCCCTGAAGTTACCTTAATCTTGCAAAAGACCTTGGCAACCTTAAGGAGCTCCTAACAGGCCCCACCTCCCAAAGCCACACCTCCTCGCCATCACCCTGTGAGACATACTTTAAGCAGATGGACCCTTGGACACTCAGACCATCTTCAACCCAGAGCATATACTTAGAAAATATGTGGTAGAAAACAATGAGTTCTGAGTGTTGTCTGCAGTGATATGAGAGAAAGCAGGTTTATGTTTAAGAACTGCACCAGACAATATACTGATCAGATGGTTTTATTGCACTGAGTAAGGAAGATTAACCTACAACAGTGATGGGCTGGAAACAGTGCTGTAGGTTTACAGCTCACAGGAGAACGTGGGGTGGGGATGGAGAGCTTGTAGCCAGAAAAACCAGGGGTCTCTATCACTTCTCGGATATTTTAAACTCAAAGGTTAAAGTGCAGTTTCTTACATTAAACATTTATGAACAATTCAATAACTTAAGCCTCCACCTTGAACCAGAAGTAAATTCAAAGTTTCCAAAGGAAATTATTTTCCTAAATGGCTAATCTATCTAAAGTATGCAAAAACTGAAGACTCCAAGAGGTAGGAATTTAATATCAATAATACTGATAAATCTGTAGCTAGGTTAGAAAATATTTGATACATAATTAAAAATATCTGGGATGAGGATAACTGACTCTGTAGCAGACAGCCATCTAACGGATTAGAAGGAAATAAGAGCAATTTGTTCCCAAACCATTCAAAATGTCTTTTTCTTGAACAAAACCTACTGTGCTAGGTTGCTATAACAGATAGAGTTTTCTTAGTACAGCGTAGTGGCTTGGAAGTCCAGAGTCGTGGTTTCTAGTGCAGGTTCTCAAGTCAGCTTGCAGGTACCTTGAGGCCGTGAAAGTGAGCTCTCTACTGTGTTGCTAACTGTAGCCTCCAGGCCTGTTCTTAGGACCTCACTTACTCTTGATTGTTTGCTTGGCAGCCCCATGTCCACTAGCTCTTCTTAGCAATGAGGATTGTTCAGTTGGAGAGGAGTCACAAATGTTTAATCCACAGTATTACTCAAGCTCACTCAAAAAGCCTTTATCTAATTACTCATAGCCTTCAGCTAATTATGACAGAAAAATGTAGCTTAAATCCTTCCACAGTGGAGCCTTCCAGATGGATCCAGTGATAAAATCTATCTATCAAGCACTTCTGGATTCTACATAAGCTACTCTAAAATATAGGAATGCAGGGAGCATTGTCCACGCTCAAAAAGCAGAGCGCAACCTGTACCCAAAGTGGGTGAAGCACAGGTGAAGGGAGATTGCAATCAAAGAGAACTAACAAATCATACATACTTCCTGAACAATGATTTAAAAAAATTACAAATGAACCAGTGAAGCTCAGCAACAGATGAAATGGATGGTAAGCAAGTGGAGTAATTGCCAGGAACACAGAATTGCTTTAACATTTGAGGAACGATGCAGGTCTTCACGTCAACAGACTAGAGGAAAAACCGTCTTGACATGGAAGGAAAGCTCATTTGAGAGAATTAGGGATTGATTCCCATACATTTTCTGCATACTGGAAACAGAAGGGGAAAACTTCAATCTGATAAAAAGGTCCCATAAAAAAACAGACCTACAGTTGGCAGGATTCAAACAATGTTTCCTCCCTAAAGCAAGAAAGAACATGGATTTCTGCTTGCTTCATTGAGATAGCACCACAGTGATGAACGATAATCAGGACACCTACAAATTATAAAGGAAAAATTTTCACAAGTGACATGGTAGGCAAGACCTAAAAAAGGGGGTGGGGAGAGATATATACAGCTGCTGCAAAAAGGAAAGAGCTGAGGCCATTCAGCTGGGGATGTAGCATAGTTCATAGAGTGCTTACCTGGCATGCACAAAGTTCTGAAACCACATAAAAAATGTGCCTGCTAATCCCAGTGCATAGGAAGTAGATGCAAGAGCATCAAAAGTCCAAGATCATCCTTATTACATAGCAAGTTTTGAAACCAGCCTGGAATACATAAAATCTTATCTCAAAAAATAAACATTGAAGACACCATTTCTTTTTTTTTTTTTTTTTTTT
>NW_022196905.1:200553732-200564621 GCF_008632895.1 Mastomys coucha
CTCCCAAGTGCTGGGATTAAAGGCGTGTGCCACCACCACCCTCTTTTTCTTTCTTTCTTTTTTAAGATTTATTTATTGTTACATGTAAGTACACTGTAGCTGTCTTCAGACACACCAGAAGAGGGCATCAGATGTCATTAGAGATGCTTGTGAGCCACCATGTGGTTGCTGGGATTTGAACTCAGGACGTTCGGAAGAGCAGTCAGTGCTCTTAACCGCTGAGTCATCTCACCAGCCACAACACCATTTCTAATAGCACCAAAAATTAGGAAATACTTAGCAACAAATTTGACAAACCATGTAAGGGCTGTATACTGGCAGTTATAAAATATTGTTCAGAGAACTTAGTATAAACTTGTTTGTGATTCAAATGATATAATATTGTTTACGAGGAAACAAAGACAAACATCTTTGGCTTAACAAATTTAAACTTTTAAAGGTACAAAATACAAAAGAAAAATAAGTATAACCTCATTAAAATTATATCCATATTTTCCCAAAGATTCTGTATCAAAAATGAAAAGTCCAGCTATAGCTAGATGCTTGCTAAATATGTATCTGACAAAGATACCATATATAGTGAAGAAGGAACATATAACTAAGATGACCAAATTTGAAAATGGGAAAAATAAGTCATCTACATTCAAAGACTGAGGAGAAACTCATGAAAAGGTTATTGTTCAATAATAGAGTTCGTTGGGAGCGAACTGCTCCAATGGCCCGTGTGCTGGCGGCTTAGTCTCCAGCCTGGCACACTTCTTCAGGTGGTGGAGGCTTTAGGAGGTTGGTCGTAGTAGACAGAGGTTAGATCAGAGATGGCATGCCCTTGAAGGAATTACTAAATTCTCTGTCCATTGCAAGGGCTTCCAGACTTCTTCAGTACATGCAGAGACTGTAGATAGTTCTGGACAGTATAATATAAAGATTATTTTTCTATTTGTATTTACCTATGATAAAATCTAACTGATAAATGTCTCAGTTACTTTCTGATTGCTGTGATAAAATACCACAGGGGGGAAAAAAAGCAACTTACAAAGCAGTTTATTTTGGCTTACAGTTCCAGAGGGACACAGTCCATCATAGCAGGTAAGGTATGGTGGCAGGAGGCTGGCTCATCACATTGCATGCACTCTCAGAAAGCCACACACATACAAGAAGGGTGAGCTACAAAACCTCAAAGCTCACCGTCTGTGACTCACTTCCTATAGCATGCACACCTCCTAAAGATTCCTCAACCTCCTCAGACAGCACCACTGACTAAGGATGTGATCAAACGCATGAGCCTGTGGCAGACATCTCACATTCAATAAATTAGCCTCATAAGAGATTAATGACACACCCTAATGACTAAAGTTATGAAAAAGTGCTCTCCTCCATGAGATAGTACTATACTCAGTACTCAATACTGTACTCTACTTTTTAATGACATGAAATGGTACGATATGCAGTTAAGTAGCTGAAGTAATATGGTGACACCATATCAGGCTGCCGCTGGATTTGTGACAGTGTTTCAGAAGGGTGACCTCTCTGCTTTTGGCAATCCTGGACCATGGAGCCATGATGTCAGTGACTGCACATCAGCAACAGATAATGGCTGTGGATCCTTAATCGTTGAGGTTTTGCCAAATGTCTTTGCAAGAACACTATAGGAGCAGCTCTCCCTTGACTTGGAAAAAGTCACTTCAGTGTCTGAAATGCTTCTGTGATCATACAGGAAACCAGTGCCACGTTCCATCCAGTGATCATGTTTCATGATTCTGCCTTTTAATGTCCGGGTTATTCAAAACAACTGTGAGATTTTCAGTAGCATCCACATTGCAGATACTGCTTCAGGTTCTCCAGTCTGTTCTTCCTCTAGAGAGGATGCACAAATTCTTCGGATTCCTCACTCACTGCCATTCGATGGCCTTTACTTTGTCCCCTCATCCTCTTCCTCCATCATGTGGTCAAATCCTTCTCCACCAACTTCTTCTATAGGAATGATTTTTCTAGCTTCCATCGATTCCCAGGATGCCCTTAAAAACTATTCATTCCCCAAGTTTTTCCATCAGATGCTTGGTTTCCAGTACTCATTCCCCTTCCATGCTTTGATAAAAGTTGTGCATGCAGAGTAGTCAAGCATTATGACTGCACTGTATTCTATCTGGAGTCTGCATCAAATGCTGATCTAATGGAATCAATGTGGGTGGCTGTGGCCTTGATCAAGATTCTGAAGCAATGAGGTGGCATTTGGAAGTAAAAGTATGACCTCCACTTGCCCCTCCTACACATAGCACCTGACCCAGCCAACCAGAATGAAGATAAGAGAGCACCAAGAGGGAACTGAGAATTACACAATTCAGCTCTACGCATGCATGCCACAAACTCACTCCAAGGGATTAGTTAGTGCCAGTGGCCATTTGGGGCAGACAAGCTGCCTTTGTGTAGTGGGCAGTTGCCTGTAGTATCATGCCTGCTGTTGTAATAGAACACCATAACAAACACCACTTAAAGGCAAAGAGGGTTTATTTTGGCTCATAGTTCTAGGGGTAGATATTGTCCATAACAACGGGGAAGGCACAGTGGCCAGATCATTTAGCCAACCCAATCAGTGCATCGGCCCTCTGGAATCAGAACAGTAAGTGGGGCTAGGCAATAAATCCTGAAATCCCACTCCCAGCGACATGCTCCCTCCTGCAAGGTTCCACCTTTTCAAGGGTCTAAACATAGCCTTTCCAAACAGTGGTACCAGCTAGAACCATGGGCTCAAACACACGAATGCGCCTATGAGGGGCATAGCACATTCAAACTATAATAGTAGCAGTTAATTCAGAGGCACAAAATTGGTCAAAGTACTAAGAATATATCACGGTTGAATGCTCATCCCTATAAAGGCTATCAGTATCACCTCTTCCAAGGCTGAGGGAGTATCTAGAAAGGGAGTAGAAAGAATGTAGGACCTGGAGTAAGGAGTGGAGTGTTGTAGAATACAGTCTTCTAGGCATTGCATGGCCATTGCACTCAAACTCACAGCAGCTCTGATAACTTGCACAAGACTCAGCCCATCAACACTCCATCATGAGCAGGGAGGGGCCCATTGAGTCCTGCTCTCTTGGAAGATCTATAGCCAGGACGTAATAGTTGCTGAAGAAAGATATATTTTCTTCAGCTGGGTAGCCACTGATAAGTTGTCTATGTTCCTGTAAATAATTCCATACACACACTTCTGTAAGCAAACCTAATTAAACTCATCTCTCTGCCTCTGTCTCTGTGTTTCTCTCTGTCTCTCTGTCTCTGTCTGTCTGTCTCTCTCTCTCTTCCTCTCTCTCTCTCTTTCTCTCTCTCTCTCTCTTTCTCTCTCTCTCTCTCTTTCTCTCTCTCTCTCTCTCTTTCTCTCTCTCTCTCTCTCTCTCTCTCTCTCTCTCACACACACACACACACACACACACACACACACCATGAAAGTAGGGGTACAGGGGTACTAGGAATTTGGGAAGAGATAGCAGCAATGGTGGGGCACAAGAAAAGAATGACTATGATCAAAGATACACATGTAGAAAATATGTATAATTAATATATGCTAATAAAATATATTCGAAAAAGTGTCACCCCACCATTTCCATAGCAAATATCTACAGGTTGGGAGGTACACTGTCCACCCATAATAGACTTCTAAATTTCAACTCCCAACTTCTGGATGAATCATTGGAACCACTCCATGAGCAAAACAGATGACACCCACACTTTCTGGATATGTTGCCAAAACAGAGAACTTTCTATCTTGTTTATAGATTAAGCATGGCTCTGTCACGTGCTCTGTAGCATCACCCATAGTATGGAAGTTAATCTGCACTTCCACAATTATTGGACCATTGCCACCTCTGTGTTTATGTGCATGTAGATTTTAATGGACATCATCCTCCCAAAACAGTCTTCTCACAGTTAAACCAATGTGAGGTTATATCCTCTCTCTTTTTTAACTCTGCTGAAATATGGTAGCAGCTTATTTGTCAGAAGATACAGCCTCTCCAGTTACTGGCAGGGAATGATGGTTAATGTTGCCAACCTCACAGGCTCTAGAGTCACCAAGGAGACAGCCTTGGGGGGATTTCCTGAGTAATTTACTAGATTAACTAATATGGAAAACTCAACTCTTTTTTTATTAGATATTTTCTTTATTTACATTTCAAATAATATCTCCTTTCCCAGTTTCCCCTCCAGAAAAAACAAAAACAAAAACAAACAACCTGTTCCCTCCCCACTCCCCCTGCTCACCAACCCACCCTCTCCTGCTTCCTGGTCCTGGCATTGCCCTGCACTGGGGCATAGAACCTTCACAGGACCAGAATACTGGATCCCCAGTTGGTAGTACTGCTTAGGAAAGATTAGGAAACATGGCCTTGTAAGAGGAGGTGTGGGCTTGGAGGTTTCAAAACCCATGCCATTCCCAGCTAACTGGCACTGCCCTGTGCTTGTCTCAGCATGTAAGATCTCAACCATTGCCATGTCTGCCTAGAAGCTCCCCCTGTTCCCTGTCAGATGGTTCACCCTCTGAACCTGTAAAGCCAATAAGCTCTCCCTTCTATTAGTTGCCTGGGTCATAGTAACAGAATAGAAAAGTGATTAAAACACTGAATAAAAAATAAGGAAGAAAGCAGGCTGAGCAGATGCTCTGCTTCCTGCCTGTGACTCAGCACCCGTCACTGCCTTTCTTTGCCTTCCATTCACTACCATGAAAGATGTGTACCTGCAAACTGTGGGCCAAATGAGCTCTTCCTTTCTTTTTATTCTTTTTATTGTGTGGAAATCTTTATAATATATTCTCCCCATTCCTACCTTATTTCTTTAGATTTCTTTTTTAAAAATTTTTATTTTTCTTTCATATATCTCATCCCAACTGCTTGCTTTCTTAACTTGCTTTGTTGTTTGGACACAGGAATGAGGTAGGTAACTAATACACAGTATAAAGCTATAATTTTTTTCCAGTTGTTTTCACACAAGACTAGACGACCTTGCTGGCTCTCTTTGAATTCGTGCACAATTGCACATCTATCTGGAAGTTCGTTCATAAGAACTTTCAAAATCTGTGGCTATTTTGAACTATGCAATACTATTATTAGCTATTGTCGCCTCATTGTGTTGTAGAAGGCTGAGATTTATTTCTCCTATGTAACTGTAATTTTGTGCCTATTAACCAATGTCTCCCCATCTCACCACCCACTTGTCTTTCCACTCTCTATCAGTTTTAATATTCTTCAGCCCAGGGCTGGCGAGATGGCTCAGCGGGTAAAAGCACTGACTGCTCTTCCAAAGGTCCTGAGTTCGGATCCCAGCAACCACATGGTGGCTCACAACCACCCGTAATGAGATCAGACGCCCTCTTCTGGTGTGTCTGAAGACAGCTACTGTGTACTTACATATAATAAATAAATAAATCTTTAAAAAAATATATATATTCTTCAGCCCAAACGTGTGTCAAATTTTGTACAACTGTCCCTTGTAGGGAGATAGTTTCTATCTCTCATTTCGAGGTATCCCTTGTTTTAGCAAGTCTTTGTATCAGCTAATGCTGGAACAAAGCAGTACCATCCGTAAAAGCATGCTTTCTGTTCAGGCTCTTCACTCAAAAGTTTAATGCCTTTTGCATCGTAACCAACCACTTAGCTTACAAGCACTGTGGCCATAATATTGGTGACTGAGTTCACTTGTCTAGCATGTGTGAGGCACTAGGTTCAGGAATCAATACCGTAAAATTAATTCAAGGAAGCTCTTCCTGGCTTCTCTTTGCATAATCAAATTCTGTACTCTTGTGGGACAATTATAAAAGTAATTGTAAATACAAGCATTTCAGTACAGTGACAGTCAGTTTGATAGCCTAGACAACTACCAAGTGACTAATGGACAGGTAGCATATAGAGAGTGCATACAGAAGACCAAAGGATGAGTCACATCCTAGGAAGGACAAAGTGGGACGTACTAGGTTTTGTCATGCTGCTCAGAACGACATGAAATTTTAAACAGTATTTATTTTTGAATTTTCTGTGTAGTATTTTCATGACTTGGCTGACCATAAGTAACTAAAACCAGATCATGAATAAAAGAGTAAAATACCATGTCCATTATTCACTAATGAAATTCAAATGAAAGTACAGTGTCATATTTACATATTGTTCATAGTCTAGCTTCTTTGAAGAAATTTGTTACATTTGATTTAGACTTGCAGAGATCAAAGGCAGATGCCTCAGAGTTCCTGTGGAGGTCAAGACATCAGAGGACAGCTCACAAGAGCTAGAGCATTCCTCTCACCATGGGACTCTCTAGGGTCCTAGGGAACTCAGTTCACTAGGCTTAAAGTGCCATTACCCTCTGAGCCATCTCACTAGCCCTAAAATATGTGAATTTTCTTCCTTAATACTCTTGCAACCTGTACTCTGCACAGTGGTCTTACAAAGAATATATTATGAAGCAATAAAGGAGCAATTGAAATTAATGAAAAGGAGAAAAAAGGTGAGAGAAGTGATGAGGGAGCAGCACCCACACTGGACAAAGGGCAACTACCTGAACCCTTAGTTTCTGGGGATCCAACCCCTTGCCTGTGTGCACTAACGCACGCGCGCGCACGCACGCACACACACACACACACACACACACACTTTAAAATAAAAATAGTTAAATAAAGAGGGGGAAATACAATTGTGAATATCCAAAATACTCTTGAGGAAAAAGAGCATTGGGGGAATATATTGTAATGCATGACTTCGAACACTACTACAGACTCATACTGACAATCACTGCATATTACTACCACAGGAACAAACATGAAGAAATGGCTAGCCTCATGTGTAATTCTAACACTCACCCCTAACAAAGCTCAGCTCAATAGCTCAGCAAATAATAGCAAGAATTAACATGGAGAATTGCACTAGATTTGAAAGCTTCTCTATAGCCAAGAAAACAATTACCAGACTAAAAAAACTGACAAAATGCGAGTTAATCTTTGCCAGATATTCACCCAACAGAGGATTAATCTCCAGGATATATAAAGAGCTCAAAGGCTTAAATAACAAGGGAGAAAAAATATAGCCAATAAACAGGAAGATGAACACTTTTCTAATGATATACAAATAGCCAATAAAAACATATTCAATATCTGTAGCTATCTTGAAAATACACTGAGATCCTGTTTTACTGCATTTAAAATGATTATCATCAAAAAAACAAAACAAAACCCAGCATATGTTGGCAAGGATGTAGAGAGAACAAACCTCTATATATTCCTGGGAGTTGTGTAAATTAGACCAACTAATGTGGACTAATCAGTATAGAGGGTCCTCAAAATATAAACAGAACTTCAATAATTCAGCTATGTCACTCCTGAATTGATATTCAAAGGAACCAATGTTGCTATGCCCTAGTCCATGTTTGTCCTGAAAGCCTTCACAATAGTCCAGTTGTGGAACATCTTTCAGTAGATGTACTGATAAGGAAAATACAAATTATACACACTGAAGTTTTAGCCACAATGAAGAGTAAAATTGTATTGTTTGAAGGAATGTGGGTGGAACTGGAGATCATAATACAAAACAAAAAAAAAAATGAAGACAAATAATAGATGTCATCTCACTCATGGGGTCAGGAGAAGGAAGAACAGGAAAGTAACAGAGGCCACTAGGCCTATAAAAGGAAAAGAGAGATAAGAAAGAGTAGTGAACAGGCCAGGCAGTGGTGGCACACACCTTTAATCCCAGCACCTGGGAGGCAGAGGCAGGCGGATTTCTGAGTTTGAGGCCAGCCTGGTCTACAGAGTGAGTTCCAGGACATCCCAAGACACATTCTATGCATGCTGTCATGAAAGTCTTCAGTTTGTAATGAATTACAATGATTACCAAATATCTGCCTAGAACCCCAGGAATTTCCTATCTGTTGAATTAAATGTGTGTGTGTATATGTACATGTGTGCATGTGTGTGTGTGTGTGTGTGTGTGTGTGTGTGTGTGTGTGTGTGTGATGTTTCCAGAGCTGCTAGGAGGGAGGGGGTACCTACCCAACTGAGTTCCTAAAAACAGATATGGTCAAAGATTTACATGAAAGAGGTTATGAAGAAAGTGCCCAGTTGAGGAAAATGGGTTAGGATGATAACAGATGCAGCCTAAGCTCAACTTATAGGAAAGGGTTGTTTTTCAGTCTGATCTCCAGGGACCTCTGACAAATCAACCTGGTCATGGCAAGTGGTTGTGGCATCCATTCCCTAAAATATGTCAGGGGTTGGTTAGTTGCCAGCTCTAGAACATCAATTTCCATTAGCTCAAGCTAGCTGATCAAAGGAGACAGAAGCCTAGTAAATAAAATGGCTGGGCAGAGAGTCAGAGGTGGTTCTTTAGGATTCACAGACAAGAGGACCTAGGGAGGAAGAAGGATTGAGAATTACCATTGCTGGGGTGGGGAGTAGGAAGTAAGGACCAGGCCTGAGAGGTGTAAAAGAGAGAGCTTGCCAAGTATGCAAGAGCCTGAGAAGAGCAGCTCTAGCCCCTCCCCCAATTGGGTCCAGGGCAGCAAAGATGAAATACAGATTCTGGTAAGCAATAACTCAGGAGTATCAGGAGGGAGGTGTTGGCCACGTGGAGGTTAGGGAGTGGGCCTGCCATTGAGCTGTTTAAGGCATATGAAAATATAAGGCTGCGTGTGTGTGTGTGTGTGTGTGTGTGTGTGTGTGTGTGTGTGTGTATGTGTGTGTTTCATTCAGGATCCCAGAACATTGGGGTGGGTAGCAAGGAACACGTGCAGCCATCCACCAGGTCGGTTTGAGGGGTTAATTGACTACTGCAACACTTTCTTCCACTTTACATTTTGAGGCATGGTCTCTCACTGATCCTGAAGCTCACTGATTTGCTTAATTGGCAGCCCAGGGAGGTCCAGGGTTCTGTCTGTCTCTGTCCCCTCTCCTGAATACTGAGACGCAATGCCATGCTTGGCTGTTTTAAATGGATGCTGGGAAGTCAAGTCTGGGTCCTCATGCACAGTTTGTCAACAGAATGATCTCAGCCTCAAAAATCATCTTTTGAAAAAAGTAACAGTGCTTACTTTTACCCTTACGAAAACATGATTAGCATACCCAAAACTGACTTTGATCTTTTGGAATTAGGTATTTTTAAAGGATAATGTCAGCCAGGCCTCATGGTACATATCTTATCAGGAGGCAAAAGTAAGAGGATCTCTGTGAGTTTAAGGTCTATCAGGGATACATGGTGAGAGCCTGTCTCAAAAACATCAAACAAAGAATAATGTCAAGTGAAGAATGGTATAAATGACATATGTAGGTAAGGTATAAAAAAATTATTGATGTTCTATAAAGATGTCTGATGGTTGGTATATTATGGTTTCCATAGTTTACATCTGTCTTAGAGTATTTTATTGCTGTGAAGAGATACCATGACCATCATAACTCTTATAAAGGAAAACATTTAATTGGGTCTGGCTTATAGTTTCAGAGGTTCGGTCCATTATCACCATGGCAGGAAGCATGGCAGCACGCAAGCAGACATACTGCTGGAGGATCTGAGAGTTCTACCTGTTGATCCACAAGCAGAAGAAGGAGACTGTGTGCCACACTGGGTGTAGCTTGAGCATAGGAGACCTCAAAGGCCTCCCCACAGACACACTTCCTCCAACAAAGCTATACCTATTCTAATAAGGCCACATCTCCTAACAGTGCCACTCTCTATGGGTGAAGCAGTCAAAGACACAAGTCTATGGAGGCCATACCTATTCAAAGCATCACAACATCCCACCATGACATGTGGCCACTTTGAACTTCAACATTCACATTGTTCTCCTGCAATTTCAAGAGAGTGATAATTCCTCCTTTTTCAGTAAGCACCTCAGTGATTTATCCAGACTGTAAACATTACAATTCTTACATTTCATAAATAGGTTTTCATTTCTAGTTTTCTTTTTTTATTTATTTTTACTTCTATGTGCTTTTTTAGGGGGGACAGGCAGTGAATGTGTATGTGTGTCTGTGTTGTGCCTGTGTGTGTGTGTGTGTGTGTGTGTGTGTGTGTGTGTGTGTATACCACATGCAGGTACCTGCAGAGGCCAAAAGAGCCCATCCCATGCCTTGGAACTGGAGTTTCAGGCTGCTGTGTGCTGCCTAGACAGGAGGGTAAGAGCAGCAAACACCCTCCTCACACCCTAAGAAGGTTTTGATCTAACATTTCTCCCCTAATGGCTTAGTGAAGATAGCCCACAGACCGTCTCACTCAGCGTTGCATTTCCAGCATCTGGCCCTGTGTCTGGATAATACTAGGTATTTGATCAATGTTCATTAACTAGATGAATTAAGAAATCCTCTAAAGCCTTGGAAATTCTGGAAAAGAAAAATGTATCTTTAATATAAGGTTTGTGTCTTTTATTAATTAGGCAAAAAAGCAATCAAAACAATAAATTCTCCCCAAACATACCAATAAAAGTTACTGAGCCTCATCAGATAACTTTTTCATTTGGCACAGAAAGTTTCTCACCACCACCACTGCCACCCTCAAATAGAAACTTAAACCTTTGGTTGAAGAAAGGTTTTCTTGATTGAGAGCACTTGATTAAAATGAGCTTGTTGATGAAAAACAATACTATTTTCATAAGGACTAAGCCCCCTTTATCTTGCCCTGGCTTCAGTTCATACTTCAGCAAACTGCGGCTTTTGGCAGTCACAGCTCCTTGCACTGCCAACTGCAGTATCCATCCGTGACTCTGGTGATGCCCTTCCTGACTTCCTGACATCACTAGAAAAGAGCTCATCATCCAATCAGCAGCATCAGCTGGTCACCAGACCTGTTTCCCAGCCTGGTGAAATCAGAGACTTTTACAAGAGAATTGGGGCCCTCCTCCTCCTTCTCCTCCTCCTCCTCCTCTTC
>NW_022196905.1:200564664-200568862 GCF_008632895.1 Mastomys coucha
TCCTCCTCCTCCTCCTCCTCCTCCTCCTCCTCCTCCTTCTCCTCCCTTTCCTTGGGAGCACAAAAAGTGCTTCTTAGAACAGCATCATGAAATAACTGATTAAAAGTGACCCACAAAGCAGGAGTGGGGACAGCCAGCTGCTTTTCTTTACACTGGACATGGAAGCCTTCTCAGAGTTAAGCTACTTTTCCTTGTGTCTCATTTCCCCACAAGGTGACTGACCCTCTTCCATGTAATACATCTTTCTTCATCACACCAAAGTCAAGCCTGTTTTCCAGGCCCCTCTTTTCACATCGCCAAAGTTTTTCTCTGAATACTCGCAGCTTTTACTCTTATCCCAAGCAGGGTCCCACTCACAACATCAAAGGGTCTTGTGTATCCTCTTTTCTTTCCTGATTTTATTATTAGTATGGCTAGAAGAGAGAGACAGAGAGACAGAAACAGAGACAGACAGAGCGATGGAGAGACAGGGAGAGAGGGGGAGAGGGGAAAGGGAAAAGAAGAGTGGCTGGAGACTCAGTCCCAGAGACTCAAACAGCAGGACACCATTCTAGCATGCAGCCCCATCCACAGCCTTCCTGTCCTGTTTGCTGCTTAGGACAATCATGCTTCTATCCTCCAGTGAGTTTGGAATACCAACTGTATCCATGTAGATCTGTAAAGGATCAGCCCTTGTTACGTTGCCCCAAGGTTTCCCCCGGAGAGCAAGTCTAGATTTCATGCCCTGTTGCAAACACAGGATGAGGCAGGGACTGGAGCAGATGAAGGTCCCCCAAATTTCAACAACAATGTTTTAGGTCATATGCATTTCTCCATTTCTTTGCCTGAGAATAATTTTCCAATGCAGAGCTGATTTTAGCTTCAGAGACTTAACATTTAAAAATGAATCAATGAATTCATTATTTTAGTCAAAGGTCATGACAAAATACAATAGAGTCTTTGAAATAAATGAGAAAACATAGGATGAAGGCTTAAGTTGTAAACACTGAAAATTGTAACAGAATGGTCACATTTGTTGTAAATATACACTTACCTAATCAAAACATCACAAAGAGAAACACATCCAGCTGTTGGGCAACAGACTCTACTTAACGTCTGTCAGTCTAGGAGCTGTTTAAGTGCTATAAGGAGAATTGGAGGCTGTGTGTGTGCATGCATAAGTGTGTGTGTGTATGTGTGTGTGTGTGTGTGTGTGTGTGTGTGTGTGTGTGTGTCTTAGGGTATTTCTGCTGTGAACAGATATCATGACCAAGGCAACTCTTACAAGGACAACATTTAATTGGGTCTGGCTTACAGGTTCAGTGGTTCAGTCCATTATTATCAAGGTGGGAGCACGGCAGCATCCAGGCAGGCATGGTACAGGAAGAGCTGAGAGATCTACATCTTCATCTGAAGGCCATTAGGAGAAGACTGGCTTCCAGGGAGCTAGGATGAGGGTCTGAAACCCCACACTCATGGTAACAAAGTTCCTTCAACAAGGCCACACCTACTCCAACAAGGCCACACCTCCTAAATAGTACCACTTCCTGGGCCAAGCATATACAAACCACCACAAGTGTGTTTGGTTGAAAAATAAAAATTTTCAATTTACTTAAAGCATCTGGAGGATGACTCACAAAAGTTGAGTCTCCAGGACTGAGACTTGAGAGATCTTCAGAAAGAGAGAAAGAGTCTTCCCAGCAGTTATAACAACTACATTCTAAAGCACTGCAAAGAACTGTGGTTGGGGTAGTGCTGCAGTGCTGAACTGTGGCTGTGTCTGCTCTTTTCCCATCTTCTGGTAGCCATAGAGATACCGCCTTGCTGTTCTTGAAAGTGGGCATCAGCTGTGATGGCAACCAACACCAGATCCGTCACAGTCCTTCTCTTCATATTACTGCTCACAGTTCAGTGAGCTTGTCTCTAATTGGCTGTTCTGGTATCCTATGGCCATCCTCTTGAGACAAGGTGTTGTGTGACAAAACCAAAACTTTTCCTGGGAGGTGCAATACACATGTCTACTCACTCCAGATAGGGAGCCCGTGATAAGAGTACAAACACCATCAAAGTCCAACTTGTTGAACCATCAGTTTTATTGGGGTTACTTACAATAGTGTGAGTGAGGGATTACTTACAGCAGCAGAAATGGCTCAAAGATGGCTGCATCACCAAAGCCCACCCAGCATGGGTGACAGTACAGAAAACCTGGGAACCTGGAGCACACTGCACAGTCTGCAGGCAGTTGAACTGTTTGATGTGGCTGATTTCTACTTCTTCCATGCAGCTGGTCTGGACTCAGAGTCTTTGCAGCTCACCTTTATTTCATCTGAGAGGGACTCAGCTTTTATTGTCTACTCTGCCAGAGAAGGGCCTAGTGAATTTGCTTAGTTTCAGGGACTTTCTGAAGCTATTGTGAGTTGTTTACCTTGCTACTTAAGGCCTTTCCCTGCAAGATATCAATGTTCCAATCTTGAAGAAAACTGTACAGGGCACAAGGATTACTGAAAAAAATGAATGTGTATGGCACCATGCCATCTTTTTTGTGACCTAATCTTTTCATTCTCTTATAAGAAAAATGGGGCCTCTGTGCTCCTCAAAATAAACCAGAAAAGAATGCACAATCACAGTAAGATGTTTCAGTCAGATCCTGGACAGAAAATATATCTTATATATTATATAATACATAATGTGCATTAATGTAATTCAATTGCAATATATTTTATTATGTATGATAAATAATATATTATGTCCAATATAAAATAATATAACATATTCATATATATTTCCCTTAGAGGTAGATCTCATGCATGTGGTTTTTATTATTACATCTACAATGATGCATTTATAATGCTTCATGATACATATATATGCACATATACATATATATGAATGCTTAACCAAAATATTCAATAAGAACAATGCATTTAGCCTCTCCATATTAGGATGTAGCTCAAAACCTTCTCAGTTACCACAGTATATTCTTTTATTTTTAATTAACCTCCAGGCTTTTTTTTAATTGATTTAAGTTTTATTGCATTATGATGAGAAAAATACATGATTTCAATTTATCTGAATTTGTTAACATTTAAAAACGTATTTTAAGTAAATAGAATTAAATCACATTCTTGTCTCCCCTTCATACCCCAACTCCTCCCAGAGATCCCCCCTTCAATACCTACAACACCTTTTTTTGGTCATATACTTTAAAATTTATAAAATATTGTAACAAAAATGAGTATTATAAAAGTTGTTTGATATAAAACAACAATCAATTGAACAATCTTATGTTGATGCTTCTCTACAGCAATACTGAAAATACATATATTTTTCTCAATATAAATTTTAAATAACTCCAAACATATTAACTGGGTATTTTAAAATAATACATCACTACTAGTATTTTTTAAATGAACATAAATAGGTAGAGACTTTTTGTTTATTTGTATTGTTATTAGTAGAGCTTAAAATTTTGGCTCTTACTGTGGTACAAGCCCCAAATAAGAACAATTTTTAGACATTGGATTTCATTGTAATAAGGATGTACTTCAATGACCCTCATACCACCAAAGGGTTTTACCTCCATCATAGCTAAGCTGAGAGTTGGCAGTTCTGCTGCACCAAGGAATGAATTGTAGGCATGATTTTTGGATACAGACTTCCTTCTATGGTCAAAGCTATTTGACTGGAGTGAGTGTCTTTTTTCTCAGCCCACAGAGAATAGGTTACATTCATTTAAGAAATGGTGTATGTATGTTTTTATTAGATATTTTCTTTATTTATATGTCATATTTCCCAGTTTCCCCTCCAAAAAAGAAAAAAACAAAAAACAAGAACAAACTCCTGTTCCCTCCTCCCTCCCCCTACTTGTCACCCCACCCTCTCCAGCTTACTGGCCCTGGCATTCCCCTGCACTGAGACACAGAACCTTCACAGGGCCAAGGGCCTCTCATCCCATTGATGACCAACTTGGCCATCCTCTGCTATACACATGCTGCCAGAGCAATCAGTCCCACCATGTGTACTCCTTGGATAGTGGTTTAGTCCCTGGGATCTCTAAGGGTACTAGTTAGTTCATATTGTTGTTCATCCTAAGAGGCTGCAAACCCTTCAGCTCCTTCAGCCCTTTCTCTAGCGCCTTCATTTGGGGACCTTGTACTCAGTTCAATGGATGGCTGTGAACCTCTACTTCTGTATTAGTCAGGTACTGTCAGAGCCTCTC
>NW_022196905.1:200569811-200574285 GCF_008632895.1 Mastomys coucha
CTTTGCAACTTTATGAGGTCCCATTTGTCAATTCTTGATCTTAGAGCATAAACTATTGGTGTTCTCTTTAGGAAAATTTCGCCTATGCCTATGTGCTCGAGGCTTTTCCCCACTTTCTTTTCTATTAGTTTCAGTGTATCTGGTTTGATGTGGAGGTCCTTGATCCACTTGGACTTCAGCTTTGTACAAGGAGATAGGAATGGATCGATTTGCATTCTTTTACATGCTAACCGCCAGTTGAGCCAGCACCATTTGTTGAAAATGCTATCTTTTTTTCACTGTATGGTTTTAGCTCCTTTGTCAAAGATCAAGTGACTATAGGTGTGTGGGTTCATTTCTGGGTCTTCAATTCTGTTCCATTGATCTACCTGCCTGTCACTGTACCAATATCATGCAGTTTTTATTACAATTGCTCTGTAGTACAGCTTAAGGTCCAGGATGATGATTCCACCAGAGGTTCTTTTATTGTTGAGAATAGTCTTCCCTATCCTAGGTTTTTTATTATTCCAGATGAATTTACAAATTGCTCTTTCTAAGTCTGTAAAGAATTGAGTTGGAATTTTGGTGGGAATTGCACTGAATCTGTAGATTACTTTCAGGAAGATGGCCATTTTTACTATATTATTCCTACCAATCCACGAGCATGGGAGATCTTTCCATCTTCTGAGATCTTCTTCAATTTCCTTCTTCAGAGACATGAAGTTCTTGTCAAACAGATCTTTTCATTGCTTAGTTAGAGTTATACCAAGGTATTTTATATTATTTGTAACTATTGTGAAGGGTATTGTTTCCCTAATTTCTTTCTCTGCCTGTTTATCCTTTGTGTAGAGGAAGGCCACTGATTTGCTTGAGTTAATTTTACATTCAGCTACATTCCTGAAGTTATTTATCAGGTTTAGCAGCTCTCTGGTGGAATTTTTGGGGTCACTTAAGTATACTATCATATCATCAGCAAATAGTGATAATTTGACTTCTTCCTTTCCAATTTGTATCCCTTTGATGTCCTTTTGTTGTCTAATTGCTCTGGCTAGGACTTCAAGTACAATATTGGATAGGTCAGGAAAGAGTGGGCAGCCTTGTCTACTCCCTGATTTTAGTGGGATTGCTTCAAGTTTCTCTCCATTTAGTTTGATGTTGGCTACTGGTTTTTTGTATATTGTTTTTACTATGTTTAAGTATGGGCCTTCAATTCCTGATCTTTCCAAGACTTTTATCATGAAGGTGCTGCACTCACTCGTTTACCCAGTAGGTCTACAGTATCAGGGTTAAAACTTGATCATGGACAAGAGGCATTATGACTCCAAAGGGAGTTTGTCTCCTGGGTATTTCAGTCAGTTGCTGGAATCTCCTAACTTAGATGTGTTCCAGATTGATCTCTGCTAAGTCTGTGGAGAGATCTGCATGCTTTCTTTATTCAGGCATAAAGGTGCCCTAAGAAATATTTTGTTATAGCTAAAATTGAGATTTAACATTGTTTCCTGGCCTCCACAGTGTTTCAATAATCCTAATTGATTTCCTAGCTGTAGTTAACTTGGAATTTCTACAAAGGAGCTGTCTTATCAGACAGAGTGTCTTCAAAGTTAGAGATAGCAGTTAGGCACTAATTGTGAGAGCAGTCCCACACAAGGCAGAATTGTTTTACTGACTAGAGAGAATTTATAGGGCTTCCCTCACTAATTATTTACGTTACAGCCAAGGAATGCTAAAATACGACCCTCAGATGCTTACCTCAAGACAGACCCTGAGAGTTTATCTTGGGATTGCCAGGACAACCCAGTCTGAAGAATGACACCACTGCTCCTCCGCCTTGCACCTGGCTGATTGATTGTACTGACCTTGATGTGACCATCTCCTGCCTAAGTGATTTCTGTAATTTGCCCTGTTCTCTGTGTATTATATAAGCCTGATTTCTACTTTGTACAAATTGCATTCAGTTTCAGCACTCCCTTGTGTCTGTTTCTGTTTGTCATTTCTTCGCCAATACCTTGTCTACCTGACTAGGACCCTGTTCCCCCCACGGGTTGAGGCAGGCCTAGACTGGCCAGCCCGTGGCATGAAGGTATGTTGGACTTTGTCAAATGCTTTCTCAGCATGTAATGAGATGACCATATGTTTTTTTTTTTTAATTTGTTTATATAGTGAATTACATTGATGGGTTTCTGTATATTGAACCATCCCTGTGACCCTGGGATGAAGCCTACTTGATCATGGTGGATGATCGTTTTGATATGTTCTTTGAATAGGTTTGCAAGAATTTTATTGAGTATTTTTGCATCAATATTAATAAGGGAAATTAGTCTGAAGTTTTCTTTCTTTGTTAGGTCTTTGTGTGGTTTAGGTATAAGAGTAATTGTGACTTCATAGAATGAATTGGGTAGACTACCTTCTGTTTCAATTTTGTGGAATAGTTTGAGGAGTATTGGTATTAGGTCTTCTTTGAAGGTTTGGTAAAACTCTGCACTAAACCCATCTGGTACTGGGCTTTTTTTGGTTGGGAGACTATTAATGACTGTTTCTATTTCATTAGCAGATATGGGACTGTTTAGAGCATTAATCTGATCTTGATTTAACTTTGATACCTGGTATCTTTCAAGAAAATTGTCCATTTCATCCAGGTTTTGCAGTTTTGTTGAGTATAGGCTTTTGTAGTAGGCTCTCATGATTTTTTTGGATTTCCTCAGCGTCTGTTGTTATGTCTCCCTTTTCATTTCTGATCATGTTTATTAGGATACTGTCTCTGTGCCCTTTAGTTAGTCTGGCTAAGGATTTATCTATTTTGTTGATTTTCTCAAAGAACCAGCTCCTGGTTTGGTTGATTCTTTGTATAGTTCTTTTTGTTTCTATTTGGTTGATTTCAACTCTGAGTTTATTTCCTGCCTTTGACTCCTCTTATGTGAATTTACTTCTTTTTGTTCTAGAGTTTTCAGATGTGCTGTCAAATTGCTGGTGTATTCTCTCTCCAGTTTCTTTTTGCAGGCACTTAAAGCTATTATTTTTCCTCTTAGGACTGCTTTCATTGTGTCCCATAAGTTTGAGTATGTTGTGGCTTCATTTTCATTAAACTCTAGAAACTCTTTAATTTCTTTCTTTCTTTTTTCCTTAACCACATTATCATTGAGTAGAGTGTTGTTAAGCTTCCACGTATATGTGGGCATTCCATTGTTTATGTTGTTATTGAGGAGCAGCCTTAGTCCATGGTGATCTGATAGGATACAAGGAATTATTTCAATCTTCTTGTATCTGTTGGCCTGATTTGTGACCAATTATATGATCAATGTTTGAGAAGGTACCATGAGGTGCTGAGAAGAAAGTATATCCTTTTGTTTTAGGATAAAAAGCTCTATAGATATCTGTTAAATCCATCTGTTTCATAACTTCTGTTAGTCTCACTGTGTCCTTGTTTAGTTTCTGTTTCCATGATCTGTCCAGTGCAGAGAGTGGAGGTATTGAAATCTCCCACTATTATTGTGTGTGGTGCAATGTGTGCTTTAAGCTTTAGTAAAGTTTCTTTTATGAATGTAGATGCCCTTTGATTTGGAGCATAGAGGTTCAGAATTGAGAGTTCATCTTGGTAGATCATACCTTTGATGAGTATGAAGTGTCCCTCCTTATCTTTTTTGATCACTTTAGGGTGGAAGTTGATTTTATTCAATATTAGAATGGCTACTCCAGCTTTTTTCTTGGGACTATTGGCTTGGAAAATTGTGTTCCAGCCTTTTATTCTGAGGTAGTGTATGTCTTTGTCACTGAGGTGGGTTTCCTGTATGAAACAAAATGTTGGGTCCTGTTTATGTACCCAGTCTGATAGTCTATGTCTTTTTATTGGGGAATGGAGTCCATTGATATTAATAGATATTAAGGAAAAGTAATTGTTGCTTCTTGTTATTTTTGTTGTTAGAGTTGGAATTCCGTTCATGTAGCTATCTTCTTTTAGTTTTGTTGGAAGCTTTTTCAGAGATGTAGTTCCCCTCCTTGTGTTGGAGTTTTCCATTTACTACTCTTTGAAAAGCTGGATTTGTGGAAATATATTGTGTGAATTTGGTTTTGTCATGGAATACTTTGGCTTCTCCATCTATGGTGATTGAGAGTTTTGCTGGGTATAGTAGTCTGGGCATTTGTGTTCTCTTAGGATCTGTATGACATCTGCCCAGGATCTTCTAGCTTTCATAGTCTCTGGTGAGAAGTCTGGTGTAATTCTGATAGGCCTGCCTTTATATGTTGCTTGACCTTTTTCCCTTACTGCTTTTAGTATTCTTTCTTTGTTTTGTGCACTTGATGTTTTGACTATTATGTGGTGGGAGGATTTTCTTTTCTGGTCCAGTCTATTTGGAGTTCTGTAGGCTTCTTGTATGTTCATGGGCATCTCTTTCTGTAGGTTAGGGAAGTTTTCTTCGATAATTTTATTTAAGATATTTACTGGCCCTTTAAGTTGGAGGTCTTCACTCTCTCCTATACCTATTATCCTTAGGTTTGG
>NW_022196905.1:200574715-200603955 GCF_008632895.1 Mastomys coucha
GTTTCCTCTTTAAGGGCTTGTACCTCTTTACCTGTGTTCTCCTGTGTTTCTTTAAGGGAGTTATTCATATACTTCTTGAATTCCTCTAGCACCATTGTGAGATATGATTTTAGATCCAAATCTTGCTTTTCGAGTGTTTTGTTATATCTAGGACTTGCTGTGGTGGGAGTACTAGGTTCTGATGAGGCCAAGTAGTCTTGGTTTCTGTTGGTAGGATTCTTGCATTTGCCTTTCGCCATCTGTTGATTTCTGGTGTTAGATGTTCTTGCTGTCTCTGACCAGAGCTTGCTCCTCCTGTGGGTCTGTAAGCCTGTGTCAGCACATATGAGAGATCAGCTCTCCTCTGGTAAAACCCAGGTGCAGATGGCTGTGGATCAGTTGTCCATCCTGAGTCCTGGGGTCAGAGCACACCCTGGAGACAGGATCTCCACTTGCAGGAAAGGTGTAGAGAGGGCTGTGGATCTGTTGTCCCTCCTAGGTGTGGTCTGAGGTAGAGAGGATCCTGACCAGGCTGCCCTGCCACTTGTGAGTCCTGTGCCTCCCAGCTGGTCCTGCCTTAGAAAGTCACCAGAGAGAAAATAGCAGATCTCTCCCGAGTCCCTGGGTTAAAGCACTCCCTGAAGGCAGGCTCTCCGCTTGCAGGAAAGGGGCAGAGATGGCTGGGGAACGACCGCCACTCCTAGTTGTAGATGGAGGTAGAGAGGATCCTGTTCTGGCTGCCCTGCCGCTGTGAGGCCGAAATGGTGTGTGTTTTAAGATGGTCTATCCATAAAGTCATTCACCATCTGTTTCAATGAACAATAGTTCTGCTTGGAGGGTGGCACAGACATTAGGTGAGGGTAAGAATCTGGTTGGTTGGCTGTGATAATTTGGAAAAGCATTCGTCTCAGAGAAAGAGTAACTTATAAAGTCCTCTTCTTCAAAATTATACAATAGTTACAAACATCAACCAAAGCATTCAGCCTCACTCTTTGTTGTTCTTTTACAAGCACCCTCCCAATTTGATTGTCTATGTTTCTTTTGGGTATATAAATACTTTTGAAATATGTAAGCTGTTCTGAAAACCATAGTATAGTATAAAAACATGAAACAAACAATACTACTAATAGAGAGGCTGAGATAGGAGAAGCAAGATTTCAAGACCATTGTGTGGTACACAGTAAGACACTGTCATGTACAAACTAGCAAAAAGTGTATATGGATTGTACAACATTGGACCTATTTCTCCAATTACCTAATTAGAGAGACCATTGGATGACAGTCAATAAATTTCTAATTCCTCATATTTTTGAATTTCAATCGATTAGGATATGTTGGTAATATTAATTTTCATATTAAGATATTAAAAAAAGTAATTGTTACTTCCTGTTGTTTTTGTTGTAAGAGGTGGAATTAGGTTTGTGTGGGTTTGTTGAAAGATTACTTTCTTGCTTCTTCTAGGGTGTAGTTTTACTCCTTATGTTGATGTTTTCCATTTATTATCCTTCGTAGGGATGAATTTGTGGAAAGATTGTATAAATTTGGTTTTGTCATGGAATATCTTGTTTTCTCCATCTATAGTAATTGAAAGTTTTGCTGGGTATAGTAGCCTAGGATGGCATTTGTGTTCTCTTAGGGTCTGTTTAACATCTGCCCAGGATATTCTAGCTTTCATAGTCTCTGGTAAGAAGTCTGGTGTAATTCTGATAGGCCTGCCTTTATATTTTGCCTTTATACTTGACCTTTTTCCCTTACTGCTTTTAAAATTCTTTCTTTGTTTTGTGCATTTGGTGTTTTGATTATTATGTCATAGGAGGAGTTTCTTTTCTGGTCCAGTCTATTTGGAGTTCTGTAGGCTTCTTGTATGATCATGGGCATCTCTTTCTTTAGGTTAGGAAAATTTTCTTCTATTACTTTTGTTGAAGATATTTACTGGCCCTTTAAGTTGTGAGTCTTCACTCTCTTCTATACCTATTATCCTTAGGTTTGGTCTTCTCATTGTGTCCTGCATTTCCTGGGTGTTTAGGGTTAGGAGCTTTCTGTTTTTTTTCATTTTCTTTGACTGTTGTGTCAATGTTTTCTATGGTTTCTTCTGCCACTGAGATTCTCTCTTCTATCTCTTACATTCTGTTGGTGATGCTTGTATCTATGACTCTTGATTTTTTTAAAGATTTATTTATTATTATAAATGAGTACACAGAAGAGGGTATCAGATTTCATTATGGGTAGTTGTGAGCCACCATGTGGATGCTGGGATTTGAACTCACGACCTTCGGTAGAGCAGTCGGTGCTCTTACTCACTCAGCCATGTCACCAGCCTGACTCCTGATTTCTTTCCTAGGTTTTCTATCTCCAGGGTTTTCTCTCTTTCTGATTTTTTTATTGTTTCTATTTCCATTTTTAGATTCTGGATGGTTTTGTTCATTTCCTTCACCTGTTTTTTTATGTTTTCCTATAGTTCTTTAAGGGATTTTTGTATTTCCTCTTGAAAGGTTTCTAGCTGTTTACCTGTGTTCTCCTGTATTTCTTTGAGGTTGCTATTTATGTCTTTCTTAAAGTCCTGTATCATCACCATGAGAAGTGATTTTAGATCTGAATCTTGCTTTTCCTCTGTGATATTGTTCTCCTGTATTTCTTTGAGGGAATTATTTATGTCCTTCTTAAAGTCCTGTATCATCATCATGAGAAGTGATTTTAGATCTGAATCTTGCTTTTCCGGTGTAATGGTGTGTCCAGGACTTGCTATGGTGGGAGAATTGGGTTCTGATGATGCCAAGTGACCTTGGTTTGTGTTGCTTATTTTCTTCCGCTTGCTCCCCTCCCCTCCATCCCCCCACCATCTGGTTATCTGTAGAGCTTCCTGCTCTGGTTAGATGTGACTGAAGCCTGTCCTTCCTGTGATCCTGGTTGTGTCAGAACTCCTCAGAGTCAAGCTGTCTGTGTAATCCTGTGATTCTGGGCTCCTGTGCTCCTGGCCTTGGTAGAAAGCCTGGGAGTGGAGCTTCCTTTGGGTGTTGTGGGACTGTCTATGGAGTTTGCGCCCAAGGTCTGCTCAGGGCACCAGCCCAGATCACATGGTCAATTCTTACAGGATTCCACAGTTTGTTCTTCCTCAGGTTTAGGGAAGGCCTTAATGATAATCTATAATTTATTTATGTTTCACAGTCAATAGCACACATTATATTAAATAGTGTAGATGGAGGAGAAAGATGCTTTCAACTTAATTGAAATAAATATATTCATGCAGTTTAAAAGGGAAAGAGGAACTGTTCATCCTATGTGTTCTGCATAAAGCTGTCAATCACCCAGAGGAGTTCTGATCCTTACAGAACCTTTGTGCTCTATTAAAATGTGCACACAGAAAAATGAATCCCCAAACTGTTTATGATTATCATTCAGATGAAATTCCAAATGTGGCTATAATTTTATAATTCTGAGATGTAAAATTTTCTCTTGAGAGAATATTGTTTATTGTGATTTATGAACTCACTGCTTTAATGTTATTTAATTATATATTCCTGCCTATGTTTTCTATATAGCCTTCCAAAAGCAGGTTCAAATGCATCATAAAGTTACACTGCAAATATAATAACAATAAAACCATTTGTACAAAATATCTCTCCAAGGGAACTAGCTACTTTGAATGGAATAGAGGCATCCTTCCTCAAAAATATAAAATGAAATTTCTTGAAAATTCTCCCCAGAACTGAGCATAAGATTGTGACTTCTTGTAAGCTACTGGAAACCATGTTCCTATAACTCCTTCTAGAAAAATATTATCAAAAACATTTAGTTCTCCATTATGAGCAAAACCACTGCATTAGAAACTCAAAAAGTCAAATTTATGAATAGACAAACCATTAGGATATATATTCGGGTCCAAGAACATGTGCTTTCCCCATTACAGATGGCAACAAAGATCAGTAGAAGAGATTTGCAATAATCACTTACAGATCTTATGATATACAACTCTAGAAATCTCGGCCAGTGGTGATAATGATTGGAACAGGTTTGAAGGCCACATGAGGCACAGTCCTCCTATGGAAAACCTGAGCATTGCACCTTCCTAGGAATGCCTCATGTCTCCATCATTTAGGCAGCACAGCAGTCTGTGAGTTGGAATACTGTGAATCATGTGCCCACAACATTAATTATCCCTGCTTTTAGAACAGTGTCTAATTAGTGTCATTACATTTTCCTAGTTGAATGGTCCTTCATAGTTCTCAATCTTGGTGGTAGAGTGTAACCATCTGGGGAGAGATAAAAATCACTGGTATGGTTTAACCAAACACCTCCTGATTGAGTTGGTCTTAGGTGTGGTCTGGCATTAGGCTTTTAGAACATCCCTGGGTAATTCTAGTGCTCTGTGAAGGTTGGGGATTCTTGATCCAGTTCAGTGACAGCCACCCTCTTCTTCCACATCATTTCACAGATAAAGCCAGACTTGGAGAGCTTGCGGCCCCCTCCTCATCACCAGCTGGTCAATGGCATTCAGCTCAAAACAGCAATTTGGACCATTTCCTTTTGAGGATGGAGACTTTCAACACCAGGGTTTCTATAGGCTAGAAGTTCTCAATCTGTGGTTTACAATCCCTTGGGGGTGTCTCATATCAGATATCCTGCTTATCAAATATTTACATTATGATTCATAACAATAGCAAAGTTATAGTTAGGAAGTAGCAATGAAGTAATTTTGTGGTTGGGAGTCACCACAACATGAGGAACTGTATTAAAAAGTCATAGCATTAGAAAGGTTGAGAACTACTGCTCTAAACTAAGCCTGAGTGTGTAGAAGTCTCCTTATTAAATTAAACTACCTCTTGGTGTTGGTGCAGTAACCTCCACTTTGCAGGTGTTAAAATTGATGTCCAGACAGATTTTGATAATAGGGTCACATATTTATATCTTCAAGATTTTAAATAAAATATTATTGTAGTTGCCTCTACAACCAAATTATTTTATTTTTAGAGTCATTTGTCTTGTTTCCACACTTAAAACTAAGTGACTTCCAGATTCACTCATAAATTCAATAAAAGAAATCATTCTTAAAATAAATAGTGAAAAGTAAGTTTGCATGGTGGGGTGAATAGTTCCACCCTCATGACAATATGAAATTAGCAGGCTTCTCTTTATGCCAATACGTTACTTATAATATAAGTAATCTTATATTCTTATATGAATAACATAAGTATTCATATAAGAGAATTTTACTTACAGTTATGATCTCTCAAAAACATAAAATATCTTGGGTAATATTCATTAGTAGGAGTGAAATGAATCAGATCATGTGTAAAAGGATTGTATATAAATAACTATGTTTGTCAGTCCTATTCTGGGAGAGGGAGGTAATTGTAGTTTCTCTGGGAAAGCTTGTTTGAGTGAGCACTGATCAGTCAGCCCACTGGCATTCAGAAAGCTGTTAGCAGAAGTCTCCCTGCAGCAGCAGATCTGTGGTTAGAGCCCAGCACTGGAGGGAGGGACTGGGGGAATAATGTCTTTGGTTAATGACAGGTGATTCATTAATAAAGGACCCCTGGGCTACCTGACTCACAGTGACAAGTGCTCTAAACTCTGAGGACCAAGTCACATATTTCACACAATTATCCATAACAACTTTTTGCTGTCCATCTAATGATGATTGGAAACTCACCTCTCCAAAGGACAATCATTTCCTCATCTCTTCTGGGTCTTTCCAGCTGCTGGCTGAACAGTTGCTTCTTGTTCCACTGAAACAAAAGCTCCTGGCCATGAACCTACTGGTGGGTTTTTCTGATACCCACCCTAGATGAGTATCATTTATCACAACCAGAGAGATCTGAGCACATGCCTATAAGAACCCACTATTCATCCACTGTCTTCTGATCATCAAGAGGAAAGAAAAATAATGTAAGAACTTGAGTTTTTTCCACGGATGCTATTGATCTCAAGATGGTCAGTATCTTTGTCTGTCTTCAATTGCTGTAATGGACACAACACAGGTTGAGTCATTTATAAAAAAATAAAGGTGTAGTTGGCTCATGGTTTTGAAGTCTGGGAACTGGAACCTGTGCCTGGTCAGGTCCCTCTTGCTAGTGGGACTTGCTAGTGCAAAGTCTCAAATTGTGTCAGAGCATACTAGCATGGATCACTCCTCCTCCTCTTAGGAAGCCACAGCTCTAGACTGAGGGATTAGCTCAGTGGAGTGCCTGCCTAGCATACTCAACACCTTGGGTTTGACCCCTAGCACTACAAATAAAACAAATAGAAAAAGAAAGAAACGCCACAGCTCCTGATGGATTAGCCCCTTTGAATTCATTTACCTTAATTATCTCTCAAAAGTCAACTGCTTTAGACAATGTCATAGCCTAAATTTCCACCTTAAGATAAATACCAACGTGAGTTTTAGTGAGAACATTTAAATCATAGCAGTAACAAATTAAATGTATTTATAACTGAGTGTATAGATATCTGGAAATATGAATTCTGGTTTTCTTTCCTAGCAAAGAATAAGATTGTAAGGAAATATATTCAATCAGTGAGTTATGATAGCTAATTTCCCCCCAATTCCTTTTTCTTGTACATTCTAAATATTCTATGAGACATTTTCTTTCTATTTATAAATAGTATATAGACTCTTTTCCTGATGAAGTATAAATCATCCTGTCCTCTCCATCTGAGGCAGTCTAATTACCCAAAGTGCTGATTTACCTTAGAGTCGACAGATGGGATCCTTAGGACTCTGTTCCTTCACAGATTAAAAGAAGGCTTGGCTTAGCCAAGAAAGCATATTTAAATAGTCCCAGAAAGGTTTAAGAGATACCACTGGCTATAAAAGGCACCTGGTGGTGGCGAGAATGCTCTGTGTCGTGACTACAGCCATGTTGATGCCCTGACTCTGAACTTGTACAATGGTATTACAAGGCTCTCTTACAAGTATATATGAGTCTTTCACTATCTTGAAATAGAGCCTTACTTTTTAGTTTATATTACTTTCAGTGCTGGAGATCAAACCCAGAACTTCACCTGAGCAGTGTGAGTATTCTGCCACTGAGCTACAGTGCTGGCTTTCAAGTTTAATTTGGAGGCCTCTTATGTGTTTATGTTTCTACCCAAAGGCTTGGACTGCTCTCAGTCTCCGTCAGGGGAACTTGTTTTTTGCAGTGGGCAGCAGGCATTGCAGAGGTGAATAATTGTTCAAATCAATGAGAATGCGAATGAGTGCTCAGCCCTAAGTTGGACATCTTCATCACCCACTCACCCCCACATTCTCACCCCTGCCAAGGCTGAAGCAACATCACAGGAGAACAGCAAAGAATGTAAGAACCAGAGGATGGGAAGAGAGCTGTGGAAAGTCATGTCTGGACATTGCATGGCCATCACACTTAGGAATTCACAGTAGTCACATACAGGAGATCAAATGAACCAAAATTTGACATTGATGGAGGAGGTGGTTTCTTGGTCCCACAGCTGCGTCTCCAAGACTGAGTTCAATTCAGTCCTTAAAATCAACAGAGTTAAAAGAAGGGACAGACTTCCAAAATTCTCCTCTGACTTCCACATGGAGATTGTGGCAAGTGTGCTTTCACACACAAAGAATAACCATATATACATAAGCTCGGCAGTCTGGGTGCATGTCTTTAATCCCAACACTTGGGAGGCAGAGGCAGGTGGATTTCTGAGTTCAAGGCCAGCCTGGTCTACAGAGTGAGTTCCAGGACAGGCAGGGATACACAGAGAAACCCTGTCTCAAAAAACCAAAATAAATAAATAAGAATTGTTATAATTGAACTACCTCTGAAGCTCTATTCTCTGCAAACAATCCTAAAGACAGAACTGGCTGTATGTTCTGAGTTTTTTAGTTCCATATGTGTGCGTGCATATGTGTGTGTGTGTGTGTGTGTGTGTGTGTGAGAGAGAGAGAGAGAGAGAGAGAGAGAGAGAGAGAGAGAGAGAGAGAGAGAGAGAGAGAGAGAGAGAGAGAGAGAGAGAGAATGTATGTGTGTTAGACAGAAAGACCTCCTAAATTTCAGAGATCTTACAAGCATGATAGTTCCCATAGCTTAACATGAAATAACCTGGGCACGGTGGCCATGGTAACCATGGTGGCATGAAGGATTTAGTGGGCATGTTGGGTATGGTAGACATGATTGCATGGTAGGCAAGAAGTGCACAGTGATATGCTCTTGAAATCCCATCACTGAGGAGCTAGAGACCTGGGACCTACCCTCAACCAGCATTGCTTTAAGATTTTCCGGCCAGTGAGAGATCCTGTTTCAAAAAAAAATTAATTAAAATAATACTCAGAGATATTCCTGTCACTTGTTAGATGTTGGCAGAAAGGTTTCTAGAGGCAAATATTTAATATTCTCTCCTACTGGTTTAGCAGTCAGATTTTTGTCCCATTGTCTTTGGTATGTTATGTCACAAAATTAACTGTTGAAATTACTGTAAACAACTGCCACTGTATTCTGCACATTGAAAATGTGTGCTTTGGAAGAAAGTACACATCTCGAGAGAGAGGCCCTAACTGAGCTTTGCTGGACTAACTTAACTCTTCAGAGATGGGTGCTCAATGAACACCCTTAGGAGCTAGACTGCCTCTCTTCAGAGCTAAAGGCAGGCATGTCTGCTGTCTGTTTAGAAATTGTTGGCTTACTCAAGCTCAGGGACTTCTCCTGCAATGCAACCCATGATATGTGCGAGTATCACCCTGGCTTGTTTGTGTCTGCCCATAGGAATTAGATCACAGAGAATCCCATAGAGGGAATTCTTCTGTTGTTTAAAGTAACAACTTGACTCTTCTTTCTGACCTAGAAATCTCATGTCTCCTAACAGTTTTGTCAAATTGTACCAGGCTAACTTGCTAATTCAATGACTTGAAAGAGGGTAAGAGCTGACCATTTTAAGTTTTTAAAAGAATTTTGATGATAGAGATATGACCTTTACAGAAGGAAGAGCCTTTTATGCCAGACAATGTGGTTCACAGAAGCATATTGACTAAATTTATAGTGAATGGTGCAATAAATGGCCTTCCACATTGTTGGCTCTAAATCAGGAGAAATTGGTGAGTTCTTTCAGGTGGATTCAAAGACAGTTGCCCAAATAATGCCTGATAATCATCCTCTGGAAGGTGGGCTTACTTAGCAAACTGTCAAGAGTTCTGGGTCTACCAACAGGATAATGATTACTACCAAGATTTGTCCTAAGTGGGCAGAAAGCTCTTCTCCCTTTTGCAATAGAGGTGTTGTGGGATATGGTCCATTGAGCGTTATGTCAGCCATTACTGTCTTAAACCCTCAGGAACTGCGATGGGACCCATAGAAAATTGGCCCCATCAACCTTTAGTCATGGAGCAAGCAAGAAAAGACTCACCAGACCTCACCACTCCTTAAGGACAATATATATGTATATATATACAAAATTAGTTTAAAAATGCTAGAAGGTAGAGACATTTTCTTCAGTGGTGTAGCCACCCATACATTGCCCACATTCTCGTTGGTAAACCACCCCAACTCATGTTGCTATAAGAAACTGTTAAACTCATTGCTTCATCAATCCAGACTTTGTTGGAATCATTTCTTTGCTGTGTTGTCATTGCCACATCCATGTATGGGGTGAATAGATATTTGTTTCCCTAAGAAAATTTCACAGAACAAGGAAGGATCATTGCCAACCAAAACAGAGTATTGTGAAAGCCGAAAGCATTGGAAGTTCACTGGCTTGAGTGCTGACACATGCCACTTACAACTGCAAGCAAATACAAGTCTGTCTTTAACAGACAAAGCCACTCTCTTCCCTTCATCCCGAATCTTTCCCTCTGCTCCGTCTGCCTCAGCCATGTTTAAAAGGAAAACAGACGTGAAGCTAGGGTCTTCTTATCTACAAGGGGCGTTAAAAGCCCTGCTAACATGCCCATATGAAGGCTTAGATTGTTATGGCTCTGCAACTAGAGATACCTAAGTCACTATCCTATCTAGTTCTGTGAGAGAAAGGGGCTTCCAAATCAACTAATGGGATTGGACAAGGTTTGCAGTGGGAACAGGAGACAAAGGTGATCCTGTGCCAAGGCATTTGTGCAAATTTATTGTACCCTTGTGAATTGTACAGCTAATGTCTAATTGATATTGATACTGTCTAATTGTTTTGCATATTTGAATTATAAATGCTCATTAGCTCCAGATGGAGAGCTGCTGCTGTACCACAGACTCATGACTCCTGCCATAAGTTGACCTATTTGTCTTGTGGCAATAGAAGTCACCCTGCCTGGTGAGTAGCCTCCATACGCACCTGGGAAACGACATTAACTGACTGTGTAAACTCCTCTGGGAGGTATGTGGTTCTGCACTGTTGTCGACACATTGGGTGACAGTGTTCCTCTTGCAATACAGACATCTGTCTCTGCCCACATCACTGCCACTCTTTAAACACAGCTGCGACAAACTCTCAGCTTTCTAGGGGATTTGCAAGTCTGGCAGTGACATGCCTATAGACCTTCTATACTCTACAATCCTCATGCATTTGACACTGACAGGGTATGGCTTCCTCAAAAACAAACTAAAGAATATATGTGTCCTTACCTTGTCCAGCTTCCCTCATGAATCTTGGGTTGTCACTGGATATGACTGTCAACACCAAGTAATCACCACTTGGTTGATTTCTAGGTAGCATTTTGAAAATAGAAGATGTCTTTCTGTGTCTATTTAGTTTAGTTTTATTTTTTTCCTTTTATTGAAAATAGATCTTTTTATCATATAATACATTTGGGATTATACTTGCCCCCTCCTTCTGCATATGCATATTCCTGTTCCTTTCATCCTCCCCTCCATCCAGACCCACCCCTTTCTCTCTCTCATTAGAAATCAGACAGGCTTCTAAGGAATGATAAAACAAAATAAACTACAACACAATAAAATTTAATGACATAAATGAAAACCTGACACATTGGGATAGAACGAAACAAGCAACTCTAAGAAATAGGAAAAGAGCCCTAGAGAAGGCACGAGAAACAGAGACCACTCAGTCACACACTCAAGACTCCCACAAAAACACTGAACTGGAAGCCACAATACATGCATGAAGGACATTAAAGTAAAAAGAGAGAAGAAAATATCAATTAAATCATTTTTTAAAAAAAGAGCCTGGTCAGGTAGTGATGGCTCATGCCTTTAATCCTAGCACTTGGGAGGCAGAGGCAGGTGGATTTCTGAGTTTGAGGCCAGCCTGGTCTACAGAGTGAGTTCCAGGACAGCCAGAGCTACACAGAGAAACCCTGTCTCTAAAAACCAAAAAAAAAAAAAAAAAAAAAAAAAAAAGAAAAAAAGAAAGAAAGAAAGAAAGAAAAAGAAAAAAAAAAGAGCCTGGATGCATTATGAGGCAAGAAACCTCTAAAGATACCATTGAATTTATTTTCTGTTGGCCATCTACTGCTGAACATGAAGCCTACCCTTAAGAGTAGATTGTTTCTCCAGTGAGACTCTCATGGAGAAAACTAAATTTTCACTTACAAATGGTTATCAACTGAAGATTGCTTCTGAGTTATTGATGAGGGTATGTGTCCTGCTGACATACCAATACCCTTAAGCCCTAAAATGCCAAGCAGACCTAGATGGCAAGAGCAGTGGCCCATAACAAAAGGTACTTGAACAACTGGTACAAAAGAAGCTGGAGGCTCAACATACAGAAAAGTCTACCAGCCCATGGAATTCCCCTGTGTTTCTTGTAAAAAAAAAAAAAAAAAAAAAAAAAAGTCAAGTAAATAGAGAATGATAATAGATTAAGAGCAGTTAATAGAGTAATTCAACCAATGGGTCCTTTATAATCTGAACTTCCTTCTTTGTTACAATATCATGGCCTATAATAATAATTGCCTTGAAATATTTTTCACGATATCCTTGCATGAACAGGATACCTACTTTCTTTATACCTTCTCTGAACAACCGTGCTCTACCAAAGAGATACCATTGGAAGGTACTTTCTTTCTTTCTTTCTTTTAAGATTTATTTATTTTATGTATATGAGTTCACTGTAGTTGTACAGATGGCCGTGAGCCATCATGTGACTGTTTGGAACTGAAATCAGGATGGCCCTGCTTACTCCGGCCCCGCTTTCTCCGGTGTAATATACTGTAGCTGCCTTCAGACGCACCAGAGGGTGTCAGATCTCTTCACGGATGGTTGTGAGCCACCATGTGGTTTCAAGGATCTGAACTCAGGACCTTCAGAAGAGCAGTCAGTGCTCTTACCTGCTGAGCCATCTCGCCAGCCCCTAGAAGGTACTTTAACAGGGAATGTTAAATAGTCCAACTTTATGTCAATATTTTGTACTACAACCATTAGAAATAATTCATAAGCAATTTCCTTGATCTATCATTTATCATTATATGGATGATATTTTGTTGGCTGATTCCGATGAAGATGTTTAAGAGAATATGTTTAAGGTAACACGAAGAATTATGTCATGTTGGGAGTTACAGATTGCTCCAGAAAAAAAAAAAATACAAAGAGGAGATTCACTTAGTTATTTGGGTTATAAAATCAATCAACAAAAATTTTACCAAAAAAGGTGCAGCTCCATAGGGACCAATTGAAAACTCTTAATGACTTTCAAAAGTTAATGGGAGATATCAACTGACTGAAAACTACGATGTCTGCTTCTAGGACCCCATCTGTTGCAGACCTGGACATGCTACCACAGTCTCTGAGTTCATATACACACCTTGTTGTGTCTAGAAAGTCTTGCTTTCTTGGTGTCATCTATTCCCTCTTGTCATACCTCTTCCCTCTTCTTCCTAGGGAGCTCTATCTGCCCCCACCCCACCTACTCTCTACCTAACCTCTGTGGTTCTATGTATTGGAGGTTAGTTTTCATTTACTTAATAGCTCTTATACACATATAAGTGAACATATACCATATGCCTTCCTGGGTCTTCTATCTCACTCAGGATAATGTGTTTCCAATTCCATCTATTTACCTATGGATTTCATTATTTATTTCTTTAACAGCTAAGGGATGTGTCCTTGTGTAAATGTGCTACATTTTCTTTATCCTTGAGTCTGTTGAGGATCATCTAGGTTATTTCCAACTTCTGACTGTTATAAATAGAGCAGCAGTGAATATGGTTGTGCAGTTGTCTCTGTGGTAGGATGAAACATCCTTTGGGTATTTGCCCCAGAGTTGTACAGTTGGATCTTGAGGTAGGACTGATTCCCATCTTGCTGAGGAACCTCCGCACTGAATTCCATAGTGGCTGCACAAGTTTGCACTCCCACTTTCAGTGGATGAGTGTCCCTCTTATTTCCCATCCTCTATTTACTTAAACTATGTTTTTAAATGTTAACAAGTTCAGATAATTGAAATTATGTATCTTTTCTCATCATAATGCAATAAAACTTAATTTTAAAAAAGGTTGTTTAAAATTGTTGGTGCTCTGCAAGTGACACTAAAATCTACCGTGGACCACAGATTGACACTGTGTCAGATTGTCCTGGCCAACTTATAAGACACTAGGGCTCCCCACAAAGCAGAATGGCACACACACACACACACACACACACACACACACACACACACACACACGGAGACAGAAAGAGAGACACACAGAGAGAGAAACAGAGAAAGAGACAGAGAGGAAGAGATTTGTTAAAAGTAAAAAGTCATGGAAGTTGAAAAGAGAAGAGGAAGGGAAGGGGTTCAATGGGTGTCTTAGTTAGAGTTTTACTGCTGTGAACAGACACCATGACCAAGGCAACCCTTTTAAGGAAAACATTTAATTGGGACTGGCTTACAGGTTCAGAAGTTAAATCCATTATCATCAAGGAGGGAGCACGCCAGTGTCCAGACAGGCATGATACAGGAGGAGCTGAGAGTTCTACATCTACATCTTCATTTGAAGGCTACTAGCAGAACACTGACTTTCAGGAAAGTAGGATAAGAGTGTTAAAGCCCACACCCACAGTGCCATGCCTACTCCAACAAGGCCATCTACTTTAACAGGGTCACACCTTCTAATATTGCCACTCCCTGTGCCAAGCATATACAAACCATCACAGTGGGAGTGGGACAAGAGAAGGTAACCCAATTCTTCCCAGAGAACCCCCCTTCAATGCCTGCCGTACCTTTTGTTTTTATTTTTTTCATATTCTCTAAAGTTTTAAAATATTGTAACAATAAAAATGAGAATTATAAAACTTGTCTAATATAAAACAACAATCAATTAAACAGTCTTATGTAGATGCTTGACTACAGCAATATTGAAAATACATATGTTTTTCTCAATATAAATTTTAAGTAACTCCAAACATATTAACTGGATATTTTAAAATAATACATCACTACTAGTTTTTTTAACTTTTATTGCATTATGATGAGAAAAGTTACATGATTTCAATTTGTCTGAATTTGTTAACATTTAAAAACATATTTTAAGTAAATAGAATTAAAACACATTCTTGTTTCCCTTTTGTACCCCAACTCCTCCCAGAGACCCCTCCTTCAATACCTACAATATCTTTTTTGTCATATTCCTTAAAATTTATGAAATATTATAACAATAAAAATAAGTATTATAAAAGTTGTTTGATATAAAACAACAATCAATATAACAGTCTTATGTAGATGTTTATCTACAGCAATAGTAAAAATACATTTTTTGCAATATAAATTTTAAATAACTCCAAACATATTAACTGGATATTTCAAAATAATATATCACTACTAGTATTTTCTTAAATGAACATAAATAAAGTCTTTTTGTTTGTTTATTTTGTATTTAGTAGAGGTTAAAATCTTGCCTCCTACTGTGGTACAAACCCAAAATAAGAACAAATTTTAGACTTTGGATTTCATTGTAATAAGGCTGAACTTCAATGACCCTCAAATCACCAAAGGATTTTACCTCCATCGTAGCTAATCTGAGAGTTGACAGTTCTGCTGCAGCAAGAAATGAATTGTAGGTATGATTTTTGGATACAGATTGCCTGATATAGTCAAAGCTATTTGACTTGAGTAAGTGACTTCATTCTCAGCCCACAGAGAACAGGTTACATTCATTTAAGAAATGCTGAATGTATTAAGATGGTCTATCCATAAAGTCATTCACCAACTGTTTCAATGAACAATGGTTCTACTTGGAGGGTGGCACAGACATTAGGTGAGGGTAAGAATTTGGTTCATTAGGTGTGATAATTTGGAAAATCATTCATCTCAGAGAAAGAGTAACTTAAAAAGTCCTCTTCTTCAAACTTGATACAAAAGTTACAAATGTCAAGCAAAGCAATCAGTCTCACTCTTTGTTCTCTTACAAGTCACCTCCCTAGTTAATCGTCTATGTTTCTTTTGGGTATATAAATACTTTTGAAATATATAAACTGTTCTGAAAACCATACTATAATGTAAAAACATGAAACAAACAATACTACTAATAGAGAGGCTGAGATAGGAGAAGCAAGATTTCAAGACCCTTATGTTGTACACAGCCAGACACTGTCATGAACAAACAAGCTGAAAGTGTATATAGATTATATAATATTGAACCTATTTCTCCAATTACCAAATTAGAGATACCATCGATGATAATCAACAAATTTCTAATTCCTCATATTTTTGAATTTCAATCGATTAGGATATGTTGGTAATATTAATTTTCATATTAAGATATTAAGAAAAAATAATTGTTACTTCCTGTTTTTGTTGTAAGAGGTGGAATTAGGTTTGTGTGGATTTGTTGAAAGATTACTTTCTTGCTTCTTCTAGGGTGTAGTTTTACTCCTTATGTTGATGTTTTCCATCTATTATCCATTGTAGGGCTGGATTTGTGGAAAGATACTGTGTAAATTTGGTTTTGTCATGGAATATTTTGTTTTTTCCATCTATGGTAATTGAGAGTTTTGCTGAGTATAGTAGTCTGGGCTGGCATTTGTGTTCTTGTAGAATCTGTATGACATCTGCC
Source organism: Mastomys coucha (assembly GCF_008632895.1). NCBI lineage: Eukaryota > Metazoa > Chordata > Mammalia > Rodentia > Muridae > Mastomys > Mastomys coucha. Next base: position 200,590,620 of record NW_022196905.1, read on the forward strand.
CAGGATCTTCTAGCTTTCATAGTCTCTGGTGAGAAGTCTGGTGTAATTCTGATAGGCCTGTCTTTTTATGTTACTTGACCTTTTTCCCTTACTGCTTTTAGTATTCTTTCTTTGTTTTGTGCATTTGGTGTTTTCATTATTATGTGATGGAAGGAATTTCTTTTCTGGTCCAGTCTATTTGGAGTTCTGTAGGCTTCTTGTATGATCATGGGCATCTCTTTCTTTAGGTTAGGGAAGTTTTCTTCTATAATTTTGTTGAAGATATTTCCTGGCCCTTTAAGTTGTGAGTCTTCACTCTCTTCTATACCTATTATCCTTAGGTTTGGTCTTCTCATTGTGTCCTGGATTTCCTGGATGTTTTGGGTTAGGAGTTTTTTGCTTTTTGCATTTTCTTTGACTGTTGTGCCAATGTTTTCTATGGTTTCTTCTGCCCCTGACATTCTCTCTTCTATCTCTTGTATTCTGTTTGTGATGCTTGCATCTATGATTCCTGATCTCTTTCCTAGGTTTTCTAACTCCAGGGTTGTCTCCTTTTGTGATTTTTTTTAATTGTTTCTAGTTCCATTTTTAGATTCTGGATGGTTTTATTCATTTCCTTTATCTGTTTCATTGTGTTTTCCTGTAGTTCTTTAAGGGATTTTCGTGTTGCCTCTTGGAAGGCTTCTACCTGTTTACCTGTGTTCTCCTGTATTTCTTTGAGGGATTTATGTCTTTCTTAAAATCTTGTATCATCATCATGAGAAGTGATTTTAGATCTGAATCTTGCTTTTCTGGTGTGATGGTGTGTCCAGGACTTGCTATGGTGGGAGTATTGGGTTCTGAGGATGTCAAGTAACCTTGGTTTCTGTTGCTTATGCTCTTATGCTTGCCTCTTGCCATCTGGTTATCTCTAGTGCTACTTGACCTGGCTAAATCTGACTAGAGCCTGTCCTTCCTGTGATCCTGGTTGTGCCAGAACTCAGAGTCAAACTGTCTCTGTGATCCTGTGATTCTGGATTCTGGGATCCTGGGATCCTGGGATTCTATTATTCTGGGCCCATTAGAGCACCTGGGAGTAGAACTTCTTCTGGGTATTATGGGACTCGCTGGGGAGTTTGCACCCAAGGTCTGCTCAGGGCACTGGTCCAGACAGACCAGAAGGAACCCATGCCACTGGACTGGCAGACTTCCTGTGTGCCTGGTTCCCAGTTACTCCCGGTGTTGGGACAGATGTTGTGTACTCCTCACCTCTGATCCTATGATCTAAACAACCTTTTTTGACTGGGCACTTTTGTGTCAAAGACTATATACATGCAGAAGCCATGCTTTAACTTTACTTCCTTCTTGAAACTGTGACATGCATATTAGATCAAGTCATGAAATAGGTCTTTCTTGCTCAAGGAAACAAAATTCCGGGCCTTGAAATCTTTCAGATAGTTTCAGTTCACTGGCCACTATTCTGATGGATTTCCTCTTGAGTAGTTGCTAATATTTTTATTCTGTCTGCATCAACAACCACTAGTGAAAGGTCAGAACAGGAGAAGCAACCCACATGGATTTCAAGAGTGGACCCTGAGAAGGTATAGGATTGGCTTCAACTTGACTTAGTGATGGTAAAGGCAGCTTATGGTTGAAGCCAACATTATAATTTTGTTCTGCTCTTTAGGGTCCTGTGAACAGTGGGTTTAATGAAAGTCTTTGTTAGATAAGTTGAAATAGATTTGGTCTTAACTTCTGTTAAATACTCATCATGGTTGCCTATATGGTATTTGTGGGAAATTTACCAGAAACTCGAGTAATTGGGTTGACCAGTGACCTTCAGAAAGATATTTCTTTGTGTTAATGCTTAGACCCTGGAATGTGACCTTAATTAGAAAAGTGTGTGTGTGTGTGTGTGTGTGTGTGTGTGTGTGTGTGTGTAGTATGTGTGTCTGTCAGGGGTTGCTAAGGGTGGTCCTTTACAGACCAATTATCTCAAGTGCAATCATCATGAATTGTCTAGAGAGCCCTTAAATGCAATTTGGTGTTCTTATAAAAAATACTTGGAGGAGAGGCATAAGAAAGAAGAGGAGGGGGAGGCCATGTAGAGATAGAGGAGGAGATTGAGATGGTGCCACAATGAACCAAGGAACCACAGAATCTGGAAGGAGCAAAGAAGGATTCCTCTATGGATGAGGGAGGGAATGTGACCAAGCTCTGTGGAATTGCAAGCCAGTAGCTTTGATTGTTTCCTGTTCCAGACTGTGGTAACTTGTGAAGCAACCCCCGGAAGTGAGTGAAGGAGTACTAGATAGTACAGGGAGAAACTCCCTTGGAGATAGCTCATGCTTTAAAGCAAGGAGATAACTGCCCTCCATTCTGGCTTATCTTTTCAAGGACATTTGTTTTGTTGAACAGGCTTGGAAAGTGCAGTGTTTCTCTTCAGAACAAAGGGCATATAAGGATATTCATTGTCTCTTTAAAAGTTATGGGTTCTCCTCACATGGCCATGACTCAACAAAGACCAGCACACGATCCAGGCATCCAGAATTCCAGTGTGGATGGAGAAGGGCTCATGACCTCCCACCCCAGTGGAGGAAAAGTTAATGGGTATTGGGGGGGGGGGAACTCCGTTTTCTTCTGGGATGCAACCCTGTGGGAACAGGACTGAAGATGGGGCATCAGGGTGTAGATCTGAGTTTATTATACATCACAATATACAGTGATAAGCGTATATACAGTGTAAGAGCCTATATCCCTGGCCAATTGTATCTCACCACACTGTCACTATCACCATGCCCCCAATGAAAGCCCTGTCTGTTGAGGAAGAAGGAGTGTTCAAGCATCATCACCTGTTAGGACTTCCATGAAGATGACGAAGCAACCACCCCCCTGGCCTCAGCTCCTTTTTGTTGTATTCCAGAAGCCATCTTGGATCTAACGTGTGGCAAATCAGGACTCTCCAAGGAGTCACAGGAGACTGTGGTGCCTCATTCTCCATCCCACTTTTTCCTTCACAAGGTTGACTTCCACATTCCCTACACAACACAAGGTAGGTTGCTACACCCCAGTGGGTGGCTCTACACTCATACAAGCTTGGGCAGCATTGAGAAAACTCAGCGGATTGAGAACACAGGGAGTTTTAAGGATAAAGTGATGGGAATATAGGAGTAGTTGGAGAAATTGGCATTGATTTGATTGAAATGCATTGTACATGTGTATGAAATTCTCAAATCATTGAATATAATTTTTTTTAAGGTGTGAGTTCTCTAAGCGTAGGCCCCTTCTGTGTAAGACAATCCTCTGTGTGTTTGCTACCCATACACACCACCTTGGGAGAGCTAGGGCTTTGGGAACTGACATAAATTTGTTGATACCTAGGAGTTAAGGATGTAGCCATGTTGTTGCATCCCTGCCTAGCACAACAGGGGTTCGTGTGGTCCCCAGGTAGTTAAAATGGCTAATAAGACATCTTTTGTCTCAGAACTCAGGAGTCTTCTATCTTTTTTCCATAAAACCATTGAGAGTGAATTGTTAGAATTACTGTATGTTAAGTCTCAGACTCTCCACAGTTAATAGCAGACATTATCCCTAAATCTTCCATAATGAGGCCATAAGTGTCACTTTAGCTCCCTTGCCTTACCTCTTGGAAATGCCTAATTTAATTCTATGCCTTCCCTACAATTCTCTGAAATTATGTCAACATTACTGGTGAAAGAAGCATATTGTAACGAGATTGATCTGTTATGCTGCTTTACGTTTTCATCAGCGAGGAGAAAGAAGAAAGAAGAGGGGAAATTTGTGTCTGAAAAGCAGCCAAATTGAAGAGCAGAGACGTTGATGAACATAAGAAAATGGACAGCCTTTATTATCCTTATGAAGTTGCGTGGAGTCAGGAATTCCTCGGTTAGAATATATCATCCCTGCCTGTCATCTTGAATTAGGTGCAGAGACCACTTGTTGACAGCTTTTCTTCAGGCTGGAGATGTAGATTCCGGTCTTCACCCCCCAGACCCATATAGCTGAGATAAGACATCATAGTAGAGAACACCACTTTATGAAATAACTAATTGGTGCCATTTGTGGTTAAATGCTGCTAATATATCATATCAACAACTCTGTCATCATTTACAACTAAGCAGGAGAAAGAACAAAAAGAATGCTTCAGCCAACTATCTTAAGTCAGTCAGAACAGACCATAGGCAAAGTCATAAGGCTGTTCAAGAGGATCTGCAGCACAGCCGACTCTTCACCTCTCCCCATTACTCCTGGGCTACCTCCCAGCAGTCTCAGGCAGTCCAGGAAGTGCAAGTATTCTGATGGTCCCTGAATCCCCACAGGGTTCTCAAGCATGCTGGACTGGGAATTTTGCAATTGTCATTGCTGCAAACCAACATTGGTTCCTTTTTGAGCTCCAATAAAGTCACTCAGAGAATGAGCTCCAGAAGACCAACTGGCAGCATTTGAGATTGAAAGCCACATAGAAACACTAGAGGATACATCCTATGAGGGGTGGAGTTGAGAAGCAAATATTTCCCAGGGCTAGTGTTGTGATCACATACCTGAGAAAACAACTCAAGGAAAGATTCCTTTTAGCTCACTGCTTCCCAGGTTTCAGTCCTTAAGTCTTTGGCTCAATTGATTGTGGGCTTGAGTACACAAGTCAGAGCTCACGATGCCTCCATCACCTCATGTCATGCTTTGAATAGATATGGCCCCCATAGTCTTATGTTTTTGAATGCTTGGCACATGGGGAGTCGCACTATTAGGAGGTGTGGCCTTGTTGGAGTAGGTGTGTCATTGTAGGGGCAGGCCTTGAAGTCTCCTATGCACAATCTCTGCCCATTGAGGAACACAGTTTCCTCCTGCTGCCTGCACATCAAGATGTAGAACTCTCAGATCCTTCTCTATCACCATGTCTGCCTGCACAATGCCATGCTTCCCATTGTGATGATAATGGACTAAATCTCTGAAACTGTAAGCCAGCCCCAATTAAATGTTTTCTTTTTATAAGAGTTGCTGTGGTCATGGTGTCTCTTCACAGCAATAGAACCTTAACTAAGACACTTTGAACTGGCCAAGAAGCAGAGGGGAGAAAGGAGTCCAGTCTTAGATTTAGCCTCCGAAGCATCCCCTTAGCTCTCTACTTTGTCCAGGGAGGCTGCAACCCCTAGAGTTTCCAGCCTTTCCCTACAGAACACCAGTTACAGAGGACCAAGAATTCATTCAGGGTGTGAACAAGTGATAGATATTTCATACTCAAGCCACACCATCTATGTTGTATCTGCTTCAGCTTTTTCATCAATGACTGGGGATGGAAGGGAGGCACTAAAGAAGTACCACTGTCCCCATTAGCTTTAACTGTCAACTTGATATAACTTAGAGTTACCAGTGAAGTGAGTCTCAACAGAAAGAATGCCTAGAGTGGGTATGTCTGGTCTAGGGGTTGAGGGGAGGTATCTTGATTGTTACTTGATGTAGGAAGGTCCAACTATGTAGGTGACACCATCACTAAGCAAGTGATCCTGGGCTAGATAAGAAAGCTAGCTAAGCACGGACCTCTGAGCAGCAAGCAGTGTTCTAGGTGGCTTCTGTTACAAGCTTCTGCTTGAGTTCCTGGTCTGACTTCCCTCCAAGATGTACTGTGACCTGAGGTGTAAGCCATGTACATCCTGTCCCCATCTAAACTGCTTTTGCCCAGAATGTCTTATTATATCAACAGAAGGAGACAGAACTCTTCCCTTGGTTTGGATATGGAGAATGTATTAACCTGAGGGCAGGTGGCCACTCCACATGCTAAAACTCTTCTTAGCAACAGAAAGTATCATTTTCCTGAGAGAGACTCTTCTCTCAATATACTCACTTTGTAACTTCCTTTTCCTGTGGGCACGTAGTTGAAAGGGAAGGGGCGCACCTCAGGCATCCAGAAAGCCTTAAGAACAGTGGTGTCTGTGCTTGTGAGTTCGCATTTCTTTGTCTGTCCCTCGATAAACGTATCAACAGTTAATGAGACGGGTGACTGTGGTACTTATCAGTGAGGAGGGAACAAACACCCAATAAGATAGTACAGTTAAAAATAGATTGGCTGACTCACACAGTCAAAGTCCAGAAGTGCATGGAGCACTTATCAAAGACCCAAGAAACTGCAAGATGTCAGCAGGTGTCCTGCTTCTCTTTCTATGCCTCATTCTCTCTTTCTCTTTCTCTCTTTCTCTCTCTCTCTCTCTCTCTCTCTCTCTCTCTCTCTCTCTCTCTCTCTCTCTCTCTCACCTCCAGGTTTCTCTCAGCTGCCTTCTTCCTGCACATTAGCATCTTCTCTTTGAAGGGCATTCCAGTAATCCTGGCTTCTACCACCCTGGGTTATAACTCTAATGAGAGAGGTAGTCCCCTTCAAGTGCTAACATAGATAATCTACAAGAACTCTCAGCTCTGGCTTAGGTCACATGACTTTTTAAGGAACCACTTTCTGAGCTAAATGTGGGAAGACTTGGGTCAGGTCCCCCATGGTGAGAACCTTACCACTTTTCCACAGGATGAGGAAGGCTCAGCTCTGAAAAGGTAAGGAAAGAGTGGGGGTATGAAGAATAAAGGGCCTGCCAATAGATGGCCCATCCAAGGCCATCCAAAGGCGTATACTGACTCAGGTCGAATAGGGCTGTTCTTTATTACACAGATTGTAATACACAGCCTAAATATAAAACCCTAAGGTCCACTACAGGGACTCACTTCCTCCACTGAGACTTCATCTTTTAAAGGTTCTGCAACTTTCCAAAAGGCTGCCACCATCAGGGCATCAAATATTCAAACATAGGACCCAGAATAGGATATTTCACACTTAAACCACAGCAGGCTGGGATGCTAGGTGTATGTATACCCGGTCAAAGCAACACTCAGGCAGCTGACCACTTAATCACTTTCTGGACTCATATTCAGGCTGCCAATCTGCCTGCACTTTCAGCCTACTTCAGACCATTAGTGTTCTTATTTGAGTCTGAAACACACACATTTCCAAAGGCTCATGTATTGAAGACTTGACCTGTAATAGAGGGGCTTCTGAGAGCTAGAAAAAGTCCCTTAGAAATCCCAAAGAGGCCAAAGCCCTTTATACATTGCTTATTATTGATTTTCATGTTTTCATGATGTGTTTCATGTCATACCCAGTGATAGTCATTAGAATAGTGACAGCAAACATGTGCTACTCATTCTGCCTCTCTCCATTCATATCCTCCTACTAGATGCATCTAATTAGTTAATTCGAATTGAAAGGGCATCAGAGTCATTCTCAATAAACTTAATCAGACAGGCAATCCCAGCCAACAGAAGTTGGAGTTGGTGTGTGAAATGAGGCCTATTTATCTCAATTATATAATCATACACCAGTTATTAATTCTCTCTCTCCCTCTCTTTCTCATCTTCACTCCTTTCCTTCATACCTCCTTGGCCAACAAACTCAAGGACTAACTATGTAAAATTCTCATGGGTACTAAAAGGATATTGTTATCATTTGGAACTGGAGTTTGGTCCTCTACTAGGTACTATTAGAGAGTGACTCCCTGGGTATGGTGGCTCACCCTTTTAATCCCAAGCACATGGAAGGCAGTGGTAGGTTGGTCTCTGTGAGTTTGAAGCCAGCCTGGTCTATAGAATAAGTTCCAGGATGGCCAGAATTACTTAGTGTGATCCAGTTTCACAAAGAAAAGTAAAAAGGAAGAGAAAGAAAGAAACAAAGAAAGAAAGAAAGAAAGAAAAAGAAAGAAAGGAAGGAAGAAAGAAAGAAGAGAAAAGAAAAAAGAAAGGAGTCTTTAAAGTGGTAAAACTTATCTTATTAGTTACTTTTCTGTTTTGATAAAGTACCATGACTGAGGCAATTCCTATAATCCATCATGGCAGGGAGTCCCAGCAGCAAGCCCCAGGCATGGCAGCAGAAGCAGGAAACTGAGAACTCAGATCCTATATGAAAGCAGAAAGCAGAAAGAGGAAACAGAAAGTGGGACCAGGCTGTAAACACTTAAAGCCCGCCTCCTAGTGACATCCTTCCTGTAGCAAGGCCATACTTCTTAAACTTCTTCCACATTCAAGAGCACAAACACGTGTTGGGAACAAACAAAAGAAAGTACTGCCATTTCATTTTCAAGCTCCATTTAAGCATAGAGAGAAATTAAATTTAAGGTCTCAGGCCCTAGGGCAACTGGGGACTTCCTAGAGCTAAACAGCTTCTATTATAAAGAGTTGTCTAAGTCCACACCTCTCAAGGACAACTTCTCCATCTTGCTTGCAGGGTCAAACATGTTCATATTCCCAGACCTAGGAAGAAACACCTACCTCAGTTCTCCAAATGTTTTCTTAGTTGTCTGTTCACTGTAAAGAACATAGAAATTGCTCTTATATAAACCAAGGTGCATAAGTTGTAAAAATATATAACCAATTGCCTGTTCTGCCTTAAATAACTGCATACAGCTGCCCTGCTTCTTTGTGCCCTTATCACTCTGAACTCTGGACCTGAAGTAGAAATTTCAGGTTTCTTTGGTGACTCAGTTGTCCCATGTGATGTTTTTCTGGAAACTGGTTTATGAAAGGATGTTTTTGCTGAAGCAAAATCATGGGAGGATGTTTTGCTGAGAACAGACATGTGGTATTTTCCTGGAAGCTGCCTGGAAAAAAGGCAGGTGACGTTTTGCTTGAGCGACTCTTCAGAGAAGACATGAAGTTTGGAACAGGTATAAGTAGCACCCAACAGACCGTGGACAAGAGTGCGGTATTGGTTCACCCCATCTTTTGTGATGGTCTTTGTTGGGCTTTTCTGACACTGTGTGGTATTGGTTCACCTTGCCTTCTTGGTGGATCATCATTTGTTGTGACTTCATAGAGAAAAACACACCAAAAGCTTCTTGCTGCTTTACCTCTTGCAGACTCAGGCCAACTGGCAGAGCCTGGTTTCTTCTGGATCAAACTGCCATTGCTGCTTCATGAATGGTGTCTGCAAGTGGATCCGGCTACCACTGCTGATTCATATAAGCCAAACTGCTGATATCCTGATATCTGGACAGCGTAGATTGAATTCGCCTCAAAAAGGTATTTCTAAACAAGTCCACATTTTTTTTTGTCCTATTAACCTTTCCTTTCTACCACCTCTGGTGGGTGGTGGCCTAAAAGGGAGGTAAAAGCATTTAGATACACTTATTAAAGTAGATTTTTAAAAAATATAAGCCTACACAGACTTAACGTCTAGGAGACTGAGCCAGGACACCTTGAAGCCTGGTGTCCTGGATAAGGCCTAGTCTCCAATGAATACTCCCTTGTTTAATCCATAATACTAAAATACAATTGGATAAAACAGCAGTTCATCTAAGCCCTTCCTCTTCTGCAGTTTCAGGACCCAAGGAGCTGAAGGGTTTACAACCCTTTAGGATGAGCAACAATATGAACTAACTAGTACCCTCAGAGCTCCCAGAGACTAAACCACCAACCAAAGAGCACACATGGTGGGACTAATGGCTCCAGCAGCATAGTCGGTCATCAATGGGAGGAGAAGCCCTTGGCCCTGTGAAGATTCTATGCCCCAGTGTAGGGGAATGCCAGGGCCAGTAAGCAGGAGGGGGTGGGGTGGTGAGCAGGGGGAAGGGGGAGGGAACAGGGGATTGGTTTTGTTTCTTTTCTTTTTTTTTAATTTAATTTTATTTTTCAGAAGGAAAACTATGAAAGGAGATATCTATGACATGTAAATAAAGAAAATATCTAATAAAAAAACAAATTAGTGACAAAAAAAAAAGGCAATGCAGCTTCCCTTTGTGGACGAGGTTCAGATCTCAGGCGGGCAGCCTCTCCGAGCGCTCAGAAAATAAAGCGTTTGTTTTTAAAGCTTCTGTCTCTGCCGTGAATTTTCTCAGCCTCCAGCCCAACACACAAACTATTCGAATATCAGAGGCTATGGGGAACATTTCTCATTTGAATTGCCACACTTGGTCATTTTATGTCGTTAGGCATATGCTTCTAAAAGAAGTTGTGAGTTATCAGTCACTTTTCTCTACGTATTTTACTTTGCTGCTACCATAAAGTAAGCCTTAAAGTTCAGCCTCACCACAGGCCCAAGAGCTGTGTACTGAAACCATGAACCAAAATTAATCATTCTTCTTCTTGTTAATTCTCTTAGATAATGGAAAACTAATACAGATAAGTACATTTTCTATTATTTACAAAGTAATAAACACCCAGCTATTTGCCAACCAATAACATACATATGACCCTTCTAGTTTTTCTTGTTTAAGAATAAATAAATTGAACAGCAATATAATGATCACAAATGTTGAAGAAAGATAAAAAAACAAAAGGAGAGCATAACTCCAAAGATACATAGCATACACACTTAGGAAATTTTACAAGATAAATAAATACACAAATACATTTGGAAAATAACTTCTTTGTGATATGAACTATAAGAAAATGTCAGCTTTACACAATAATACGGAGCTGGGCATAGTGGTGTATATTTGTAATCCTAGCTACCAGGGATGCTGAGGCAAGGGGGTGGGAAGTTCAAAGCCAGTCTGGGCAACATAGCAACACAGATCTCGTTTTTTAAAAAAGAAATCACATAGCTAAGAAATCCCATGCAGTGTAGTGTACAGGCAGTTCTGCTGGCCTGCTCTCAGGGACTTAGCAATTGCTTACATCATCAGCTGTCATCACCTGCTGCCACCAGGTACTCCAGGTATGCTCAGGATAAAAAGGACCCTCTTACCATCCCAGCTCTTTCTCTGTTCCAGGGTTTCTCCCTCTCTCTGTTCTCAGTGCATGCCCCCTCTCTGCCTTCATGACTCTCTGCTGACTCTACCCCTTCCCAGGTCTTCACTCTTCTCCCCTCCACCCAACAAACCTCTTTACACCAGATCTCTTGCATGGCATAATTTCTCAGGGGTGCACCTTGGCTGGGGCTGGCCAAAGGTACCCTTTTGCTGCATGATAGTTCATAACACCTGTAGTTACAGCGCTTGAAAAGCTGAGGCAGGTGGACTGCTATGAGTTGGAGGTCAACCCAGTCTATATAACAAGTTCCAGGCCAGCATGAACCACAAAATAAGACCCTGTCTCAAAACCAGCCATATATACATATATATGTCAACAAATAATACTGCAGGCTGAGATAAAAATGAGAATGTATGAAGATGATAACACAAAACTGCACACAATAACATAATTATTTTGGGCACTCCAGGGCACTCCAGTGTAGAGAATGGGATTTGAAATGTAAAGGACAAATTAAGAGTCCCAGCAGAACCACAGAGGCATAAGGGCACAGGCACATCAAACAAAGCTGTGAATAGTTGTTAGGTAACTGATAGAGATACATGATGCAGATCGGAATGGCTGTATGAGTTTGTCCTACCAAATGCTTAGGGAACAGACTGTCCCTATCGTATGCACAACGTCTTAGAGAAGAGGTGAAAGAAAAAGGTCTCCAACTCATCTGATAAAGCTATAAGCAGTCTATAATCAGAGCCAGGCAGGGACAATGATAGAAGAGAAAAATACGCACCAGTTTTACTAACAGACAGGCTTAATTATACTGAATAGAGTCAGTAGATTAAATTGTCAATGTGTTAAGCAATAACACAACACAATGAGTTTCAAGGAAGTAAGGATATTAAATATTTGACAAAGGTAACTCAAACCACACAGGTGGAGGAAAACACCAGGTAAAGCCTGGCTACTGTTTGTTCAAAGGTCATAAAAATAGACATTTAGCAAACTAAGATTAGAAGATAATTTAATTAAACTGATGAAGAATAACAGTCAAAAACTATATCACACATAATACTCAATGCTGAAATGCAAACTCTTTTTAAAGGGCCAAGGTGTCACAGGGTGGTGTGCTTCTGTGATCCCAGAACTCAAGAAGAAGAGGTGGTGGAGTTTGAAGCTAGTTACACAGTAAGAACCAACTGAAAAAATCTAATCCAATCAAAAGAAAACAAACAAAAACCTGAAAATAAATCGTGTAAGTCTGATTTATAATCAGGTACAAAGAAGTTTCAATACACGCACTCAGTGCTGCTCCGGAACGACGGGTACACAGTGAGGTGTGTTAAAGACCGAAGAGGTTATAACCAAAGAGAAAGAGAGGAGCTGGGCACGGTGACCCATGCCTGTAATCCCAGTTCTTGGAAGGCGGTGAGGAAGGAGGATTACCAAAAAATTGAAACCAGTCTGAGCTACGCAAAGCAAGTATCAGGACAGTCAGGGCTGCATAGCATGACCCTGTCTCAAACAAACAAAAAACTAAGCGGTTACTTCTTACAGATAGTATTACTTTCAACACAGAGAATGTAGGACTACCTATAAGGCATTTCCAACGTATTAAACATTTCATTTAGCATAGACTGCTGTGTTGGAGAATACACAATTCACAGACACGTAGCCATTACTACAGCCTTCCAGACTGCTCGATTTGTAGAGTATGAGGTGATGATTGCGAGAGATAAGGATCCTGCCCTCTAAGTTCGCAATCTGGTGGAAGAGATAGGCAGTTAAGTCACCACTGGAGAACTTGCAACAGTCCCAGGAGTCTCTGATCTTGGATAGATACAGGAAGAGGGTAACAAAGCTTCTCAAAGGACTTGGGATACCACTGAGCTCTGAGAGCTGAAAGGTGGTTATGCAGACATCCCACAGAAGAGTAAGGCAGAATGAATACCACTAGGGGGGTGAGAGGCAGGGTGTGACTTGAGGTGAGGAGAGCTCGAGGGCTTGAGGAGAGACCGGAAATGGGAGGCAGGAGGTGAATTGCCTTGAAAGCCGTGCTAAGTAGTCAGTGCACTATCCTAATGACCTGGGAAACCAGCCAAGGCAGTGAAGCTGGTTCTGCTTTAGCAAAACAGCCATGCCTGCAATGTTCGGACTGACTGAGTGAGTGAGTGAGTGTGGGAGCAGGAGCCAGGCTGGTGCTGGGGACAGAGGTTAGCGGGAGAGCAGGGCGATCTATGGGGTTGGCCCACTGAGGGTTGGGAGGCAGCAAGCAGGCTTGTAATATTGTCAGCAGATGGGACACAGGGCTAAGACAGGTTAGATGAGATGGATGAGCAGTGAGTGTCCTGGTGTAGATGACAGCAAAGACATGGAGGAAATGCACCAAAATCGTTGAAATGCCCTCTTTGATGTAAAACCAAACATTCTTTTGTTTCCTTCCCTAGTTGAAAAGTTTTCTATTAAGTGTAGTGCTTTCAGTATCATGAAATAAATTGCTGTTTTACTTCCGCTAACAGCTATTCCTTAGAGCTTAGCTTTTACTGAGAATAGCTCATTACAGCCCATGCTAACAGAATATTCTCTCACAGAAAAGGCTCCGCTCTTCATTGGTTGTTTCCGATGGCAACTTGTAATC
>NW_022196905.1:200603965-200623788 GCF_008632895.1 Mastomys coucha
AAGGACTTTGTGTTATAGAAGCTTGCAAATCACATGAAAAGGCTCAGGCTTTACAGATTCAGGGACCTTGATTGCTAGCACTTAGCAGGCCTGGAAAGCCTTTTTAATCTCTTTAGAAATACCAACTACCACTCTCTCAGAGCCAAGTGGAATAACGAATGAGAGAGTACTCATCAAACCCACGCTGATGTCACTTGTCACGTGGTACTGCCAGCGGGGCTGAAAAGCTTCTCCTGCCATTTATGACCCTCGAAGTCTTCACGCAAAAATCAACCCTCCAGAGCTATCTTTCCACACTTCATTGTTCTGTCAAACACTCTGTCAAGGCTAGAGAGATGGCTCAGTGGTTAAGAGCACTTGATGCTTTTGTAAAAGACACAAGTTCAGTTCCTGGGACCTAAGCCAGGCTGCCCGTAACTGCCCGTATCTGAATATTGGACACCCTTTCTGGCTTTTGCAGACATCTTTTATCCTGTACCTTGTTTCTCCTCGAGTATTTGGTTCCAGCAATAGGGAGCAAAGAATTCTCGGCTCTCTGTAACTGCAGTCTGCTTACTCAACAGTTCTGTACCTTTGATTATTTTCAAAGGAACAGGAAGGGGCCGGGCATATGTCTAAGATGCCTTTGGAATGGTGGTTCTTAACCTGTGCATCGTGATCCCTTTGGGGCTGAACAACCTTTTCACAGGGGCCACATATCAGATATCCTGCATAGTAGATATTTACATTTCAACTCATAACAGTAGCAAAATTGCAGTTATGAAGCAGAAACAGGAATGTTGAGAATCACTGCTTTAAAAGATGCCCTATTGAGCCTGCACTGGCTGAATTTTCTGCTCATCTGGGATAATTGTGATCTGTATTGTATTCACCTTCAAGAACCTCAGATCTACAGCATCTGATAGAACTCAATGGACTTTGGCTCAGGTTTTACACAAATCATCCCATATGGGCTGATATAGTAATGCTCCCCCGTCTCCAGACTCATATGTGTGAGTTCTTAGCCATTATGAGTGGCACTATTAGGAGGTGTGGCTTTGTTAGACAAAGAGTGTCACTGAGGAGAAGGGGTTTTGACATCTTAAATGCTCAAGCTACGTCCAGTGTTAAACATATCAAGTCTCCTTTTGGCTATATTTGAATCAAGATATAGAACTCTCAGCTCCTCCAGCACCATAGTTCACAAGCACACAAGCTTCCCACCATGATGATAATGGGCTAAGCCTCTGAAACTGTAAGCCAGCCCCAATTAAATGTTGCCTTTTATGAGTTGAGTTGGTCATGATGTTACCTCACAGCAAAGGAAACCATAACTAACATGCTGATTTTGATTACTTTGCTGATTTTATATTCTTCAAAAACAAACAAAAATGAGCTTTGTTTTGCTTTGAGTAATAGGTATTGAATCTAGGACCAGTGCATACCAGGTGAGCTCCCAACCACTGATTTAAGTGTTTAAATCCCAAATTCTTTTTACAGAAAAAATTTTGAGATAAGTTGCCTAGATTGGCCTTGTACTCATGTTCCTTCTGCTTCAGCATCCCAGGGATCTGAGATTACAAGCCCATTCCACTAAACCTGAAAAAAAAATATATTACCTCCATTCGTATGACCAACTTTTCAATGAGGTAGAAATACAGGTCTATATTAAAACTCCTACTTTTATGTATCTGTACACACACTTCTCTGCGTGTGATCTGTATAATTCTCACAAGAATCAGAGTATTGAAACTCACTAAAGTTCAGCCACTCAGTCAGCATGAGTAATGCCCCCAGATCTTCAGCATCTAAAGAATAAATTATCTCAGAAATAACTGTACCCTTTCAGCATTTCCTCCTCTTAACCCATTTTTGATGTTCAAAACAGATCTTTCAGACATGGACAGATGAAGGGAGCTTCATGAGGAAAGGAGAGACTTCAGAATATAAAAAATCAGAGAAACATCTACTCACCAGCCTCTATCCCTTCCTGACAGAGGATGACAAACAATTTCAGTGACTATGTCCCCCCTGGGAAGTAGATACCCAGAAGGCTAAGCACTAATTGACCCATCATAATATAATTACATTTCACTTTTCCAAACATCCAGACTGTGAGCTGGGCCTCAGAGCCTACAGGAGCTGCTTCTTCTCTTGGGATAAGAAAGTGGCTGTAGCAATGGTTGACAACTCTTGCTTCAAAGGGCTGGGAAGAGATAAGGCTCAGTGGTGTCTCTGGACTCCAGCAGTCTGTCATCAGAAAATCTGTAACTTGAAGGTGTTGACCACCTCTCACATCAGAAGGATGAAAGCTGACCTTTGGGGGACAAAAGGGCATTTTTCAATCAACCCTTGAGGGGAAAAAACCCAAACTATTCCTTTGGCTTTATCTGAGCTCAGGGAATTGAAATTCCACTATCCATTTTCTCCAGAAAAATTTCCAAAGTTTTCTGCAGACCTTTGTGGAGCCTGTTCTATGGGGCTGGAATCCAACAACCAGCATACCCAGAAGAAACAGACTATGCAGGCCAGTAAGATATGAGAGAAACCCCACTGAGGAATCCAGGTTGGACACAATCTTTCTAGAAAAAGTAAACATAGTCCTGTGAACTTCCTCCCTCTGAGATGATGTAGCATTATATCTTGGCAAAACAATTCTTTCCTTTATCATTGTTTGGACAGCTCTGTGAAAACAGTTCATATTAAAATATGTCAAACTGTTGACAAGGCTATATCAATCATATATGTACATAGGTCTTACTATACATAATTTAAGGTCAGCCTTACACTCCCGTGCTCCCATGTAGCATGACCTAACCCTGCAGTGATGATTCTCCTATTCCAGCCTCTTCAATACTGAGATTATGGGCAAGTGCCACCATCAGCTTTCCTTGTATACTCTCTGATGTGTTCCATGAATGTTTAAGAAAATAATTTATTTATACATAGGAGTGGCTTGAAAGTAGCTCTTTTCCTAGAGGAAAAAAAAAAAAAAAACTTCTGGGATGGGCTGTAAGTTAAAGTGGTGAATGTGTTCTTTTCCAGAGATGAACTGAGTTTGAATGTTTAGAAGACTATAGGAAAATTTCAAGTCCCTCCAAATGATGCCTTCCTCTCACTTCTACTTTTAGAGTTAGGGGAGTAAAGGCATTTGTATGTAAAAAAATGGAAGGAGTTTCTTGGGGTTAGTGGGTCTTTAGATAAGCATAGGATGCAGGACAAACACATACCCATCTATCACACGCTCATGCCAGGAGTCCAAGCCACTTGGCTGAAAATTTAAGGGATCAAGTTGCTGGCCTAGGGCCAGAACTGGGAACTACAGAGACATACTTTGTACTACTTGGAAAATTCCAGTTGATCCTGAAGCCTGCTCATACTCCTGGAGAATTCACATAAGCCATAGCTGATCTCTAGACTCAAATATCCATTCACTCTCTAGTTGGTAAACAGAGGCATAATTCCATTTCCATAACCTAGTTTTTAATGGAAAACTGGTCTTTCTTCTCACACTTCATTTATGGGTAGCATCTGATAGAGTTTATTAATTTATGAGCTAATAAAAAACAACAAAACAAAAAACAAAAAACATGTGCACTGCTGTAGGGGTGGTTCTGATGGTAAGGTCCTGTTCCCCAATTGGTTCTTGATCTGTCAGTAAAGAAGCCATGGACCGATTGTCAGGTGGAAAGAATAGCAGGACTTCCAGTTCCCTGCAGGCAAGAGATGGACACAAGGAAAGGATAGTGGGAGAGAGTTCACCATGCTTCCGAGGGAGAAAAGGTGACCAGTCATGTAAGATCTTGGACAGAATGGCCACAAGCCACTCCTATAGGATGGCAGTTAGGGATGTTTAGCTGGGACTAGATGTAACTGAGCAACTAAAGTTGAGAGCAGGTGGAGAGGTATGGAGCTACAAGTATTGATAAGGATATGCTCCTCTAGGTGGAAAATAAGCAGCACCCAGCAATTATGCCAAAAATGCAAGTTGAAACTGAACAACTGTGTGTGTTTTTGTTTTCTTCCATGGATCCTATATTCTCTGGGTGGGGGCTGCTATAGTGGTCTATTCCTGGAGCTCAGACAGGGTAGTAAAAGCTACATACAACACATTGCTTCATGGCTCCTTGGATGAGACACAAAGTACAGGAGTGACACATTGAATGTGTCAGAAGCATGATGTGCAAGTCTTCTGGTTTGACATCTCTCTGTGTCATCATATTGGGAAGGGCAGGACATTAGAAAGTGAAGTCTTCAGCAGCAGCAGAAGATCCATTGCTTACCAGCTCTGGGATGTCTTGCTTTCTTTGAGTGGATCAGTGTTAGAGGATAATGACTCAGAGCTCCTCAGATAACAATGCTGTGGTGCACTAAATAGGCTTGGCACCCACAGACTCATATGTTTGAATGCTTGGCCCAAGGGGAGTGGCACTATTAGGAGGTGTGGCCTTGTTGAAATAGGTGTGGCTGTCCATCGTGGAATAGTCCCCTTCTGATACCTGCAGATCAAGATGTAGAACCTTCAGCTCCTCCAGCACCCTATCTGCCTGCATGCTGCCATGCTTCCCACCATGATAATAATGGACTGAACTTCCAAAACTGTAAGCCAGCCCCAATCAAATGTTGTCCTTTATAAGAGTTACAGTAGTCATGTTGTTCCTTCACAGCAATGAAACCCTAAGTAAAACAAATGCCTTGTGGGTAGCCAGACTATAGTAAGTTTTTTTGGTAACCTCAAATTTGACCCAACAATTCTGGAACATTTTACCCCAGCCCATTTGTTAAATGTGAAATAAAAACCAGCAGCTGGAGAGATGGTTCAGTGGTTACTGTTTCTGACTGTTCTCCCAGGGGACTCAGGTTCAATTCCCAGCACTCATATGGTGGTTAACAACAGTCTGTAACTCCAGTCCTAGGGAATCTGAGGCTGGTTTCTGTGGACATTCTAAGCAGAGATATTCATGCAGGCAAGATACCCATATACGTAAAATAAATAAATAAAAAAAGCTTAAAAACTAAAGCAAAGTGTCTTTCAGAGTACTAGAGATAGTCAAGAGCATCTACGACACATTCAGCATTCGCTATAATGGAAAATTTATAAACAACTGTAAATTTCTAATATGCTGTTTAAAAGCCTGATTGTCAGAATAAAGAAAAAACTCCCGCAGCCCAACAACAAAAATATCTACAGCCAAATTAAACATTGGGCAAAAGACAGAAATAAAGTTCCTCTAAAAGAGATGTCCTAGGAGCTAAGAGTGTTTGCTACTCCTGCAGAGAACCTGAGTTCAGTTCCCAGCACCTAACACTCACCACAGGATGTAACTCCAACTCCAGAAAGTCCAACACCATCCTGGCCTTTTCCAGTCCCTACGGGTACATGGCATATACACAAGCACATACATTACATATTGTTTTTTAAAACCACTAAAATGTTGAAAAGAAAATAGCCAGGAATACATGAAAGTTTTCTCCACACCCAGGCCTGATGGAGCAGGTCCTAGCTACTTAGGAGGTTTAGATGGGAAGAGTCCAAGTTCACAACCCACTCGGACTACAAAGTGAGTTCAACATCACCAAGGTAACTTAGTGAACATCTCCAAAACTGAAAATGACTGGCTGGTGAGAGGCTCAGGGGCTAAAGGTGCTTATCACATAAGACCAATGCCTTAAGTTTAATCCGGGACCTCACATAAAAATGAAAGGAGAACCAGGACCCCACAAAGGTGTCCTCTGACCTTCACAAGGGCAACACAACCTGTGTGTGCTCCCTCATAACAATAAGTAACATAAATAAACTCTTAAAAGATTAAATGTTTTACATGGTGGAAGGGTTGTTCTTAGGAATCTAAGAACCAGGTGTCTGAACTTAGGGAGAACACAGTTGAAATAAGCTACAATAAGAGTTGGTGATCTTTCTGGATACTTACAATGGCTAGAAGTTCTCTCCATATCTAGAGTTCCTTTTGTCTCCAGGCCTCTAGAGTCCCTCTGCTCTGAACATTGATCTGGCTGTAGCTGCTCACTGCTCAGCCTGCTGCTGCATTCTATGAGCAGCCAGTGGTACAGGCGTGATTGTATGCTGGGTAGAGTGGGTTGCTCAGCCCTCTGTTCTCTCTGCGCCAGCATGGAGTGGGCCTTTGTTCCCACAGACTTCATGTGAGCCCAGTGAGCCTGAAGAGAACAGCTGGTCAATCTTTTAGAACAGCGGTTCTCAACCTGTGAGTTGTGACTCCTTTGGCATCAATGACTGTTTCATAGGGGTCACATATCAGATATCCAGCATATCAGATACTTACATTACAATTCATAATAGTAGCACGATTGCAGTTATGAAGTAGTAGAGAAAATTATTTTGTGGTTGGGGTCACCACAACATGAAGAACTATATTACAGAGATGCAACATTGGGAAGGTTGAGAACCACAGTTTTAAATGCTTGCGTGGACAGAGTTAACAAGGCAGGAACACTGTCTGCAGCTGTCTTTGAGGACTCACTTTATAAGAGCCAGAACTAAGAGTGTAGTTGGGGGAGAAAAGAAAACAGGGCCGGCTGAGCAGCACAGGACTCTCAGAAGGCTCACTCACTGGCTGTGGACACAAATGATTCCTTCCTCAAGGAATGGCTTTGGTGTTCTCTGATATTCACTGTGGCTAATAATAAGATGTGTCCTCTGACCGTGGCCCGTTACTGAAGGCTTTGCCGGTTGCTGTGGGGCAGATCCAAAGCATTTCATTTATTTCACAGTAGACCACAAGCAACCTGAATGCAAGTTTTGGTTGTGTTCATCACAGAGGAGATCTATCTATCTAACAGCCTTCAACAAACCATGTCTGTATATATTACTAAAATATTCTGTATGTGTGCTAAAATTATATATTCTGCTGAGTAAAATGTTATAGTACTATATTTAATAATTATATAATAGATTTTGCTATATACTATATAGCATGTATTGCTAATAATATGTAAACATATATTATAAAACACATATTATATATGTATTCATCTCTAACACTTAAAACCCAATTTCTTGATTTATCATATCCACTTAAAGGTACTAGGCACCTGTAGGATATGCATCTTGACAGAAAACCATTTCTATACACATCAGTAAAGGTCAAGTAAGAAATAAAGACTGTATATTAATTATCTTAGTAATGTTGATAACATTGTCTGGAGGCCATCTTCTTTCTATGATGGGAGATATCTTGCAGGGAACCTGAGTATCATTTACTAGCAACCACATTGCTATGTAGCTCACAATGCTTGCAACTTCACCTCCAGGTGACCCCACGGCCTCCAAGGTTACCTGTGCTCACATGCAGACACCCCCCCCATATGTAATGAGCCCACTCAAAGTGCTGCAAGTACATGACTGAGTGCTTAGCCAAGGGTGGCTATATTAAATCCCTCCACCCCTGAAGTTCAAGGAACATCTTAGAAGAAGGGTGGGATGAATGCAAGAGCAGACGTGCTGAGAAATGCTGCCATCTGGACAAGACGCGACTGTGCCATGTGTCAGCTCACAGCAGCTGCAGTTACCCATACTACACCTCTATAAGTTCAAGCGAGTTAAAACTCAGCACAGTATGCTGGAACATATCTTTAATCCCAGCGTTCAAGGCAGAAGCAGGCAGATCTCGGTGAGTTTAAAGCCAGCCTGGTCTACATGATGAGTTCCAGCCCAGGAAAGTTCACAAAATTGAGACATTATATGAAGGCTGGACTGTTAGTCAACCAGAGAGTAGAGGATGAAGGAGACCAAGATTCATTGTGTACTTACATAAAAAATTCAACTAATAATTACTTTTAAAAAAAATGAGCCAGGGCATGCCACCAAAAAAAAAAAAAAATGAGTAAGCATAGCCACAAACCCTTAGATCTGCTTGCAAGATGTGCTAGGGCAATGGTAGTGCAAAACTTGTGGAAATTACCAACTAATATCTGATTTGACTCCACTCCAGGAGATAGAACTTATTATACCTAATACTGCTTGGGTGACCAAGAACATGAGACTAGATAGCCCAGAGGCCTGGAGTAAAACTAAATACTACTGGTCTAAGGAGGAGGAGGAGGAGGAGGAGGAGGAGGAGACTCCCAATGATATTCTGCTATACTCATTCATTGCCTCATTCAGCCATCATCAGAAAAGCTTCCTCCAACAGCACATGGAAACAAATCCACTGTCAGACATTATTCAGAGAGAGAGAGAAAGAGAGAGAGAGAGAGAGAGAGAGAGAGAGAGAGAGAGAGAGAGAGAGAGACCTTGGAGCACTCAGCCTTAAATGAGATGTCTCCATCAAATCCCTCCCCTCAGAGCTCAGGGAACCCTGTAGTAGAGGAAGCAGAACCAGTGTAAGAAGCAGAGGGTGTGGAGAACACAAAGAAAGCAAGAGCCTCTAAGTTAACATGAGCCAAGCTCATATGAACTCACAGAGACTGAAGCAGCATGCACCACACGGGGGGGAGGGGGGTGCAGGTCTGCACCAGGTTCTCTGTGTATCTATCATGACTTCCAGTTTAGTGTTCTTATGAGATTCCTGCGAGTGTGAGTGATTGGGTCTCTGATTCTTGTGCCTTCTCTTGGGCTCTTTTCCTTCTGTTGGTTTGTTGTATTCAACTTCAGTGTGATAGTTTTTATTTTATTGTATTACACACTATTATTATCTCTTAAAAGCCTGTTCTTTTCTGAGAGACAGAAAGGGAGTAAATCTAGAGCGGAGCTGAGGTGGGGAGGAACTGGGAGAAGTAGAGAAAGCAGAAACTAATAATCAGCATATATTAAGTAAGAAAAGAATGTATTTTCAATACAAGTGGAAAGATGAGCCAGATAGTCTTAGACTCAACTCAACATAGGGATTCCTGGGGTGGTGTTGGAAAATATAAATTCCGAAGTCCAACCTCTAGAGGGTTAATGATGGGTCTGTTAAAGGGTCGGGGACTGATGACTTATCTTTCTTATTTTTGTTTTTCCTTGTTATTTGTTTGGTTCTTGAGATGAGGATTTAATGAGTAATATGGACTCAATCTTCCAGTTTTTCTCAGCCACCCAAGTGTGAGGTTACAAGTGTATGCTATAATATTCCATAAATGTTAGGAATAAGCACTTTATATACATAGGAAGATTTTGCTGCAAGACTTTCTTGTTACAATAGTTCCAACTGAGTTTAAAGTCATTAAAGGGTCTTGGGACTGAGAGAGTGAGGGGGGGGAAGAGGGAGGGATGGGAGTGGGGGCACGGAGAGAAGAGATTTCTACAACTTTTATTATTGGAGAGGGGTAAGCATACTAGCTCTCTGGGGGCAGAAATGGTTTCCTAACACTTAGTACTAACAATATAGTCCTTACATGGGAATTTACAGACATGATGCCTCTGTTACTCCCAGGGCTGCTTTCAGGGTTAGTGCAAAAAAACAAAACAAAAACAAAACAAAAACAAAAACAAAACAAAACAAACAAACAAACAAAAAAACGGATGTTTGCTGGGTAGGAGGTAGAAGCCGGGGGCTCCATCTTTAGGGGATGCATGGGCAAGTGCAAGGGCAAAGCCATGCACATTTACAATGTGCCAGACACTGCACTAGATGTTGATGAAACCAAGAGAGAGGTGGGCCCTGCTTCTGCGAAGTTCCCAGTAAATAACAGAACTATCAGCCAGAGGTGAAGGGCCAAGCAGGCAGCTGCGGGGCCATGGGTAGAGTTTAGCCTAGCAGGCAGGTGCGGAGAGTTAACTAATGCTTGAGCAGGAACTACCAAGTCATTCCCACTGAAGTAGGAGGCCACACCGTACAGTAGGGTGAATGTCTCCTGTGCTCCTTAGCTTCAGAATCAGGGACCTAACCTAGCAGGGGCCGTACCAAGCCAAGGGGCCCAACTTATGTGACAACAGTGTCCTATCAGTCCAATGATGATGCCTGCTTTTCCACGTGAACTATGTTCCAGCTTAGAATTTAAGAAAAACATTATACTTAACCAAAATGATTCTCACAGGACTCCTTATGTTATGCATAAAATAAAATATGCATAAATATAGGATACATAGAACTATGTATGAGTAAATACAACATATGCAAAGCACTTCTGTTCCATCACTGAACACAAACTCCCCCTATACACTGTTCAAGAACAAACATTAGCCTGGCTCAAGTTGAAATGTGTGTTATGATGAGACGGCTTGGCAGCACATGATACTCTCCATAGGATTTTTCTGTTCCTGGTTTTACAACAGATGTCAAAACAGGTTGAATAGTCGTGGTACCTAGAGACCTCTTCAATACAATCAGAATGCTAGCCCTCTGTGTATAAGCCAGTGAAAACAACGTAGCACTCGCCATGAAATAGGACCTGCAGACCAGCATTGGGTACACTAACTTAAACTAAAGTTAGAATTTCAAGGCTAGAGCTGCTGAACTCCAGGTGCTTCAGTCGTCTAATGTTCCCAGAATACCCATGCTCTGAGCAACTCTGTGGGAGCTGGCTGGCATTCGATCTTTGCTAGGGGATGCGGGGTGCTGTTGGTCTTAAGACAACAGTCTTAACAGACACAAAATCAGCCTATCACTACAGGAGTAGGTCTTGTTAGGGAAGGCAAGAGGGGGGTTTCTAAAGCTATAAATATTTTCAAGAGGTCATTATTTCTCCACAGGCTTTGTAAATAAAGAATGGCCTCACAGTGAGCCTATAATTACATTGGTAAGCTTGGATGTAAATACCAAAGTGGATTGAGTTCTCCTTAGAGCAGGCAGCACTCCTGCGACAACATGGGTATGGTGCGAGATCCTTTTCGGCAGGAGTTACTGTGCTTCCCACTTCATTGGACAGAAAAGAGAGAAGGACACAGATGAAGAGCTTGACCATCCGTGGCCAGATCAACCTCAAGGCCCTTTACATATTAATTCCCTAAAGTTGTTAACATATGCGATCCTATACCTTTGAAGATCAGGAAATTGAGGCTAAAGAAAACTGATAACTTTCTTGACGCTATATATCTAAGAGCTGCAGAGCCAGAATCCACATCTGGGACTGTCTGGTGTCACACTACCATACCTGCCTATCCCTGCCAGAACACTACAAGACATGTACAATCTCTTCCATCATCTAAAGCAAAAACAACCAGATTAAAGATGCCTTCCTCTATCTGTGTGTATGATACACTGATGCTTGCCCTTCAGTGTCGTTACTGTTTTGAGAGAAACTTTGTTGTGGTGTTGGCGTCTAGAGCATGAAATCTACTATTGTAACCACATAAAATGTATAGCTTAATAACGTCAATACATTCACACTCTTGGTAACTATTCCCACCACCCATTTACTTTAGCTCCCAAACTAAAATCAGTTCTCATTAGATATTATCTCTCTCCTCCCCTTCTGACTGGTTTGTGTAAAGTCTGATGCGCAGGAAGCATCAGGCAAGTGACAGAGTCTAGGCCTGGACCTCTGCTCCTCTTTCCCTCCAGAGCCTTCAAAGACAGAAAAGCAGCCAAAGGCTCGTTGCTCAAATGTGGGACACAGCACCCACTCAGGACATAACAAGGATGATTCCTAGGAAGCTGTTGTTTTACAATGAGGCTGAAAACTGAAGCCTGTTAGAGAGCTTTGCTCCCTCATGAATCCCTCCAAAGTTAGACGCCCGTGTTTATTCAGTTCACATACACCCAGCAGCCAGAAATGAGAGAGAAAGATCACTTTACACAGAGGTCGCATGACAAGGAAGTCCCAGGCTGCCAGTCCAGTTGCTGGCACTGGATGGGCACAGGTCCAACAAAACACCAGGGTGGACCCTATCTGGCCAAGACACATTATTATCCTACCTTTTACTAAGGCATGGCTCAGGGAATGCCAGGTGGCCCAACATTTCTATGGGGCAGACGACAGGTGCCCCCAGCCTGTGCTCCTCTGTAACCACAGGGAACAGCAAATCCTGTCCTCTTTGGAAACATTAACAAGCATGATAACTATTCTTGAGCATTTGAGTTATGCCGAGGGCATGTCTAAAAACCAGAAATAAACAAGAGGCTTTGAGTCAAGATGAGGTCACTGGGGAGAGTCTCATGATCCAGCAACCTCAGGCTCATAGGGTTTCAGGACCTTGTGTCTTCTCAGAAGCAGGCGGCATCATGGTCTGTTGACAAAAATGTGTGTGTGTGTGTGTGTATCATAGTTTGTGTTTTATATAAGTGTATATTGTCCTTGCTCTGAACATGTTTTACAATTTAGTACAAATGCTTAGCCAGGCAGTGGTGGCTCATGCCTTTAATCCCAGCACTTGGGAGGCAGAGGTAGGCAGATTTCTGAGTTTGAGGCCAGTCCAGTCTACAGAGTGAGTTCCAAGACAGTCAAGGCTATACAGAGAAACCCTGTCTCGAAAAACAAAACAAAACAAAAAACAAAAACAAACAAACAAAACAACGCCAACAACAACAACAAAGCTTTATTGGAAAGTATTACCCTATTTACAACAAACTGACTCCAAATTAATTATTTTCTTCTTTAATTTACATGTCCTTTGAGTGGCTACCAAATACACATTGGCTTTTGTAGCTGGTACCCCATTAGAGTAGCCACAGGGCGCCTTTTTCTTTCCTCTGTTTCAGATGTGTATTGGAATAATTTTCTGTAATAAAGATGAGTTCACATTACTCCCCTTTGCCAGGTGGATACTTAAAATTATTATTTTTTGACTATACAGAGCACTGTTATTTTTCAGGAATTTCCGTTGCTGGCATTGAATGTTGTTGAGCATGTCGAAGAGACTGTTCCCCACTCCTTATCTTATTTAACCCCCGGCAATCCATTAGCTAAATTTAACAGATGTAAAAAAAAAAAAAAAGACGGAAGTAAAGATTTCAAATGTTAATTTGCTTTTATACTGAGACATAGATATATTCAAATTAGGGTTTTCCTCATTAGCCAAAAATAGTTTTGAGTAGAATTTCTTTTTAGACCAATTTTAGGTTCACACAAAAATTGAATGAAAAGTACAGAGGTTTCTCATATCCCCCACCCTGATTCATACCTCCCCATTCTCAGTGTCTCTCACCAGAATGGAATATTTGTAAGAGAGCCTGAGCCTGCATCGACTTACTGCCACACAACACCTGCAGCTTACATTAGGGCTTAGTCTTGGATTTTGGATGTTTAATGGCACTGAAAAATGTATAATGACATTGTAATAGTGTCTCTCAGAGTAGTGTCGTTACCCAAATGATCCTCAGTTCTCCAGCTATGCATCCCTCCACCCTCCTAACTCTTGACCACTACCAATTTTCTTACTGTCTTAATATAGTCTTGTATTTTTCAGAATGTCGTATACTTTAAGCTACACAGGATATAGACTTTTCAGACAGATTCCTTCATTTAGTAGTATGCACTCAAGACTGCTCATTTATCTTCAAGATTTGGTTATTTTATATTTGGTATTGTGTACATGTGCGTACTCGCACGTGTGCGTGCACACACAACACATATGCACGTACAGATGTGTTAGAAGGTTACAAGATAACGTCACATTGCTTGAAGCTGTTGTTACAGGTTTGGAGTCACTTGATGCCAGTGCTGTGAACCCCAGTTCTAGTTTTTTGATAGAGCAGTAAATGCTTTTAACCCCTGAACCATCTATTCAGCCTATTCTCTGGGTACTTTTTATGTGTGTTCTATGTATATTTGGTAGCTCACTTCCAAACAATGGGGATTCGTTTATCTATTTAACTATTGGAAGACATCATAATTTCGTGTAAGCTTTGGCAGTTAGGAATGAGGCTGGCCATTAGGTGCAGAGTTTTGAGTAGAGATAGAATCTTGTCTCCTTTGGGTATATATCAAGGAGGGCAATATCTGGGTTGTATGGTAAGAACATTCCTTAGCTTTTGTCTTAAAGTTTTTCTGCTGTGAACAGACACCACGACCAAGGCAACTCTTATGAGGACAACATTTAATTGGGGCTGGCTCACAGGTTCAGAGGTTCAGGCCATTATCATGGTGGGAGCATGGCAGCATCCAGGCAGGCATGGTGCAGGAGGAACTGAGAGTTCTCCATCTTCATCTGAAGGCTGCTAGAAGCCTGGCTTCCAAGCAGCTGGGAGGAGGGTCTTAAAGCCCACCCCCACAGTGACACCTAATCTAACAAGGCCACACCTACTCCAAAGGGGCCACACCTCCTAATAGTGCCACTCACTGGGCCAAGCATATACAAAGCATCACAGCTTTGTAAGGATTTGCCTGACTATCCAGACTGTACCAGTTTTCATCCACTCCAGCAATGAATAGAGAGGCCCTGTGTGGGAATCTACATCCTAGTTTTACAGAAACATTTTCTCAGTAGAGGTTCCCTCCTCTCAGTGGCTTTAGCTTGTGTCAAGTTGACATAAAATCAGTCAGCACAGTGTTTGTGTGCAATTTTTGTTTTCTTTTCTTGCTTATTCTCTTGTGGAAAGTGAGGTATATCTGTTCTGTATCATAATATTTCAGTATTGTTGGCCTCATATCATACTTGAAACGAGATATCAAGAAATGTAAATATTACTGGAGTGCTTCACTTCTTCGTGGAAGAGGTCATTATTGTTTCCTTAAATTGTATATAAAATGTTTATGTTATAATAGATGGGAATATGATCCATTGTCTTTTTTGGGGGGATCAAGTATGGCTTAAAGAGATCCTTATGGGTGTCAAATTGACTGAGATAGACTTACAATGGTTGATATTTTGGGTCATCTCTAACACACCAACATGAAAATTGTTTCCATGTATTTCTGTGAGGGTGTTTCCATGATACATTGAAAGGAATCTCTGGACATCTATGGACATAATAAAGAAGTTTTTTTTCCTCTGCATGGTATCTGAGCATAACAGAGTCTTATAAAGGACTAGTAGGAGTGGAAGATGGGGTAACAGCCTGTGTGGTGAGACCTCTTTCTGTTTTTCTTTGCCTAGCTGATAGAGCAGAGACATCTCGCATCATCTTCTCATGCCCGCAGACTACAGTTTACATCACTGACTCATCTTGTCCTCAGTCCTTTGGAGTTGAAGTGAATCACACCACTTCTTTTCCTGAATCTTCAATGTGAGACCATAGATTGTATGAATTCTCAGCCTCTGCAATCTATGGGCAGATGTGCTAGAAGAAATCTGGTTTTGTACCTGTGGGTTCCATTTCTCTGGATTTGGAGTTTGATGTTTTGGCTGTTCCAGTAGATGCATTTCTCTCTTGTGTTTTAATTTCCGTTCTCTGACTGCATGTGTTAGAGAGCAGATTCTCACATATTCACTTCCTATCTGTGCATATCCTTAAGACCTGTGGCTTTTAAAAGATCTATTTTGCCAGGCAGTGGTGGCGCCTTTAATCCCAGCACTTGGGAAGCAGAGGCAGGTGGATTTCTGAGTTAGAGGCCAGCCTGGTCTACAGAGTGAGTTCCAGGACAGCCAGGGTTACACAGAGAAACCCTGTCTGTGTGAGGATAAGCATATGAGTTCAAGTGCCCAAGGAAGCCAAAGGCCTCAGGTCCACCTAAAAATATCTTCTCTTAATATGTAACTTGCCATCTTGAAACGTCTTTCACAAAACTGAGATTTTTACATTTCATTTGAAAAAGTTCAGCTGACCAATTCTTTCTTTTACAGATTTGTGGGAAGCCCTGCTGTGCTCTCGGAGATTCTCAAACCGAAACTACAAGTTGACAGCTAGTCTCTGCGCGCTGGGGGGTTGGAGCCCATGCAAATTGACTCAAGAACCAGATACCTGTTTCTTTCGAAGCCGTGATTCTTTGATCTTTCTTCCCCTTCCTGGATTCCTTTGTATCCATACTGAGCTTTGATGTCTTATTATCACCTAAATGCCAATTGCTTACCTGTGATGCCTTTGAGTATAAATCCTCTCCCGTCCTTAAGTAAAGTGCACCTTGATGAGAAACGTCTCTTGGTGTGTGCATCCTTTTCTCTGCTTTCCCCATACTGCAGGTCTTCCACATTCCCGGTTCGTGGAAACCCACGCTAGTAGGAAGCTGCTGGACGGCATCCTACACAGATTGTGTTGCTGATTGTGCATCTAAGTATCATTATCAAATCCAAGGATATCAAGATATTTTTCTATGCTGTATTTTAGGAGTTTTCTAGATTTTTTATGTTATATTTATGTCTGTGATCCATTTTGAATTAATTTTTGTGATGACAATAAGGGTTCTGCTGGTTTGCCTGCCTGCCTGTTTGTCTATCTGTCTGTGTAGTTGGATATTTAATTGTAGCATACTATTTACTTAAAAGATGCTTTTTTCCCATGATCTCATGGTGGCTCTTTGCCAAAGAAAACTTGAATATTTCTGGGATTTTGGTTTTGTTTCACCTGTGTGCTTCTCCTTCATTTTGCCAGGGCCACCATAAATTTATCAGTGCTGCAATGAATCCTGAGAGAACCACTCAAAAAGAGGAAAGGCGTATTTGGCTCATAGTTTCAGAGGTCTCCCTTATTCTGGACTTGTGGTAAAGCACATCATGGTAACAAGTGTGGGGTAGAACAGAGATGTTTGCCTCATGGTGGCCAGGGGACAGGAGAGGCTGGAGACAAGGCACCTTCAAAAGCATAGAGACACTGACCCACTTCCTCTAAGGGTTTCACTTCCTAAACTGGCCAAGGACTAAGCTTTTAACATACAGGCCAAGTCTCACCACAGAGGCTGTTGCCCCATCTCATTTCTTAAGTTGCTAGAGGTCTACTGACATTCTCCATTTTTAAGGCGCTCACATCTGAAATCTTAACATTGAAGAGGTTGAGGGAGGAGGATTACAAGTTTAAGCTGGAGATCACCCTTGGATACATAGCATTGCCATGTAGAAAAGAAACAAAAGATAAAGGATGGTTTCCTCTTGTGTGACTTTTAGCATGGTGTATCTTTCAACAATTGTTCTTTTTGTTAATAAAGAGTTGTTCAGGACTGGGCAGTGGTGGTGCACGCCTTTAATCCCAGCACTTGGGAGGAGGCAGAGGCAGGCGGATTTCTGAGTTCGAGGCCAGCCTGGTCTACAGAGTGAGTCCAGGACAGCCAGGGATATACAGAAAAACCCTGTCTCGAAAAACAAAACAAAACAAAACAAAACAAAAGAGTCGTTCACAATATCTGTTGGGATAGAGTCTCCCCACGCAGCTAGGATAGCCTCAAACTCCAGATCCTTTTGCCTCAGCCTCCTGTGTTGGGATTGTAGGTATGCAGTGCTACACCCAAGTCTCCTTGTTTGTACATTTATTAATGTGTGTATGTGTGTGCCCATTCCTGAGCACCTGTTAGCAGGTACCCAAGGAGTCCAGAAGAGGCTGTCTGGTCCCTTGGGAGCTAGAGTCATGTGTTTGTGAGCCCTAAGAGCTGCGCCATCTCTCGGGCCTCATTGATGGTACTTTAATGATCCTGTCACCTATAGCCATGTCTCTCTCCCCTCTTTCTAGCATTAGTAATTTGTGTGCTTTCTCTTCCACTTTTTAACTAGACTAGTTGGAAGCTTAGTGATTTTATTGATCTTTTCAAAGATCAGCTACTTTTTTTCCCCTATTGATTTGTATACCATTGGTGCCTAGTTAATGTTTATTTTTTATTTACTTGTCTTACTTTGGATTTCATTTGATACTTTTTTTTCTTTGCTTCCTAAATTAGAAGCTTCAGTGATTGATGCTGGATTCTTTTCTGACCTCAGGCTGCACTCAGCTCTTTAAGGCTTACTCTAAGCATTGCTTTTTCAGCTTCTCACAACTTTTGCTAAATGTATTTTCATTTCTTTCAACATATTTGAAATTTATATTGCTCCCTGGAGAGATGGTTGCGAGCATATACTGCTTTTTCAGAGGACCTGAGTTTGGTCACTAGCTCCCCGATCGGGGACTCATAATTGCCTGTTAACTCCAGCTCTAGAGCATCTGATGCCACCTTCCGGCCTCCTTGAGTACCTACACTCATGTGTACAAACCCCAACACACACACACACACACACACACAGAGAGAGAGAGAGAGAGAGAGAGACACACACACACACAGACATTTATATATATTTAAAATAATATACATTTTCTCTTGAGATTTCTCCTTCGTGTTACACAGAAATACATTGTTCAGTCTGTAACTATTAGGACCTGTTTCTTTTTGTTACTGCTGATCATCAATATCTCTGTGGACTAGGAGTACCCTGGGTGGGATTTCTAGCTGTAAAGTTTATGGAGGTGTGTTCTGTGGTCAGAATATGGTCTGCCTTGGTTTGCGTTTCATATGCTTGATAAGAATGTGCATCTTCCTGTTGCTTTATGAAGTGATTTAAAGTCGTCAATTATATGCAGTTGGTTGATGATATGGTTGTTAAGTAAAGCTATGGCCTGATTTCCTGTCTGTTGGGTTTGTCCATTTCTGATAGAAAGGTGATGATGTCTCCCATAATAAGAGAGGCTCACTTGTTTACTCCTCTTGGCAGTTCAGTCATTCAGCACCTCATATTTTAGGTACAGGCACATTAAGGAACAGCATGTCTTCTTGGAGACTTGATTCTTCATCACAAAGTACTAACAACTCTTTTTTACTTTGATACCTCTTGTGGTTTAGATGTTGTCTTAGTCAGGGTTTCTATTCCTGCACAAACATCATGACCAAGAAGCAAGTTGGGGAGGAAAAGGTTTATTCGGCTTACTTCCACATTGATGTTGATCACCAGAGGAAGTTAGGACTGGAACTCAAGCAGGTCAGGAAGCAGGAGCTGATGCAGAGGCCATGGAGAGATGTTTCTTACTGGCTTGCTTCCCCTGGCTTCCTCAGCCTGCTCTTTTATAGAACCCAAGACTTCCAGCCCAGGGATGGCACACCCACAAGGGGTCCTACCCCTTTGACCACTAATTGAGAAAATGCCCCACAGCTGGATCTCATGGAGGCACTTCCCCAACTGAAGCTCCCTTCTCTGTGATAACTCCAGCCTGTGTCAAGTTGGCACACAAAACCAGCCAGTACAGATGTAAAGCAGCAGAAACAAAGAGAAGGGAAGAAGTGGTGTGATTTTATTACAATTTTTAAAGTTATTATTATGCTTATATAAAAAACTTAAAACTAGCCCCAAAGGCTCACGCGTTGAAGGCTTATCTGCAGCTGGTGCTCTGGAGAGGTAAGGGAACAGGTTTAAGTGGGCTATTACGGGGTGGAGTCTCATTGGAGGAGGTACTCATTGAGAATACATCTTTGAAAGTCCTACCCCTGGGCCCTTCTTGCCTCTCTGCTTCCTGGATGCCATCAATCAGACAGATGTCTCCCACCATGCCCTTCTCTTGGGATGTTTTTTGCCCTGTTGCAAGCATAAAAGCAATGGACTGAAATCCTGAGCTAAAATAACCCTTCCCTGCTGTGTTAAGCTTGTTACAGAGGGACATCTTCTCTCTCTCTCTCTCTCTCACTCCCTCTCTCTCTCTCTCTCTCTCTCTCTCTCTCTCTCTCAACTTCTCCTTTCGAGACAGGGTCTCATATGTAGCTATGACTGGCCTTGAACTTAAGGTTCTCCCATCATACTCTCCCGAGTTTTGAATTATAGGCATGTGCCCTTATGCCCACATTATCCAGCTTTTACTCTATGTTTGCTGCATACTTTAATTTCTTTCCCGGAGAAAATATATATTTGCATCTCAGTGGTCGATGCTCTGTCAATGTCTGTGTCTAGCTGCCATGTGTAAGTCCCTAGTGTTCTAACTGTTGGCGTGTTGGTTTAGTGGTGGATGCTGTGTCAGTGTCTGTGTGTAAGTCCCTAGTGTTTAACTGTTGGCGTGTTGCTTTAGTGGTGGATGCTGTGTCAGTGTCTGTGTGTAAGTCCCTAGTGTTCTAACTGTTGGCATCAGTGT
>NW_022196905.1:200624180-200636288 GCF_008632895.1 Mastomys coucha
TAACTGTTGGCATCAGTGTCTGTGTGTAAGTCCCTAGTGTTCTAACTGTTGGCGTGTTGGTTTAGTGGCTCCCGTACTTTCGCTGTTTCCTTTGTGTCCCTGCCCTTTCTTCCCACTTTCCTTTTCTGATTTTGTGATCTTAATTGATCATTTAGCTTCATTTTTCCTTAGCATATGCTATGTTTTTTAAAATGTGTGTGTGTGGTTTTTTAAAATTTGCCTACTCTTGAGTTTGTAATATGCAATTAAAATGAGTCCAAGCCCACTCTTGAGTAATGCTAATTCATGAGAAGGGCAAGGGTCTTATAAGAGCACAGTGATCATAAATCCTCCTTCTGGGAATTCATTTCACTTGCCTCTAAGCATACGTAGACATGTTAAAGAAATAAATGTTTACTGTTGATGTCTTCTCCAGTTGTTATGTGTTATGCCAAGTAAGAAGAGGCAAAAATGAAAACTATGGTGTTATCTTTACTCTTTTTTTATTTATTTTTATTTTATTTTTATTTTTATTTTTTTGGTTTTTTGAGACAGGGTTTCTCTGTGTAGCCCTGGCTATCCTGGAACTCATTCTGTAGACCAGGCTGGCCTCGAACTTAGAAATCCACCTGCCTCTGCCTCCCAAGTGCTGAGATTAAAGGCATGCACCACCACTGCCCAGCCATTTTTTATTTTTTATTTCTCTTTCTCCATGTGTGCATGTGTATCCAACTGTACACGTATGTGTTTGATTGTTCGACCTGCATAAATGTATATGAACCATGTATAAACCCAGGTCCCACAGAGGCTAGAAGATGTTAGAATCTCTAGAGTTGGAGTTCCGGATGATTATAATCATTTTGTATGCTCTGGGAATCAAACCAGGTCCTATGAAGTGCTGCATGAGCAGCCAGTGTTTTTACACTGAACCATCTCTCGATCAATTCTTTCATTCATTATATGTGTGTGCGGGTGTGAGTGTGTATGTTTGTATGTGTGTGTTTCAAAGCAAGAGTACTACCAATGAATGAGTTTCTTCAATATTTTTAAAGATGTAGCCCAGGCTGGCCTTAAACTCACTATGTAGTCAAGGATGACCTAATCCTTCAAGTGTTGTGATCACAGGCATCCATCATCATACCGGCTTTCTCTTTTATTTTTATTTTATCATCTTTTTATTATTATTGAATGTTTGAGACAAGGCCTTACTATGTAGCTCTGGCTGTCCTGGAACTCACTACGCAGACCCGCTAACCTTAAACTCACAGAGCTCTGCATACCTCTACCTCTTGAGTACTGGGACCGCAGAGGAGCACCAGCTCTTTCTTTTTCTTTTGAAGTGGTTCACAGCATACAGAGTGTTCTTCAGCCACCACTTTAAGTGTTTCACTCCCCTGCCCTCTTCTTGCTTCAGAGGAGACAGCAGGCATCATTCTAGTCTTTTCTGTATAAATAGAGTTGCTTTCCCTTCCTGGCTTCTTGATGGATAAAAACAAAAACAAAAACAAAAACAAAAGCAATTCTTGATGTTCTAAACTCTCAAGGCTATGCCCAAGTGTAGGTTTTCTGCTTGTTTGGGTTTATCCACTTCCTGCCTCCTGAGCTTCCCAGATGTGTAATTTTGTGTCTGACATCAATTTGGGGGAATTTCTCAGTTGTAACTGCTCAACTGCGTCCTGTGATCCTTTCATTATTCTCCGGGTGCTCCTGTTGCTGTGCGTCACAGCCTTTGAAGTGTCTGTATGCTCTTGGATGCTGTGCTCAGGGCTTCTCTGTAGTACTCCCCTTCCCCCACTTGCTTTTCGGTTTGAGATCTTTTGACTTCAAGAGATCCTCAAGCATGGAGCTCCTTCCCTTCTCTGTGTTCAGTCGGCTAGTGAGCCTCTCAAAGACTTTCTTCACTTGTAACAATGTTTCAATGCTTTTGGTTTCTCCTACTTACTTTCGTTCTAACCATTCTCACCTCTGCCTAAATTGCCCATCTAGTCCTGCAGCGTCTACTTGGTCTGTTATGCTCCTTAGCTTATTTGAAATGGCTTATTTAGCTACAGTCTTTTCTTTTGAGACTGAGTCTTACTCTGTAGCCCAGGCTGGCCGTAGAGACATGATGTTGTCCAAGCTGGACTTATTTGGCCTTGTCACTGTGTGCTTTTTGCCTTTTGGTATTTATCATAATTATTTTTAATCAGTGAACTGGTTTAAAAGGACTGCTGTCAGGTCATGAGGTAGCATGGTGTGAGGATGGAAAGGTTCTACAGTTCCATGAGTGGAACTTAGTCTTGTGAACTGCGAACTTCTTGGGGGAGGAGGAAGGGCTGGGGGGGGGCGAGGGGCGGGGGAAGGCTACAGCAGGCTGGAGTTGGCTGTGCTCTGGCCACACCTGATTCCCCAAAAGGCAGGTTTGCTAAGAAGACCACTACCCTTGTGGTATTTTGAAATATTTCTTTCCTTTCCCTCCACAGAGACTGAAGGGGATTTTCTCTGGTCCACGGGCTGCTAGCTTTGTTGAGCTTCAAGAGTAGACTCAGTTTCCCCTAAGTCTTTCACGCTCTGACTTGTTCATATCGAACTTCCAGCAGTTTAATTATAACTCAGGTTGTCCTGTCCTGGTTCCTGCACAGATATGAGCTTGGAGTGGTGTGGGGGATGGTTTGCTCATGACTTCATGTCTCCTATGGTCCTAAAAGGACTCTTAACTATTCCCTTTGCTTAGTTTGCTGCTTACAACAGAATGGCAATTCCAGGATGTCTATGCTCTAGACTGGATGTTTTCTTTTGGTTTGCTTTAGCTGAAATGAGTGTAGGCAAGAAAAACTCATTTCAAGCTAGACTCTCTAGCTTTGAAGGAGCTCTTCTGAAACCCAAGAGGTCTGAATTTGAGCAGGATTTATTGATTGGCCCATTACACAAGTCCTATCTCAACTTTCAGACACTGGTTTGACTTCTACTTGACCCAAAGAGTTTAGAACTGAGTAGTGTACATTCTTAGTGAGGGCCTGGTGGGAGCAGTCCTGGACCTTCTGATTACATCTTAACTGGAAGCTGGCCTGGAGGTCTCCAGTCACCTGTCTTTTATCTTCTTATTCCTGGACCCATCCACTTTCCCTGAACGTGCCATTTAATCTTTGAAACACTCCCTCCTGCAACTCTACCAGTGCACTCCAGTTTGGCCTGACTCCTTCCTAGGTCAGCTACCCAGCCAGCACTCTGGAGCTGCTATGCCCTAGGGCATTTTGGTTTGACACAATCCTTTTCAGACTCCTCATGCTCTCTCTTATTTTAGTCCCTTGCTCCTCTGAGCACATCTTCACATACCTCTTCAGGGAGAAAAGAAAACAATGAGAATTCGGTATGATAGTGCATGTCTGAAATTCTAGAACAAGAGAGGCAGAAGCAGGAGGATTGTGAGTTTGAGATCAGCTGGGCTACACAGGGAGACTGTTTCAAAGTAGACCCAAAAGTACTTTAGAAGGCTGGAGAGATGGCTCAGTGGCAAAGAGCATTTATTGCTCTTGCAGAGGACATGGATTCTGTTCCCAGGACCCACATGGTGGCTCATAACCATCCATAACTCCAGTTTCACCAGATAAAAGCCTGGCAACTTCTAAGTTTAATCTCTGGACCTCCTATAAAGGAGGAAGGAGAGAGCAGATGCCATAATCTGACCTCCATACACTTGTATACACACATGCACACATATACACATGCATGCATAAACCCAC
The DNA here is from genome assembly GCF_008632895.1 of Mastomys coucha. Classification (NCBI taxonomy): domain Eukaryota; kingdom Metazoa; phylum Chordata; class Mammalia; order Rodentia; family Muridae; genus Mastomys; species Mastomys coucha. Next base: position 200,627,882 of record NW_022196905.1, read on the forward strand.
ACGCATGCATGCAAACACACACATACACCTACCACACGCACATACCATCACCAACACCAACTATAACAAAGATAAAAATGTTTAAAAAAAAAGTTGAGCAGTAGTGGCTCATACCTTTAGTCCCAGCACTTCAGAGGCATAGGCAGGTGACTCTCCATGTCCCAGGCCAGCCTGATCTACAGAGTGAGTTCCAGGATGTCCAGGGCTACACAGAAAAACTTTGTCTCAAGAAAACATATAAATAAATAAATACATACATGCATAAATACATAAATAATTTTGTGACTAAGGGTAAACCACTTAACTCAACATGATGACTTTAAGTTTAAAAATACAGCAAATATATTAGAAAAAGGCATAGCCAAATGTTGACAAAAGAAGAGATTTGGAAAGCTCAAGTAAAAGAAATCTTTGAAAAGAATAAAATTACAAAGGCTGGCACAGTAAAAGAAAGTTATCAGAGGATCGGGAGATAGGCCTGGAATTTGGAACAGGAATTTCATAAAAATAAAAGAGAAGTTGAGAAAGGAGAGGCAATATTTAAACAAAGAGGTGAAGAAAAAAAGTCTTCACAAAGCAAGACTTTATCTTCAAATTGAAAGAATTCTTTGAGCTCTAAGGAAGTGGTGACCAAAAAAAGAACCCACTAGAGATTCCAGGACAGTGTTCTAATTCCAAAGACACATTTCTAGTCTTCCAGACAGGAAGAGCCAGTTATTTACACAGAAAAAGACTCGGCCTGGCTTGAGATTGCAATCAGAACTCAGAAATCAGAAAGCAGCAGGATAATGTCTACTGACAACTGTCAGTGTGGTTTAAAAATCAAAACCTAAACACATGTTACTTCAGAAACCCACTTTAAACAAAGTCAAAAGGGAAGGTTGAAACTCAGAGATTGTGTACAGTGATGCTACCAAGTAAATGTAAACTAAAGGAAGCGAAGTCAGACACTGTTAATATTGTCAAAACAGGATGAATAACACTATCTCGCAAGGATAGAGGGGAGATGTGGGTATAACAACATTGGCTATGTCCATCATTTTCAAAAGGACCTAGCTGTCCAAAGCAACATCCGGTAGGAGAATGAAGGAAAAGTACAATTATAATAAGAGATTTTCACACATCTTGTTTAGACTTAGAAAGCCTAGAAGACAATAATAAATTAATAGAAATACAGAAGAAATTCAACAAAAAATATGATCTAAAAGATGCATGGAATAGGCCATCCTATAACGCCCCCTTTTTTCTTTTCTAAGTCAGGTCAGTGTAATCCAGGCTGGCCTCGAACTTGCAGACTCTCCCTGCGCTAGCCTCCCCAGTGCAGGTATTACCACATTTGCCACCATAGTCTTTATTTTATTTATTTTTCTCACACAAAAAAGTTAATTCTGTCTTTGATTTCAAAGGACATTCTTAGCTGATTTATAAAAATGGGAGTTTCCCAGGGCTTATTTCCTGATTGCAGTCTATGATAGAAGAAGGGGGATGGGGAGAAATGAACAATAAAAAGAGACGCAGCTCAAAGCCATCTAATTACTTGGAAATTACAATGAACGACACAAAGCAGTCTTTTACTAAAATGTAAATGAACCTAAAATTGCCAACTTCGAAGAACGCAATAATAGAGAAAACTTCATACAAAAACATACATGATGCAGTTCAAATGCTCTCTATTGGGAACCCATAGCCTTGAATGTTTTACTTTTTAAAAAGAATATAGAGAAAATGTAAAATTCAATTTAAGGAGCTAGAACACCACCAAAATAAAATAAGCCAAACGCTGGAAGAGAGAATAAAGACATAAATCAACAAATGGGAGGCAACCAAGAAAGCGGCAAAGACAGATACAGCTGGCACCAGTCAAAGAGCCGCGCACAGATGAAGAGCCAGCAAAATGTCTGAAGTCTGAACCACAGTGCACGGAGAAAGCAGCATGCCCACAAAGAACCAAAGAAGGCCCATAGCCGGCAAGAGGAAAGTAGAGAGCAGGCTGCCCTGGTCCTTTGTCCAGACCCCAGTCCCAGATGTGGGACAGCCTTGGTGGGGAAAACACATCCTCATCTCCTAGACAGCAGTGAAGCCAGCCTGAGCTAGGAGGAAGGGAAGCCTGGGAATGGGTTACACGCCGAGGGTTTGCCTCCCATTGGCTGGACCGAGGGTTTGCCTCCCATTGGCTGGACCGATAGCGGCAGTAAAAACAGTCCTTCGACTTGAAAGTGACTAAGAAGCCACGGGTTGTTCTACCAAACCCTCGGGTTTGTTCTACCAAAGTCATTAAGGACAAGGAAATGTTACTGACACAAAATACTAGAGGCAAAACCGGGAAAAACAAAAACAAAAGACTTTTTTTCCCCCTGCCTGAGCCTCACTAACCCTAATGGGGCTCAACTCAAATTTTGTGTTTTTCCCATCTGGGTCCTGTTCTTTGACTCCTTTCTGTCAAATTGAAGTAAAACAAGGCATTGAAATGAAAAATACCAGTCCATGAGGATATGTGTAGAAAGGAAAAGGTTGATAAAATGATATGAAGTTAGTTTCAGAGCACTCCCCAAGAAAAACTGCAGGGAGACAACAGAACCTCACAGCTGGAAGACGAGAAGATGTCATGTGACACAAGCCATTGAGTCACCAGGGCCAAAGCTAGTCGAGTGTTACCGGACAGGCGGCCGAAGCAACAACACTGCATCTGCTGTGGTTCTTTGTTTTAAAAAATGCAGAAATAATATAGAATATTTTCAAACTCAGATTATACAAAATACCTGCTCTAGACACTCTTTTCTTTGTTTTGTTTTGTTTTTTCGAGACAGGGTTTCTCTGTGTAGCTCTGGCTGTTCTGGAACTCACTCTGTAGACCAGGCTGGCCTTGAACTCAGAAATCCACCTGTCTCTGCCTCCCAAGTGCTGGGTTAAAGGCGTGCACCACCACTGCCTGGCATTAGATACTCTTAAGAAAACTTCAGTCATGAGACCTGAGTTCCAGGTTGAAGGCCTGTGTGCCATCTAAAGGCAATTCATGACTCCTCAGGGGCTGGGTTTTTGCTCTGAAGGGTCTTGATGAATATTAATATTAGCCAAATTTACTTGTGTTAATACATAAATACTGGTATACCAAATTCCAATGATTTTTAAAAATTTATTTGTGTGCCTGCATGAGTTTATATGTACCAAGCTATGTGTTATTGGAGGTTAGAGAAGGGCATAGGCTCCCTTGAAACTGGAGTTACAGGCGTGTGTGTAGCCATGTGGGTGCTGGGAGCCAAACCCCGGTCCTCTGCTGTAATTGTAAACTCTCTTAAGGGATGAGCCATCCCCCCCCCCCCCCCCCCCCCCCCCATCTCTCATATCTTAACTGATGGCGGTTCTGTGGCTTTGGAAGTGAATGCCTGTGTGTTAGCATTTTGTCTAAGCTCCACCCCACAGTTACTTGGCAACGGCTAGGTATGCCTGACTCACTATAAAAGTGGCTGCTCAACCTGTCTCTTGCTCTTACTCCAGCTCTGTCCTCTCGACCCTTCCCACCTCTCTCCCCATTCCCCTTCTCCCTCTCTATCCATGTGCTCATGGCCAGCTTCCTCCCTCTCCCTCCCCCTCTCCCTCTCCCTCTCCTTTTTCGTCTCCCTCTCCCCCATTCTCTCTCTCTCTGTTTTTCTCTGTCTCTACTACCCTCTTAACTGTCCTCCCCATGCCCTGAATAAACTCTACTTTACAGGGAAGGGATGTCTCAACATGGGTCCCCAGAGGCACCCCTCCCTTCCCCCACACCTGACTACACATCCACTAAACATATTTCTTCTCTCTCCCTTATCTTTTTATAAACACAACACTGTGAGTTGACTGGCTATCATGTTAGCAAGTGACTCTCAGTTGATTTCAGAAAAAGCAAAGTTCTCCATGGTTGTGGTGGCCCTGCTGTGTTCTTGAAAGAACTCAAATCCGAAACCAGAGACTTAGCTCGCTGGGGGTTTGGAGCCTATGTAAATTACAGGTTTCCAAATCCTCGGTTCGTGGAACCCCACGCAAGTAGGAGCTGCGGGACGGCATCCTACACATGGTAACTTCAACTTTTCTGCTGTTATGTTTGACAATTTCAAAAAAAAAATTAATTAAGGAACTATAGGGAAAGTGAAAAGACTACCTACCAATTAGGAAAAACTTTGGCAATGCTAGTATCAGATAAAGCATTAATACTGTAATGCATAGAATGTTTCGTTAAACTCAAGATAAATGTTAACAAATTCACATAGGGAACTGCAATGACAGACCCAGAAAGGTACTTTAATAGTAGCCAAGATAACGCAATTTAAAGTTCCTATCCAAATTATAAACATTTCAAAGCCAGCAAGGGTGATTTGGAGGATGTTGAATGGGTGTTTTCACATTTTGATTCTATATGGCTAAGCTGTTTGATTTTGTGGCATAAATTTGGCAACATCCATTAAAAATAACCATTCATCTTGACCCAGAAATTTGACTCTGTGAGACCCAAATAAGGAAATAAAACCAAGAATATTTGTTTCATCCTTGTTTTTAGTAGCAAAAACCCCAAACTGAAATAACAACTATTAGGCTAAGTGATGGACCCTAACTATTCTATAGAAAACTATGTAACCATTACAGTAAGTCTATACCAGCTGACCAAAAAGCATTTCATATGTAAATGTCTGTCTGTGTGTTTATCTACAAAGGGAAAGAAAAGTTTGCAGAAAATAGATACAATAGAATCTTTTTTGCTAAAAACAATGTATATGTACATATATATGCTTACCTAAATGCACAGAAAGATATAAAAGAATCCACAATGCTGTTACATTGGTTGGGATGGAAGCATTTGTACAGAGAGAGAGCAGGTAAGACATTTTGATGGCATGGTACCATTTTCGATAATTTCTCTCACTCCATGCACAACTTGTAACTGATCACTGAGACTACCCATTTGGATAAACTAATTAAGGAAGAAGACTACTGTGAAAACTGTGGGAAGTATTGTCTATAGATCCACTGCCAAGCTCCGACTGAGAAGATGAGAGCTGAGAGAACCAGAAGTTGGAAGCAGGACAAGTAACTCACAAGCTCGGAGCAAAATCTGGGTGGGAGAATGGAGATCAAATGCACCGGAGAAGATCCAGATGCCAAAACAGAGAGAGCGTTCCGGTGTACAAAGAAGGATGGATGCTCCCAATGCCAAGAGCTAAGCAAGCAAGGGTATTGCTGGCCGCGATGGGTAGAGACTTAGAGCAGGGGTTGCTTGTTGTCTTATGTTTGTGAGCTAGGGACTTGCTAAGGTAGTCCAGCTCAGTCTAGAACGTACTATGTACTACAGAGGAGCCTTGGCATTGTGATCCTCTAGACTCTGTTTCCTGGTGTGTGCCACCATGTCTGATGCAGGAGTAGGCTGCTTTATTTACTTACTTCTCTAATTTGTTAAGATTTTATTGTTACTAGCTTATTAGGTTTTCCGCTTGGCAATCTCATGCATGTATACAGTGTGTTTTGGGAACTCTCCACACCTACCCTCTCTTTTCTCCCTCTGACCCCTGTCTGTTCCCATTCTTCCTCCCTACAGAGTCTTTTCTCCTATTCCTGTCTGTGTGTTTTTCCACCTACTGATTTTAACCAGGGCTAACCATGTGACCTTAGCTTTGGATCTATCTGCTGGAGCCTGGTGGGCTCTCTAGTGGATACAAGATTAGATAATGACTTCACCTCCCTCAAAAACCCCTCATGAGCCAGTAGTTCAGCAGGGACTGGTAGGGCTCCAAGAACTGGCCTTTCATCCATGATTAACTCTTGACAAGCACAGTCTTGTAGAGACACCTGCATCTCCTATGAGATTGTTTTTGTAGATGTTGTGTCGTGCCCTGAAGAGAGCATTTCACAGTTCTACCCTCTATCTTCCCACTCTGACACTCAGCTCCCTCTTCCAGGTTGTGCCCTGGAGCCCTGGAGGGGGAGCTAAGAACATTCAACCCTCTGTTATCCTCTGTACCTTGTGCAGCTGTGAGTCTCTGCATTTAAAGCTGTAGTAGAGACAATGTAAGTTTATCCCCGACTAGCTTACAAATAAATGAGACTCAGACTGTCCTTATTTTATTTGGCTTTGACAATTACTGGAGGTCACCCCTAATCTAATCTTCTAACTGCAGGCCTGTCTCCCTCACCAATGGTGTACCCCAGATACTTGCTCTTTCTCCTGGCCGTGTGCTCATGGTTCCTCTCCTCTCATGGTGCCTTCTTCCTCCTTCTCCCTCTTCCTCTTTCCTCCCAGTCTCTCCTCTTCTAACCAGGGCACTCCAAATCTACCTGCCTCTAATCCCTCCAGTAACTGGCTGCCTCCAATTTTAGTTAACCAATAGTTTAAAACCAAGGAACAAGGTTTGCACAACAAAACTTGTAAATGTGAGAAGTCACTGGAAGGCCTAGACCTCCTGGGTACAGAATTTAGCATTAGATTACATAGCACTAGGCCAAGCCTCAACACAAAGAGAAGATTCCTTAATTGATGATGAGCAGCATTTTTCTATGTGTATAAACATAAATATTTTAAATAAGCTGCTTGGTTTATGTCATTTAGCCAAACAACAGCAGTCCATTCTCTCTGAGGCTCTATGGACCTCACATCTAATCAGAGAGTGATTGGTGGCTTCCAAAGTTACAAAACTAAAAATTCTCACCCAAGACTTAAACCATGAGCCCATGCCCTTCACTGTTTTGTTATACAATAGCTGCCATTTGTGATCACGGTCCAGGGTAATCTGTAGACACTATTTTTTTTCCCTCAGGTGTCTTCTGTTTCTGAGGTGAGAGACACATTCTACCCTTGTTTTTGTTTTACCCAAATAAAAATTGGCTTTCCAGAGTGACCCATTCTTTGGAGATTCTGGATAGATGAAGCTCTAACTGTGCTTTATAATTTCTTATCACATCTCAGTAATCAGAGTCCCACAAAATTAAGTGAATTGCAAGTAACATTTTTAATGGATCGCTATAAAATATATTGATTGTAAATTCTGAGCACCACATAAATTAAATATATTGCATTTCTTTGCAAACTTCTATTTAACAACAAAACACACATCTTTAGTGTTTCTGGAAGGTTTTTTTTTTTCTTCTAAATAATATTTCACTGTGGACTTTTCCTTGGCAATCCGAATGATTTCTTAGAGACTCCTACTGAGTATACACTTACTATGTAAACATAAAACTTGACTCTCCTTGTAACTAAGAGTAACAACTGCTTGCCAGTGGCAATGGGCTTTACAACTATGAGCAGGCTGACCAAGGCCCTCGCTGAGCCCCACCCCCACCTCCCTGATGTTTCCTAGTTGGGCCCCTGAAGCTTTACCAAAGCTATTTGTCATGACGACCTCCCTTCTTCCAATGTTTTGACTAAACATTCCCTCATTTTCCCAGAGTCAAGAATTCAATTTTAAAATTCTTACCTGATCACATTTCCTCCACTACGTCAACTTGGCCATAATTGCTTTGAACATCTAACCTTTCCCTCACCCCCACCACATCCACAATATACTTTCTTTAAAAGAAAGAATCCTTGGGGGAGGGGAGGAGATCTGACAGCCCCTGTTATAAGATAATTGTAATATTTAAAAAAAAAAATAAAAAGAAGAAAGAAATGAGACAGATGGTGCACACTGGAGACGTGTGGAAGTTTGCTTGAAAAATAGCTCCAGAAATTCAATTGAGACTGAAAGCAAATTATGCAAATCAGCATTTTTGCATAAAGGCATCCTGGAAAACAAGGAAATTACCCTGGTCTTTAGTCTTCCACAATCTTGTCAAAGAAAGAATGTCAACTGGACTGATACCATCCTGAGTTCTTATTTAAGGAAACAAAACAAAATTCTATAGCTGCTCATTTGAATCACAATGGAAAGAGATAATTTTGGGTAAAATCATCAAACACTGTTTTCTCTATTGCCCTACTTAAGTTTCATTCAGTACCATAACCATTACTACGTTCTTTGATGAGGTATTCGGCATTTTTATTACATATAATGCGCATAGGGATTGCTTTCTAATAAACTTACCAGAAATTCCATTAGATTAATTCATGTGCCATAAAAACATGATGGAAATTTTATTTTTTTAAATTATATTTATTGCTTTAAGAAATGATTTTCACAGTGCCCTCTTAAACATCATAGGCTTGTCTGATTCATATATTACATATATATTCATATATTTTAGGAAATGCAAAAAAGAAAGCAAGGAGAATCTCTTACAGCAATCCTTCTCAACCTTCCCAATGCTACAACCCTTTAATACCGTTTCTCGTGTCATGGTGTCCAGCAACCATAAATTTATTTTTGTTACTACTCCATTGCCCCTTTACTTTTAAATATGAACAGACAAGGTCATCAGGGAAAAGAGAAAAATGAGGGGCCAGGCA
>NW_022196905.1:200637711-200648218 GCF_008632895.1 Mastomys coucha
ATGGCGATGTGCTTATGAAGTGGCTTCCCACACTCCATAATTGTAATTTTGCTACTGCTATGAATTGTAATGTAAATATCTGTGGTTTCTCATCCAGACTGCTGAGGGATCTCACCCCACAGGCTGAGAACCACTGCCTTAGGAGAACAGAACATTTGAGGAGTAAGGTAAATGCTGGTGGAAGCTTTATGTAACATAGGTTGTTTGAGGGGAATAAGGAACAAAATAATAATATGAAATTTTATTTCAATGACTGAAAAAAAATAACAATGAACGCAGGCTAGTTTTCAGGAAAATATGCTTTAAGTGGAGTATCACCAGTGTGGGGACTATTCTGTCTTTATGGATGTGAATACCTGTATGTTTGTTTAGGATTGGGAAAAAGATGAGGTAAAGAGGGCTGGTGAGATGGCTCAGCAGGTAAGAGCATTGACTGCCCTTCTGAAGGTCCAGAGTTCAAGTCCCAGCAACCACATGGTGGCTCACAACCATCCATAATGAGATCTGATACCCTCTTTTGGTGTGTCTAAAGACAGCTACAGTGTACTTACATATAATAAATAAATCCTTTTTTGAAAAAAGAAGTTGTATGTTGAAGCCCGCCAGTAATGGCACAAAAATAAAAGAAAAGAAAAGAAAAAAAGAGGGGCTGGAGAAGTGAGATTGCCCAGCAGTTAAGAGCACTGACTGTTCTTCTGAAAGGTCCTGAGTTCAGTTCCCAGAAACCACATGGTGGCTCACAACCCTCTGTAATGGGATCTGATGCACTCTTCCGGTGTGTGTCTGAGGACAGCTACAGTGTACTCATATAAGTAATAATAAATAAATAACATTAAAAAAGAAAAAAAGATTATAAATAATATTAAAAAAAAAGAACAAAGATAAGGTGAAGAATTCGTTATAACAAAACAAAATATTCCAATGAGACCCCCCTCATGGCAGCAGAGAATATAGGTTTTATTGCACCCAAAACTTAGGGTGAGTACACTGATAAAGTCCACAACTTCCCCTAATAAAACCTGGGAAAAGAAAAGAAAAGAAAAGAAAGGAGGGAGGGTGGGAGGAAGGAAGGGAGATAGGTAGGGAGGGGAGGAAGGCAGGCAGGCAAAAAAGAAAGGGGACCATGATGTGGGGCTGCACACCTCTAATCTCAGTACTTGGAAGGCAGAGGCAGGGGTATTTCCATGCAGGACCTACATGCGGAGTTCAGGCCATTGGGGACTACACAACGAGACCCTGTATCATGTTTCAAAAAAAAAGGGGGGGGGTTAAGAGGATGTACTGCTCTTTCAGAAGGCCTGAGTTTGGTCTAGCACCCATGTCAGGGAAGTTTCCAGCTACCTGTAACACCAGCTCCAGCTCCAGGGGATCTGATGCCACAGTGGGCACCTGCACACCCACGCACACACATGCCACACGTGCAAACAACCTCTCCCACCTAATTTAAACAAGCAAACAAAACTACTTTTAGAAAGAAAGGAAGGAAGGAGGAAGGAAGGAAGGAAGGAAGGAAGGAAGGAAGAGAGAGAGAGAAAGAAAGAAAGAAAGAAAGAAAGAAAGAAAGAAAGAAAGAAAGAAGAAAGAAAGAAGGAAAGAAAGAAAGAAGGAAAGAAAGAAACCCTGGTTCTCTGGTTCATACTCTTTGGATCTCTAGTTCCTGCACTTTTTTCATATGTGTGCATTTTTAAACTACCCACTTACTGGCTTTAGAAAGGTCTACATTTATCTTTAAATTTTATCAGAAGGAAAGAAGACTGATAAATAAGGTTTTAATACAAAAAGATAGTTTACCAGGAAAGATTATGAAATTTCATTTCCCAAAGATGATAAAGTGATGGATATTTATCTCCTTTCTCTCCAATAGCTTGGATTAGGTGACATTTTCTTGGAAGCAAAAAGCTTCCTTCAGGCTTAAACTTTTAGAGCGATAATGGAATTTGACAAGATAAAATATTTCTAATAGAAATGAAGGAGTCATATTATTTTACTCTCAAATAGGTTAATTTTATTTTTGAGCAAACTTGGGGCTGAACATTTATTAGGGACATGTTTTCATTATAATTTAATAGTACTATGCAAAATTATTTTCTGAGACTTGATGTATGTGACTGCCACCCACTTTCAGGGCCCCGGTGTGAGTTTGTGTCCAGCAATGTGTGTTTCTTTGGGCAGGCTAATATTCTAGCTTCCTTTGAAAAGATTCTTTCAAACATGTGTTCAACATTTACTCACTCCGACAAGATAAGCCAGAGGCTGGGCAGAGCACAGCTGCAGACTGGAATCAAAGGAAGTAACAACACTCAATTACTCTTATTTTCCTTGGCAAACCAGCCCTGGCTCCAAGGTTCCACCCCCTTCTCACCAAAGCCCAAAAGCTACAGTCCTTTATGGTCTAGCTCCCTAAGTCAGCTCAGCACTTGCGGTACTTCTCCGTTGATGCTTCTGGGAGACTGTGGACTTCCCAGCATCACCTCTATTACAAAATCACCTGATTCTTAAATCCAGGCTGGACCTACTCCAGCAATAAAGCGGAGCCTCTGAACAGTTAAAGACACCTGCAAGTGATACTGATTGAGTCGAACCCTAGGAATGCTCCCTGAAGGCTGGCTAGGTTAGAACTAGTCAGTTCTGAGAACTCCAGCTCTCCACAGGTACTCAGCTGTGGAGCTCAGCTCCCCAAATGTTCAGACCTGCTTCAGAAAGGCTGGCTGGCAGAAGAAGTAGCTCAGCTGCCTCCCACTTTCTCATCTGACTTTACTCCCAGCCAGCTTCCTTTCTGACTGAACTGAAATCCTTGGGAAGTGGTGCTTTTAAATACTCCATCTGCTCAGATTTTTCACCAGACAGTGAAGTCGGCACCACCTTCCCACTTCTGCAGACCAAAATAGCCTTTCTGGGCTTGCCTGACTCTAAAGCCATGTTTCCTGACAGTCATGACAGCTCATGGCCACTTGACTCCACACAAGAGGGACTCCCCTGCCCCGTAATGCACTTAGGATAGAAGTAAACCCACAATGCTGGAAAGAAAGTTTATATATCAGCCAATAGCTCTCTAATTGAAAAAAAAAAAAAAGAATATAGTCAGGTACATAGAAAAGGGCAGGAAGCAAACATTTTATTGACTCCCTAATATGTGCCAGAAAGGTCCTGGGCTGAGGTTTCAACAAGCTTTCAAACTGGATATTATATCCACTTGTTTAAACTCAGAAAATCAATCTGTAAAGTCATTTAGTCAACAGAGATTAGACTTACAGTGCAATCTAGGTTATAATAAAAAAAGTGATGCTGTTTCTGGGTAGTGTGGAGCACTCCTCTAATCCTAGCACTTGAGAGATAGAAGCAAGAGGATCTCAAGTTCGAGGCTGGCTGTAGAACGATCTCTCATCTCAAAAACACAAAAACAAAAATGGAAAACAACCTCCCAAACCTATTACTTATTGTCTTTGTGTTCTATTGTTGTGAAGAGACACTGTGAACCACGGCAATTCTTACAAAAGAAATTATTTAATTGGAGCCTTCTTACATTCAGAGGTTTGGTCCATGATTGTCATGATGCGAAGCCAGGCAGTGTGCAGGCAGACATGATGCTGGAGAGGTAGCTGAGAGTTCTGCATCTAGATACACAGGAAGTGGGGAGAGAGGGATTCTGGGTCTGGTTTGAACATTTGAAACCTTAAAGCCTATGCCCAAAGACTTACTTCCTCCAAAAAAGCCACACCTACTCCAACAAGGGCCACACCTCCTGACAGTGCCACCCCCTAGTGACCAAGCACTCAAATCTATGAGTCTACAGGAGCCATTTGTATTCAAACTACAACACTTACTAAACACATACGTAGGACACAATTCTAAACATTAATAAATATTATCTACAGTTGTTATAATTCCTCGAGGTGGTATCATATCCTACTCATATTGTAGAGGAAATGTAGGTATAAAAGACTTAGAAACTTACTCAGTCACCTAGTTAGTGGGTGGTACAAGATTTCATTTCCATGAATCAAATACTCTGGGAGCTGGAGAGATGGCTCTGCAGTTAAGAGCACTTGCTGTTCTTGTTAGAGGACCTGGATTATCTTTCCCAGAACCCACATGGTGGCTTAAAACAGTGTGTAACTCTAGTTCCAGAGGGTCTGATGCCCTCTTCTGGCCTCTATGAGAACTTCATTCAACATGGTATGAATACACACATGAAGGCAAACTCTTGGGTATGCATGAAATGAAAATAAATAAATCTTTTAAAGAATCAAATACCAGCCGGGCAGTATTTGTCTCATGCCTTTAATCCCAGCACTTGGGAGGCAGAGGCAGGCGGATTTCTGAGTTTTAGGCCAGCCTGGTCTACAGAGTGAGTTCCAGGCCAGCCAGGAAACCCACAGGGAAACCCTGTCTTGAAAACAACAAACAAACAAACAAAAAACAAGAAAACAAAAAGAATAAAATACCTTAAGGAGATGGTATTGACAAGCAGTTATTATCCAAGAGGATGAGCAGGAGTGATGAATAGCACCATCTCTCCTGATGAAAGGATGAGGAAGAGGGACCAGAGAAAGAGAAATTGAAGCTAATACCATTGTCTTGCTTGTTTGAGGAGCTGAGGTGACTACACTGTTAACTAAGACTTAGAATGAAGATACACTGACATTAAATGTATAGTCTGTATTAGAGACTTGGTGTTTATTAGCTGTTCCTTCAGTTTCACTCTGAAATATAAAAGCAAGAGTCATTTGTTTACTGATGGAAAGATTATAACAAAGATGCCTCATGAAACTTGGGATACTGTCTGTCTGATATCCTGTCTATAGTGCAATGAAAATGACACATATATTCATATAAACGTATGTATCCACACATACATATGCATGTATAGCCTCAGGATAGCAATAAATATAACCATACCAGATTAACTCCTTACTTGAGATTACCGATAGCTATTCTGTGTTGACTGTCAAAAGTATAACAGTAGAGGAGAAACCCAGTCTCTGCTTTGGGGAAGTTTTCATACTCAGACAAAGGCAGGCAATAAACAGAATAGAAAACTTAGCAGACAGTCCTATAAAGAAGAGAAATGGAGTGCTGGGGGTGGGGGGACAGGATGGCATAAAGTCCAAGTGACTGGAAGACATTCGGTTTTCATTCTACTTGTGATGGGAGGAAATAAATGAGTCTGAGCAAGGGAGTGACATCATGCTATCCATCTTTTGGCGCTTATTCTGAGTTTTCACTACCTCTAGGGCAAGCCGTGGCAACAAGAATGGAAAGAGAGAGGCTGGCTAGAAGGGCCAGAGACAAAGGTGATAGTGGCTTAAATAAAGGTGCAGTGGGGTCCTAGTCTCCATTGGTCTAACAGAACACTGGAGACTAGATGATTTGGTTGTGCTTGTTTTACTAGCACATGCATGGGTTATTGTGTGAGTGTGCAGGCACATGTGCACATGTGTAGGTGTGTGGAGGCCAGAAGACAATCTCCAGTGTTTTTCCTCAAGCACTGTCCACCTCTTTTGGCACGAAGTCTCTCTGGCTTCTAGCTGATTAAGCAGGTTGGCTAGTCACCAAGCTCTAGGAATCTATGATCTTCTTCCTAGTGCTGGGGTTAGTAGCATACATTGTTATGAATGGCACCTATCTATCTATCTATCTATCTATCTATCTATCTATCTATCTATCTATCTATCTATCTATCTAAACATGGGTTCTGGGGCAATGATGGTGCATGCCTTTAATCTCACTCAGGAGGCAGCGACAGGCAAATCTCTCTGAGTTCCAGACCAGCCTGTTCTACAGAGCGAACTCCAGGACAGTTAGGGCTGTTACACAGAGAAACTCTGTCTCAGAAAACAAACAAACAAACAAACAAACAAAACCCCCAAAACTCAACTAAGATAAACATGGGTTCTGAGAGTTGAACTCAAGTCTTCCTGATTACAGTGAGGACTTTACCCGCTGAACTCTCTCTAGCTTCCGTATGACTTATAAAGGGGAGGTTTATTTGGGCGCATGTTTCTGGATGGAGATTAAAAATAAGGCACAGAGATGTGATATCTTCATGGTTTCTGGTAAGGCTAGCACTGCATCTGAACGTAGGTGCAAGGTAGAAGCATACACAAAGGAACAAGGCACTAGGTATGGCTGATTCACAACAACCACTCTCATGGTAACTGAGCCTACAGGACTGACAAAGTCATTTGTTACCTCAAGAATTATCTCGGGCCGAGCAGTGGTGGTGCATGTCTTTAATCCCAGCACTTGGGAGTCAGGACAGGCAGATTTCTGAGTTCGAGGCCAGCCTGGTCTAGAGTCAGTTCTAGGTCAGCCAGGGCTATACAGAGAAACCCTGTCTTGAAACTACCCCCCCCCCCAAATTAAAATTATCTTGGTCTCATTGGAGTGTCATTAATTCAAGCATGACCCAAACATTTGTTTAAGGTTCTTCAGTGCTGCTCTATGGAGGGCCAAACCTTAACATGAGTTTTGGAGGGAACTCCTACATCCAAGCCTTGGCAGAAGGCAAAGGGCAGTAGATAGACATTAAAATATGTTTGCGGAAAAGATACTAGGAAAGAGGGAGAAAGAAAAGGGTCTCCCCTTTCTTTCAAGGACGGCCTCTAGGTTTCTAGTCTGAACAACTGGCTAAAAACTGCTCTCCTTTACTAGTATCGTGACAATGAGAGGAAAGACACACGTCGGTTATACACACGTATGTGCATGTGAGAACATGGAGGCACCACACTGAGGCTTATCTGAGTACTTGCATCTGGGGTTTTAACCAGGCTGGTTCCTGTTAGCGCTCCAAGCAATAGATGCTTGAGATCTCCCCTTCCCCTTTCCCGTCTGAAACTTGGGGATAATTATATGTCTTGCTGCTTTGGAGGGATGCTGAGAAGATAAATGAGATAATATATGGGAAAAGACTTTGAAGTCTTGGGAGGATAAGAAGCTGTCATTATTAAGTCGGAGTGTGTTTATATTTTTCATGTGTCTGCTCAAAGCCTCACAGGTCGTAAGCATAACAGACATTCTTTCCTTTGTGCTCCATTCCCAGGAACGAGATGAGCGGGCTTTTCTTCCTCACGCCCCTTCCCTTCTGAATTCTCTCCACAGGACCTTCAGTCACTAACATTTTAATACCTGGGAAGAAAGGGTCTGGAGCTCCAGGGTGAGCTGTTAATGATAACGATTGCGCCTGGCAGATTACAAAGAACTTGCACATCTTCTTAACGATGTCAGTTGTGTTCCAAATGTCATAGTTAAAACCCATCAGAGAGGCCAAGGAACACAGCCACCTCTCAGATAATCTTTCTGGAAGGTATGTGGTGCTTTTCTCTTTTTTTAGTCATGGTAGTTTTGGAAAACATTGTCTCTAGTTCTTTGAAATGGGTTTGGCCTCTGATTTTCTTATCAAGCCTTCATGAGCTGGGTCATCCTACCCATGGGTTTTTGTGTCGTTCTCTCTAAAGACAAACACATGGTGGTGCCTGGGACTGGTGGTACACCAGAAGGCAGGGACAGGTGAATCCTCTCTTTCTTTGTCTCTCTCACTCTGTGTCTCTGTCTCTCTCTCCCTCCCTCTCACCCCTCCCCGTCTCTGTCTCTGTCTCTCTCTCTCATTCTCTCTGTCTCTGTCTCTGTAGTCTGGGCTGCCCTGGAACTCACTATGTAAAACAGGCTGGCTCAAACTCATCAAGACTCAGAAGCCTCAGCCTCCCAAGTACTGAGATTAAGACACGTACTACCACACCTGGCCATCAGGTCTAGGCCCCCCAGAGCTACATAATGAGACTTTGTATAAACAACAAACAAGCAAACAAACAGCCAAACAGGTAGAAGTAAACTTTCTTTCTCTTTTAAGGCGTCATGACTTGACTATGAGATGTCTCCATGGGCTCATGTGTTGAGGTCTTGGTTGTCAGCTCATGCACTTTGGGAAGATGCTTGATTTCCAGGGCCTTTGATCTGATCAATGTATGGATCCTTTCAAGGATTCATATGATGGCATTATTGGGAGGAGGTGCAAAGAAGGAGGTGGGACCCAGAAGTAGTCACTGGGAGTCTGTCCTTGGGGTTGGTTGCTTGGCCTGGGCCCTTTTTGAGTTCTCTTTCAGCTTCTGTCAGTCTACACATCTCTTTTCCACAGTGATGACTTGTGCGAATGCACAGTGGGGGGTAGGGGTGGGGCAAGTAAGTGTGGATGGAGCCCTCCAAAACTTCGAACTAAAATAGCCCCTCCCCCATTGTCTCTGTCTGGCATTTGGTCACTGCTATGCAAGAGTAGGCAACACAACACAAGAGATTAATTATGTGATTAAGCTCCCCCCTCCTTTTGCCCTCCCCTCTTTTTGAGGAAAGAAACAGGTCTTGGAATCCAGAGAACTGGAGTAGAGTCCTACTCTGCGATGGAGGGAAGTTACCCAAGCTGATCTTCAGTCTTGATAACCCCACAGTGGGTCTGTTTTCTGACTCTGACTTTCCAGTCTGGCTAGCCTTCATCTCCAGTTTCTGCTGCGGCATTAACTGGGCCAGCCACTTTCAGAATGCTGCTTTTAGTTAACTTTTTCTCCTCGTTCTGTTCATCCATTCTTTGCTTTTTTTCAGCTCAATATAAACACATACTTGTTCCCCTTCTAACCGGAAAGGAAGTGGGTAATTATTTTTGGTATTCATACAGTCTAAGTCTCGGCATATTAATCTCTTTAGAACAAGGCTGAGAAGGATGACATAGAGGGGACTGCTGTGAGAATGGAGTTTAAGAGCTTAGTACGGAGCTTGGCTAGAAGGGACTGATAATTGTTACTTGCTATAATTTTTTTTTTCTTAACTTGAATGACTCTCATATATCTCGAACGATTTAGCTGTGGTTGTAGTGGAGACGAACTGATAACACGGGATTCCTTTTCAAATTGTCAGCTTGGTTGGTGGCCTGGCAGGAATTTTATACACAATCTCTCTCTTGAGGTAACTTTAGGTAAACTGACAGTGAATATAAACGAAATCATACTCTTTGACAACATTTAACTTGTCTCTGAAATAAGTTTGACAAGCCTACACACACACACACACACACACACACACACACACACACACACACACCGTTGGACACCCCTTTTTGCAAGCCCACACTTCAGAGTATACAGGTGTGTGCCCGGGGCAATAGAAGCAGATTACAGAGATGAGGATGATGGCTGCCTCCAAAGCGCAGATAAAAGAGGTACCCCCTAGCCAGCCTCAAGGCGCCGGCCCACCTGGGTCAGACTTTGAATTCACCCCATTTTAGGCAGGTAGGAAGAGCCTCCCCAAGATTGGCTTTAATCTCCCACCAGTTTTTCTAGTTGTTTTTTTTTTTTTCTTCCCCTTTCTCATTTTGAATTTTGGGATCGGCAATTCTCCAAACTTGGCTTGGATTTGTCTTCCTGGGCTGCTGCAGATGTGGGGGCCGATTGCTGGGTGGAGGGGGCGGGCCACAGGATCCACAGGGTGGTCAGTAGTAGCCCGGACCCCAGGACTACGGGGTCTCACTTTTCTCTCTCTACATCCACCCAGGGAGTGTGCACGCCCAGCAAAGCGCGATCGGTTCCCGCCAGAGCCACTCCCTTCCCTGGCCACGGGGAAGAGTCGGTCTCAAGGCACCGGCCAGGCGGAGCCGGAGGCCGGCAGGGCGCCCTAGCCTAAGCCTCTTCCTGGTCCCTCGGCGCCACTCCCACCGCCCTCCTCCCGGGTAGCTCCATTCGCTCCCGACGCGCGTCCTCGGGGCGAAGGCGCGGGTCCCCGAGCCTCCCTCCCGGTTGGTGCGTCCCCGAGGCCGCCGCCCGCTGCGGGACTCCCGCGCGGGTCCCCGAGCGGCGGGCGGCGCTGTGGTGCGTCCCTCCAGTCCCCGGGCGCCTGCTGCGCGCTGCCTCCGCCTCCTCTGCCTCCTCCTCCTCCTCCTCCTTGGCGGCGTCGCGTTCCCCCGCCCTCCTCTCTGGGCGGGTGGGAGGCGGCGGCGGCGTGCAGTGCGAGCGCGCGCGAGGGGGGCGGCAGTGAGGACGCTCCGGGTGCCACCGCGGCGGCCGAGCCACACGGGCAGCGGGCTCGGCGGGGGCCGCATCTACCAGCGCTGCGGGGCCGCGAACAAAGGCGAGCAGCGGAGGCGTGAGGTAGGGCGCGCGGCGAGTCGGGGACGCCGGGCGCGGGGTGGTGGCCGGTGGTCGCCGCATCCCGGTGGTGCGCACGGGTCGGTCCCCGCGCTTCTCCTTTGGATCTCCGGGACCTGCCGGGAACGAGCCCCGCGGCCTCTCTCGCCTCTTCCGAAGATGCCCGGCCTCGGGGCCGCGCTCCCCCCCGGACGCTGCCCGGTCCCTCCTGCCTCTGGGGTGGCAGTCTCCAGGGACTGTCGCTGAGCTCATCCCCGCGGGGTCGCTAGTCTGCTTCCCGCCGCACTCCGTGGGGCTGACTTTGGCCAACTTAAGGCTGCATCTTTATTTTTCTCTAAGTCCTTGAAAACTTCCACCGATCGGTGTTGGGCAATTTTTTT
>NW_022196905.1:200648228-200658360 GCF_008632895.1 Mastomys coucha
TTTGTCCTGGATTTGACCTAAAGAGAGGCTGAGAGGAGGCAACTGGGTGAGATTCCCTGTTCCTGGAGCTACCCGGTCGTAGCCTCAGCTTCCAGGACTAGCTCTGTCCGCCGCTGGGGACACCTGGCTCTGGGGTGTGTCTGTGGCGAGCACCACGCTCGGGGTTGGGGACTACCTGTGGGAAGAGGGGCGCACCCTGGCTCTCCCCAGAACCGACTAGCCAGGAACAGCTGTTAATGTAGCGTTCAAATCCTTTCACCCCGTCCCCTTCTAGGCATCTACATTTAAACATTGATTGGGGGGTGGTGGTGGTGGGGACAGCGACGCACCAAGTGGCTTCAGATTCTCTTTCTCCCACCTTCAGAAGGGCCCGTTTTTTCAGATCGTACTGAGTTTTCAGCCTAGCATTCAATCCATCGTTGAATTTTGGTGATCATTTTGCTAGATTTTTCTGAATGGGATTAGGACAAGCCGTTCAGAAATCTGTTTCAGAGTTTGTCAGCCATGCCGGAAAGGGTGATTTTTTTTTTTTAAAGCTATTTTCAAGCAGATCTTGGTTATATCGTTTAGACTTGCCGACCATCAGCTCTGTTTTTTATTGGGGAGGGGGCGTTGGATAAGATTAAGCTGTTCTCAGACAGGGAAGAAACATATGTATTTAATATTGGGATCATTTACCATAAGGATCACTCAAGGCAAGACTTCTTAAATGATAACGGTGGCTTAAAATTGGGAAGGTCGTTGGATTTAAAAGCATTGTTTTGATAGAGGAAACTTGCAGTCGATTTTGCTCAGGTTTTCCAATAAGTTGAGAACTTCATTAGGCAGCCAATATCAGTCCTTTATTGCTTTTTCATAAATCCAGTTTATTGCTTGCTAGTTCTTTCTGCCCAGTGAGGTTCTAGATATCTTCAGGATTAATGGGGAATTGTTTAAGAAGCCTGTTTTGTTTTTAATTGTTGACTTTGGAACTCAGAGACCACATTCCAAAGCCAAGCTGGGCCATGCAGAGGAAGCACTTTTGTGTACTTTTTGGTTCTTGGCTCCACTGTGAACTTTTCCCCCAGATAACAACAGTCATTTTTCTCTTTCCTCCCCTCTCTCCCCATAACTCCAGAGCAAAGTCTGAAATGGATGTTACATGAGTCACTTTAAGGGCTGTGCACAACTATGAACGTTCTGAAGCCGTTTTCTCACTAGAGTCGATCAAGATGGATGAGTCTGCCTTGTTGGACCTTCTGGAGTGCCCTGTGTGTCTAGAACGCTTGGATGCTTCCGCAAAGGTCTTACCCTGCCAGCATACGTTTTGCAAACGATGTTTACTGGGGATTGTGGGTTCCCGGAATGAACTCAGATGTCCCGAATGCAGGACTCTCGTTGGCTCTGGGGTCGACGAGCTCCCCAGTAACATACTATTGGTCAGACTTCTGGATGGCATCAAGCAGAGGCCTTGGAAACCTGGCCCTGGTGCGGGTGGCGCGACCACCTGCACAAACGCATTAAGGGCACAGGGCAGCACGGTGGTTAATTGTGGCTCAAAAGATCTGCAGAGCTCCCAGTGTGGACAGCAGCCTCGGGTGCAAGCCTGGAGCCCCCCAGTGAGGGTGAGTAGCTTGTAAGAGAGGCAGTTGGGGGAATACAGGTGGTGATGACTGACCACAGCTCTTCTTTATTAGCTGATTTTCCAAATCAGCTCAAAGAAGCCACACCTACCAGGGCAGATAGATTCAACCTCAGGACCTTATTTTCTCTTGAAATAAGATTGGATCCGACATAATAAATCTTGTTTTTAAGATCTTCTCCTATCGTCTCTATTGTCTGGTAGGATATGTTTTAGGAACCAGGTATCAAATGTTCATTAAAAGGAAAATTTGATATGGTCTCACCCTTTTGATGGGGCTGAGAGAAGTACGTGTGTGTGTGTGTGTGTGTGTGTGTGTACATGTACAAGTATATGTAGTAAATATGTATATGAGTAAATCATAGGTAAGAAAGCAAGCCTTAATTTTTATGCTGCTTAGAGACGTTCTGGTGGTTTTATGAATGCACAGTACAGAATATGGTTGGAGGATTTTTTAACAAATCATGGCCACAGGTAGCAGCTTCGTTGCTGTAGCAACAGAATGTCACGTAGGACTACACTATTACATCTGGCTGTACGTTGGGCTTTGTAGGGAGTGAAATGAAATACTCCATCAAAATGATTTTTTTTTTCCCGTTTGGTTTGGGCAGAAATAATTGTAGGTGAAGTTAAATATTTCTACCTTTACTAAGCTTAATTTAGTAAATGATTCTTAATGAATAAGAATTGCGTTTCATGTGATCATTTTCTGATATGATGTGCTTTTGTTGTTTTTCATGAAATGAGACACAGTCTTTGACATCCGGATAAGAGTCATGCTGTTTTGGTTGGAAGAGGCAATTTTGATAATTGGCCATATATATGGCAAGTGAATAGATTTTTATAGTCTATTAAAATTGTTATTTTAGATTTAAAAAAATTGTTATTTGTCTAAGTATTTTGCCTGCACGTGTGTATATGCACCACCCATGTGCCTGATGCCTGCACATGTGTATATGCACCACCCATGTGCCTGATGCCTGCACATGTGTATATGCACCACCCATGTGCCTGATGCCTGCACATGTGTATATGCACCATCCATGTGCCCGATGCCTGCACATGTGTATATGCACCATCCATGTGCCCAATGCCTGCACATGTGTATATGCACCATCCATGTGCCCGATGCCCGTGAATGTCAGTAGAGGGAGCCAGATTTCCCAGAATCAGAGTTAGCAATAGTTGTGAGCCACCATGTGGGTGCTGGGAACTGAACCCCAGTCTTCTGCAAGAGCAGCCAATGTCTTAACCACTGAGAGATCTCTTCAGCCCCCAGTCATTTTAAAGAACATTTTAAAGTTGGCTGAGATTTTTTTTTTTAATATATTTTTATTTAATCCCAGCACTTGGGAGGCAGAGGCAAGTGGATTTCTGAGTTCGAGGCCAGCCTGGTCTACGGAATGAGTTCCAGGACAGCCAGGGCTACACAGAGAAACCCTGTTTCAAAAGAAAAAATAATAAATAAATAATTATATATGTAATTATATATACTAATATATAATATACTGTTATACTAATATATTATAATGTACTAATATACAATATTATATCATAATTGTATATGTTATATATTATATATACATATATACATATACACACATATACATATATATATAGTCAGAACCTAAAACTGATTGCTTCCATTTAATAGCTGTCTACTAGGATGGTAGTATGAACTCATACATATGTGGGCTATCAGCTTAGCATTTCAAAAAATTTTTATCATTTATATAATACATGATGAAAAGTACTGGATCGCTAGATGTAAAGTATAAAGTGTCTTATCTCTGGCACTGTTTGGATTACTAGGTTATTAGGGTCCCAGCTTTCGTAAGATTCATATATATGACGTATGATTACTATGTTGATATTATAAATTGGCCTCGGATGGCTTCCTTTCTTTTCTTTCTGTAGCCTGGGTTAGCCTGGCATTCATTATCTATCCTAGGCTGGCCTCAGATTCATGTTCCCACCTCAGTTTACCAAGTATGGGATTACAGGCATGAATTAACCCTGTAATTTGGAAAGGCTTTCTTATTTGGAGGCCCATGTATGAAACTATTATTAGACTTCCTCTTTAGTACCAAGTTTACCAGTACCTGGATTAGTACATATGGACTCATGAATCTTTTAATCTCATAACCAGTGATCCAGGTTGATCACTTCTGAGACCTGGAGCCTGGTCTGCTGGCCTTAAAGGGTTGGGAAGGTCGATTTGCATCCTTGGAGGGCTTTTGTGTCTTGTGAATTAAGCCTGGAGAGAGTGGCTTCTGGCTATGAATTAAAGTGTCCCAGTTGTTGTCTTACCTGTTGGGAGGAATGCTATGAATGTCTGATTGCTGATAAAGGAATTTAAGGAGAGGTTCAACCAAGCCCATTTGATTTTAAATGCTCTTTCTAAAGCAGGCATTGCCGAGGAAACGGAAGGGAAAGGCCCTGCTGGAAGCTGTCTAAGCGTCCACCATGGCCTTTTATTTTTCTTGGCTATTTGGAGATTTTGATTCTTTTTCTGGTTTCTGTGATTCCTAGTTTGCTTCCTGTTTTCCTTTGACCTATGACAGATGCTTTGCAAAGAGGATCAGCTGAACTCAAGCCTTGTTAGTTTGTCTAGAAGAGTTGAGGACTTTGGAGAGAGCGGCGAAGAAAACAGACAAGCAGAAGTGTTCAGTCTGCATTGGAGTAAATGATGTCATCCTATTAAAAAATATTTTTTTTCCTGAGCTACATTAGCATTTACTCATACCCGTTGCTTTCAGGTATTTACAGGAGCTTCACATATATAGAGTGAGCACCTGAAAGGTAAATATGGTCCCAGAACCCGCTGCTTGACAAAGTTAGAAATTTGTATCTCAAACCGCATGGAGGTGGTCCTGTGCCCTTTTGGATGCTTCCCCAGGTGAGCGGCTACAATAACTCCCCAGCGCTCATCCTCCTTGCCGAGATGCTGTGACTCAGCCAAGCGCTTCATCCAGCCTGTTGCCACATGTTGTGGAAAGCTGAGGGTGAGACCATGTGGGACGTTGCCTCGGCTCACCAGTGTTGCTCCGCGTTAGCCTGTGCCCATGTGGCCTCCTCATGTTTCTAGCCGAGGTGGGTTCAATGCTATCAGCAGATTCAAACATTTCCAGTGTGTGACACACATCTCATTCCCAGAGCTTTAGTGTCTCCTGCTTAGGAGGAGGAGGAGGAGGAGGAGGAGGAGGAGGAGGAGGAGGAGGAGGAGGAGGAGGAAAGGGGTCTCTCCCTGTTGGACTGGAGTCACCATGAGCTCTGCTTGTTTTTTAGTTCCAGCAAAAAGAATTCCCCATGCGTTTTTGGCCAGTGCCAACCAGGAAAATGAAACCCAGGAAAGGGGAGTCTAGATGTTGTTTTGGTTCATAAAAGGTATACCTATGGCTGATTGCAGCTGTTATATATTTGCTAGATTTTATATATATTATCTAATGAATAAATGTATATATATATTCATTATCTAATGAAAAATGTATATGTATATATTTTATCTATATATCTACAGAATAGATATCTATTGAATATATGAGATTATATGCATTATCTAATGAATATACTTACATACATAGAAAAGATGCAGAGAACAACATGTTCAAGTAATTCCTATAAGATTGTAACCTTCTAGGAGAGTTAAACTGCTTCCTGTAATTTCTGCTTTCTATAGTTCATTTGGATGTGTCTTCTTTATTTATTTACTAGATGATCTTGCTGTTATAGCTCAGGCTAGCCATGAACTTAAGCCCCAGGCTTCTGAGTTGTTGAGTTTTTGGATGGTGGTGTTCAGGGTCGGGTTACATTCTTCCAGTAAACTGCAGGCTAGCTGATGATGGCGAGGCCAGATACAGATTCTGCTCGTGAACTTCAGAGTGTGTGGCCCGTCTCACCGGGGAGATTAATAGCATTACAGCAGTGCAGGGGTGTAATAAACATGGTAACTTCTATGTCGGAGGGGTAGCAAGAGGGGATAGAAGGGCTTTGAGTTCAGGTAGAAAGTAAACTTGCTTATATGCCAGGTCCTCGGAAGCTGCCTCCAGGAAGAGGCCTTGGAACTGAGATCTGAGCAGTGAAGTGACAGTCCTGTGAATGGGGGCTGGGCAGCGGAGGGGGCAGAAGGGAGCTGCACTGATCGGAAGTGAGTGCGAACTCAGCGAGCTATGGGGCAGTGACCTAAGACTAGGTTTCAAGCGTGAGAGCCTCCAAGGACCACAGTGGGATATGACCAGACGGATGGGTAGTAAGTAAATGCTTAGAATCTGGGGCAGGGATGTGAGGCTTTAGAACAGGTAGAACGTTAGAGGTGCAAACTGAGGACAGAGTGTGAGAAAAGGGGAGAATCTAGATCTGCGGGCCACAGGCCATGTTTCCTTCCCTCTGAAAATGGCAGCTATGCTTTCATTCCTTCGTGGCCGCAGCTGTACTCCTTTGCCTCTCTTTTCATGCTGTCTTTACAGGTTGGGGGTTCTGTCACTCAGACCTCCTCTGTGAAAGTACTGACTTCAAGTACCTCAGAACGAGTCTCTCAGTAGGGAAGTACTAACTCCAAGTACCTCAGAATGTGTCTCTCAGTGGAGAAGTACTAACTCCAAGTACCTCAGAATGTGGCTTTCAGTGGGAAAGTACTAACTTCAAGTACCTCAGAATGTGGCTGTGTGTTAGGATAGGACCCTTCCAGTGGTGGTAAAAGTGGGTAAAATGAGAGCCCACGGTGTGACTGGTGTTCTTAATGGAAGAGGTCATGGCATATAAAGGCACAGAGGCAAGACCATGTGAAGACACATGGAAAAGATGGCTGACCACATGCTAAGTGGAGAAACATGAGTAAAACCCATTCCCAGACTTTAGCCTTGTTCCATTGAAGGTGTCCAGTCTGTGGTATTTCATGGCAGCAGCCAAGCATCTACCTCTAAAGTCAGCCCTTGGAGTGACTGACTTCTCATCCTGTTGCCATCAGTTAGTCCTGGTTGTTCACAGAGACTTGCCATGGGCCACCCAGCCCATTTATGTCTTTATTTAAGAAGTTATGCCAGGCGGTGGTGGTGTATGCCTTTAATCCCAGCACTTGGGAGGCAGAGGCAGGCGGATTTCTGAGTTCGAGGCCAGCCTGGTCTACAGAGTGAGTTCCAGGACAAAACCCTGTCTTGAAAAACAAAAACAAAAACAAAAAACAAAAAAAAAGAAAAAAAGAAAAAAAGAAAAGAAGTTATATACTTATTTATTTGAGCCTACCCTACCCCTTCAAGTGGCCAAATTACCTGGTATGATTTCATAAGCTAGGGCAGGAATTTCATGAGAAAGATGGCTGCTTATGTGACAGTGTGCCAAATAGAAAATTTTGTAGATGGAAGCAAACATCCGGAGGGAAGAAAGATTTCTTTCCCACCTCTCATACTGTGACTTGAGTTTGGGGAGGTTGGTGGTCGCTGGTGGACATACGGTTGTCTGTGACATTTTGTGACAAAGCTAGCAAGAGGGGACTGGCAAGAAGGTTCTCGGAGAAAGCAACACAACTCCCTTGGTCTGTGTAGGGGTGGAAGGGGCGAAGGTTGTCCCCTAGACTGTTTGGTGTCCTAGCAGGTGCCTGTGGAGAGCTTTCTAACTCAGATCTGTGCTGGGACAAAGGTAAGATCAGTGCACGCTTTGCTGGAGACATTTAGACGGGGCCGTGGTGGGAGGTAGGGAGAATGGGAAAATGAGGAATAGGCAGATAAGCTACCATAATTCAGAGGCACCAGGCTGTGGAATGAGATGGATCACGTCTGTGTCTTAGGGTTGTGGTCAGCAGTCACTGGTTAAATACATAGAGTGGACCAAGCATGGTCCAGACATAGAACTCCTATGTGTTTCAGAATGTTCAGTACGAATACTGTCACCGGAACCGACACCTCTGAATAGATGGGGGTAAGAATCTGTAATTACTCATACTTGATTTAAGAACACTGCTTAATGAGGTTATTTGTGTGAGAATGTTTCAGAATGGCCCTAGAACTCAGTGCAGGGCCCTGGGATGTGCCTTTCTCTCTCTGGTGATGATGTAGGGTAGACCCCAGGCCTTGGACCTGCTAAATCACTGCTCTGCCTCTGAGCTATTCATTCCTCATACCCCTAGCCTTGGGCTCTAGCATCTTTATAGTGGTAGAAGGCAGGACTAGAGAGGGAATCCTTGGCACTCACCTATTGATAATTTAAAGAGCAAAATGCTTTTAAATCACACTCATCTTGTGATTAAGGACACCTTTCTGGGGGCAGAGTGTAGTATTTGAGAAATGAAAATGTAAATTTTTAGAAAGTATTTGAGAACAATTTTGTTTTAAAAATTTCAACCTTAGAAAAGCAGATGCTACTAAATGTGTGTGTGTGTATACATACATTCATACACAAATGGATCTAATTCTAGATCATTTTGTAGACTTTTGTGTGTATATATACACACACATCCATATACACTTATGGGCTTGAGCTTTTTACATACATACTTACTGAGTTGCTAGATCATTTACTTTATCTGTGGAATCCTTTCATGTTGGAGCACAGATCAGCTTCATTAAATGATTTGTGTGTAATAGGCATGCGGAGACGTGCACATAGTGTGAGTGTACCAATAGGGAATCACCAGGCTCCATTCATTTCACAATGATGAGAGTAGTTTCCCTCCTATTTTAAAAATTGAAAATAAAAAGGGCTCACAGTAAGGCATTAAGTGGCAGAAACTGGCAGGTAGAGGGTAATTGAAGCTTCCAGTCTTCTTAAGCCAAGGAGTGACAACTGTAAATTGGTTCATGTAAGCCCCCCTCCATCTCCCAGAATAAGAAATTAATGGAAACAGAAGTATTTCATACATGATACTCTGCAGGTTGAAGTTGCCTAGCCAATGATATTACTTGACAAGCTTTCTGTATCTTTTCATAGTCCCCCTCAGGGAGGCATTTGCCATCAGTACTCTCATGCATACATGTAGGAAGGACAGCTAGACTACATACTACTATAACATGTATGAATTCTCCTAGCTGGTCAGTGGCTGAGCTGGGATTCCACTTTAGATCTGTGTCAGCCCGAATACTTCTGTCCTATACATACCTCGTGGGACGCAGTCTCCTTGGGTCTTGTTACTTTCATTGGAGAAAGCTTTCTCCAGCCATAGCTAGGAGCAACTCTTCTCTTCTCAGTGTGGTTTCTACCTGTGAGTATTTTATTGTAGAAAAAGTGTGTGTGTGTGTGTGTGTGTGTGTGTGTGGTGGTGGTGGTGGTGGTGGTGGTGGCGGGGTACAAATGAAAACTCTGTTATGACGAAAATAGATAAGGAAGCAGTCAGTATACTTTGGAGGTTATAAGCTGTGACCTCTGTTTCCAACACTGCAGACCAACTGGGCTTCATTTCTTCAACATAAAGGTCCAGTACCTTTAAAGACTTGAGACCTGCTTCAGGAAGGGGAGGGGAGAGGAGAGGAGAACATGGGGGCGAGGGTACAAGAGGCTGAGTTAAACTCATTTAAAAAAATAATTTTCTTCCTTGCCATTTTTGCGCATACATATAATATAGTCTGGTTACTTCACTCTTTCCCTTTCCGGGTTACGCTCTTAGCAACCTGGCTGCACAAGGCCGTGTTGCAAACCCATGTCTTTCTGTTGTTCTTGGTGACAACTGCGTTTGCCCAGGGCTTTTTGTTAGGAACTGTCCCTTGGAGCCTGATGGACTCACCTCTGGGTATACAAGTGAAAAGCAGTGAGTGGCTCCCTCTCAGAACCCACCAGAAAAGGGTCACCTTTGATTTTCAGAAGCCTTGACCGCCTGACTCGTAGGACACACCCAAAAGGGGCTTGACAGTGTGTGAGGCTGGATCAAGGTGAATGGCAGCCAAGCTCTAGAGAGCCTTCATGGGACGGTCTCTCACCCTTTGATGTGTGCAGTCTCCCCACAATGTGTACATCAAGGATGACACTTGCTTATCTGGTTGATAGGTTGTTTTGGGGATACATGTGAGAATTGAGGTACAAATGTTCTGAAGACTGGAAAGCCTGTGGAGGTAGAGGTATTGTTATATATGTATTAGTTTTCCATTTGGGGTGAGAACCTGAGAGATAAGAATAAAGAAGGATAATGATACAGGAAGGCAGTTTCTGGATGCAGCGGTACCCAAACGGGGGCAGGAGGCAGGGGTTTGCTGTCACTCACACACGTGCAGGGGTCTGATGATGTCTGTTCTCTGTCAGTCTCTGGAGTTATTTTGTTTTTCCTCTGTCTACAGTCATGTGCCCAACGCTGAGAAATACATTCTAAGGAATGTATTGCTGTGCATTTTGTCACTGGGCACATCATAGGGATACAATGTCAGTCATTCAGAGCTTTTGATACTGTAGAAAAAACATGGTAGGCATGTGCTCACACATGTGTATACATGTGTGTGCACATGCATCAATGCAGATGCTTGTGTATAAGAAAGTCAGAGAACAACCTCAATGACATAACGATATTCCTCATTCCTTGAGGACATCCCTTTT
>NW_022196905.1:200658370-200658599 GCF_008632895.1 Mastomys coucha
TTGGAGACTAGATCTCTCTGACTTGGAACTCATCAAGTAGATTAGGCTGGCTAGCTAGTGAGGCCCAGTAATCCATCTGTCTTTATCTCCCCAGTGCTGGGATTACATCCAGGTACCACTGTGCTTAGCTTCTGCTGTTTCTGCTTCTTCTGCTTCTTCTGCTGCTTCTTGTTCTTGTTCTTGTTCTTGCTCTTCTTCTTCTTCTTCTTCTTCTTCTTCTTCTTCTTCT
>NW_022196905.1:200658609-200659897 GCF_008632895.1 Mastomys coucha
TCCTCCTCCTCCTCTTCCTCGTCTCCCTTCTTCTTCTTTTTGCTCTTTTGAGGCCTGGAACTTGCTCCATATATCAGGCTGGCCTTGAACTCAGATATTCTCCTGCTTCTCTGCCTTCCAAGGCCTGGTATTATTAAAGACCTGTGCCACCACCATCCAGCCTATGTTTAGCTCTTTAAACGTAGGTTCTAGAGATTGAATTCAGGTCTGTTTGCTTGCAGGGCGGGCATTTTACTTACAACTATCAGTGAAACCGTGGTAAACATGTTTTGTAGTAAACTTTTCTCCAAGTAGAGAAAATTCTAAATATGATAAAAAGCAAACCAAATACAGAAACCAGGAAGTCATTTGTTAGCATCACATATTATATGCTATATGTACTATTTTTTTTTTTTTAAAATGGGACTGGCAGTGTCATAGCTTTCTTTACACATGCTACGTGAGGATTATGTACACTAGTGTATTGTGACAGCTTCCACGTTCCTAGACTGGAGGTAAATCGTTTAGCTCCATTGTACCTTCTGGGACCACCATTACCTATGCAGCCTGACCTGGACCACAACATCAGGGCATTGTATTGTCACTGCTGCTTTTCAAAAACAAAATCATCTATCTTTGGGTGACTGAAGGAGGAAAAGGGGAGAAAGAAATGGACTGGGAAGGGGTAGGCAAAGAAAAGGAAGGGACTCTGGCCAGAGGTCCCCACTGTTCTTGGGAAAATCCCAAGAGGTTTGATCTTTAGCTCCAGTCCCCAGGAGTTTCACCACACTTTGTTTACTATTCTGTCTCCCTCCTGCCTGCCCCGTCTTGTAACTGCTGTTTGCTATGTGGGAGTGGCTAGAGGGACAGGGGTGTCACCAGGGAAAGCAGTGGAAGACAGGGAAAGGGAAGGGGGAGGGCTCTGTCTTGAGTTGCTTTTCTGGACCACTTTCTCTGTTTTGTTGTCTCCCCCACCCCCCTAGTTGATGGTCTCAGTAGGGAGAAGTAAAATCGGAGGTGTAAAAAGGTGTAGGAGCCAGGCAGTGTTGGTGCATGCCTTTAGTCCCAGCACTTGGGAGGAAGAGGCAGGTGGATTTCAGAGTTCGAGGCCAGCCTGGTCTATAGAGTTCCAGGATAGCCAGGGCTATACAGAGAAACCTCTGTCTCGAAAATAAAACAAACAAAACAAAACAAACAAAAAAGGTTCAGGAAAGGGCAATCTGTCACTTCTTGCCTGTTCCCCACTCCCTCACCCCACCCTCATGGTCTCTCTATCTCTGTCTCTGTCTCTCTGTCTCTCTGTCTCTCT
>NW_022196905.1:200659907-200663698 GCF_008632895.1 Mastomys coucha
TCTCTCTCTCTCTCTCTCTCTCTCTCTGTGTCTGTCTGTCTCTGTCTCCTTGCCTAAAGCGTCCCTTCTGTATTGCTTGTCTCTGCCAGCACTGTTTCTCCCAGTAGAGTCGCCCACTGCATTTATTCCTTCATCATCCTTCCCGTCTGTTACTTAATATGGCTTAAGCGAATCCACAAGAGTATATGGAAAGACTTCCTCTTTAAGGTCAAAGGGCAGAGTACACTGCAATTCACTCGGTACCAGGAGTCTTGATAAGGATCCGCAATTGTACATACAGTAACCCGGTGCGTATTACACTGTGAGATAGTAGGTGGCACACACAGCGCAGGGTCGCTTGAGGAGCTCAGGTGGCAGGTGAGCTTCAGTTACCCAGCAGTGTGGTAGAGCGAGGTGTACTTACAATAGACGTAGGACCAGTAGCGACTAAATAGACTGAGAAACTCAGCAGGCAAGCCTTGCTTATAAAACAACACAGTATAGTGTGGGGTATATAAGTAGGGTAAAAACATTGTGTTCCGAGACAACTTTGCCAGTAAGACTCCCTCTGAGCCCAAGACACCCTGCTCTGTGGGTCCCCACTCCTTCCCAGGATGTGTGCCTGCCAATGCCTAGTCAAAAGGGTGGTAACAGTTGCTTTGTGAATGATGGCATATGGGTGGCTGTAAACACAGCCACTTTAAAGATAGATGTGTGAGTGGGCTCTTTGGGGTATCTGGAAAGGGAGAGGAGGTGCCATTTCAGATGGTTGACAGTAGCAGTTAAGTAGATTATTTGCATCGTGGAAAAGTGAACAGCAGGAGTGGGTGCAAATGAGTTTTTCAGGCACATTAAATGTAGTGCAGTGTGGCAAGGGCTGTCGAGTTTGAGAGTGTCCCCGTTAGCCTAAGGAAATAGATCCTTACAGTTTTTTTCTTTTAAAGATTTATGTATCTTAACATTTTTGTTTATGCATATTTGTGTGTGTGTGTGTGTGTGTGTGTGTGTGCGCGTGTGTCTGCATCATGGTTGTGAGTGCCATCAGTCAGTTCTTAGCCACTTGCCGTGGGTGCTAGGGATTGAACTTGGGTCTTGGAAGAGAAGGAAGTGCTCTTAACTGCTGAGATGTCCCTCTGATCCCAAAGGTTTTTGTTGTTGTTCTTGTTGGTGGTGGTGGTTTTTTGTTTATTTTAATGAAAAAAAAACTTTGAACTATTACATTTTAACCATTTATAATTTATCATTCAGGGATGAATGAGCAGAAATAGCTTTATTATATTAAAGGTAGTGTGTGTGTCCCCAACCCATTGGCCCCTTGAGAGTAGGGCAGAAAAAAAGGAGTTTGTTGTAGAGTATTCTATATTTTGGTTCTTTTCTCTCCTCCCCTCCCACCACTCCCTATGTATATGGAGTTTATTGCAATGACTTTACAGGATGCAGTCCAGCTGATCTAATAACGGCTGACTGCGAATGGAAAGTCCAGGAATTCAGTAGGTGCTCACTGTGCAAGGCTGAGTGTCTCGGCTGGTCTTCAGTATGTGCTGGAATTCCAAAGAACTGGACTCTAGTGCCAGTGAAGGACTGCATGGATTAGCAAGGCAGGGGCAAGCAGAAAAAGAGCAAAATCTTCCTTCTCCTATGTCTTTGTATAAACTGCCAGCAGAGGACATGATCCTGATGAAAGATGTTTGTCTTCCTACCTCAAAGGTCCGTGACTCAAAGTGGATTCACCCTCTTCAAGCCAAGCAAAACAATCTCTTACAGGTGTGTCCTGCATTTCTGGATCGTAGTTCATTCCAGATATAGTCAAGATGACAACCAAGAATAACCATCACAGGGCCTTAAATCCAATCAGACAATCCCGGCTTTGCACAGTGGCAATATCGTAGCCAAAGAGGTTTATCCGAGGTGCGATTATTGCTAATTGAAAACTTTTCCCAATCAGACAATCCCGCAACTTTGTGAGGTTTGTATTATGGCACCAGGGTCTGCACCAGGTCTTGCTCCCCAAGCTGGCCTTGAACTTGCAGTAGCATTCCTTCTCAGACTCCTGAGCGCCAGACTTACAGGAACGAGCCACCACACTCAGTTCATACCTCGTTTATTTAGGTGATGGATTAGTTACTTGGCTTGTGGCACTGACAAAATGGTAGATGAGGGCCGTTGATGAAAGGAAAGGCTTGCGGTGTGAGAGTACAGCCCATAATGGCTGGGGCAGCATGGAAGCAGGAAGCCTGAGGCAGCTGACCAGCACACTGCATCAACCTTCAGGAAGCAGAGAGAGAAGGACGCTGTGCACACCCCCACTCTTTGCTTTATTCAGTCTGGGACCCCAGCCCGTGGAATGCCTTCAGGATAGTCCTTCCCACCTCAGTTAACTTCATGTAGATAATCTCTTAAAGGCAAGCCTGGAGACCAACTTAATCTCCATCTCTTACAGACCTGCCCAGAGACTTTTCTTCTAGCTATTCTAGATTCTGTGATGTTGGCACAGTGTTGACCATCACGGGGAATGTACCCCCCCGCATGGCACACTGGGGGTGCTGTAGGGAAGCACTAGTATTGGGCAAGTTTTCTGGAAGTGTGTCTGAGCAAACACTCATCATTGAGAGCGAACAGTAGAGGACTTTGAATTCATTAGAGCACTAAGGCTAGTCTTGGATAGTTTGCATTTTTGTTTGTTTGTGAGGCAGCTTCAGCCGGCCTCAGGCTCCCCATTCGATTCAGTTTGTAATCTCAGGTATGAGGACAGGCGTGCTCCATCAAGCTGGTTGTAGGTTTTTTTTAAATCTTTTTTTAAAAATATTTATTTAGTTAGTTTATGTATGTGAGTACACTGTAGCTGTCTTCAGACACATCAGAAGAAGGTGTCGGATCCCATTACAGATGGTTGTGAGCCACCATGTGGTTGCTGGGCATTGAACTCAGGACCTCTGGAAGAGCAGTCCGTGCTTTTAACCACTGAGCCATCATTCCAGCCCCTAGATTTTTTTTTTTAAACCATAAGCACATAGCTTTTCTATGTTCAGTAATTGAACATTAGTAATTGAACATAGATATGATAAAATTACATTTCAAACACTAAATTTTCATTTCTCTAGTCAGTCCTGAGTGGAATCTGGTAGGTTGCTCACCCCTGTTTTAATAAACTCATGCTTTAAGTATAGGCTGTGCTGGCTTATGGCCAGCTTTTCACATGCTCTGACGTCCCCCACAGTAACACGTAGTAGAGGAGCCTCCGTCTGTGAGGCTAAATATTTTTGGCAGGCGTAATTACTTTTTTTTTTTTTTTTGCTAGTATCAGCACTCTCTTTGTCACCTGTTTTTATAAAACAAGTCTAGAGTATTGGAAGATACAGAAGGTGTCAATATTGTGTGGACTGATGTTGCTGGAACTGAAGTTGGTAGAGAGGCACCATTGTGTTACCTATTTCAAGGAACCTGGTGTTCTCTGACCTATACTCTTGTGCCTTGGCTTGTGTGTCTGCATTCCCAGACAGGAACATATACCCCTCCCCTACACATAGAACAAAAACAGAAGAAACATAACAGGCCCCCAGCCCCCACCCCCAACTGACATGGCAGCAGACACATTGATTCTTCATGTCTGGGGCCTCTGTTGAGACTATTTGTCAATATGACAAAATACTTGATATAAGCAAAGTGAGAAAAGATTGATCCTGGCTCCTGATTACAGTCTTTCATGTGGGAAAGAATGGGGTGGGGCAGCACAACTCCCTTTTTAGCAGCCAGGAAGGAGGGGGAGGGGGAGAGAGGGGGAGAACGAGGAGAAGTAGAGAGATGGGGCGGGG
>NW_022196905.1:200663843-200686343 GCF_008632895.1 Mastomys coucha
AGGTGAGGGGGAGAGGGAGGGAGGGAGGGAGGGAGACAGAGAGACAGAGAGACAGAGAATACCTACACTGTAAGTATTCTTCACTTTCTTTTACTCCATGTGGGTCCTTAGCCTATGGAATGGACCTGCTCATATTCTTGTACTACTTAGTTACTTGTGTCTAGGAACACTCTTTCAGATGTGCTCATAGGTGTGCCTCATCAACCTCCACTCCAATCTAGTTTATAATTGATGTTGACTAGCCATCACAAGGCATACAAACATCCTAAGCTGAGGTTCTGCCACTTGGCTTTGTGATTTTAGGCCAGTGTTTCTACTTCCGAAGGTCTTGTTTCTTTTCATTAAAGGAGGCGTACCAGATACTCCTGTGTAGCCCTGAGGTTTTAAACGTAAGCCCTAGGAAAAAGCTGACTTTGAATGTGAAGGTTTATTTTTTATTAATTTTTTTTTTTAAATTAGTCTATGAACTTTCCTAGTTTGCTTTCTATTGCGGTGATAAAATGTGGACTAAAATCAGCTTGGAAGGAGAGAATTTATTTCAGCCTTCAGTTTACTGTCCATTATCAATGGAAGTTAGGACTGGAACTCGAGGCAGGAACCTGGAGGCAGGAACTGAAACTGAAGCTGTGGAGGAGTATGACTTACCAGTTTCCTCATCTTGGCTCACTTGGTTGTTTTTTATATGGGGCCGGAGCTGGCACCACCCATAGTGGGCTGGCCCTTGCCCCATCAATCATTAATCAATAATCGAGAAAATGCTCCCACAGACTTGTCTACAGGCCAATCTAATGGAAACATTTTCTCATTTGAGATTCCCTCAGCTGAGACTCTAGTTTGTGCCAAGTTGACAAAATAGACAGAACCACTCAGCACACAAAGTAATAGGCTCCATTATGATATCTTCATGTAGGCTGATCACTAATGGTTACACCTTCTCCAGGCCCCTGTCACACTGGTTCTTGTCCGCTCCTTAAGTAGTCCCCCTTCAACTTTTTTTTTTTTAAAAATTTTTATCTATCTATCTATCTATCTATCTATCTATCTATCTATCTATCTATCTATTTATTGTATATGAGTACACTGTCACTATCTTCAGACACACCAGAAAAGGTATTGGATCCCATTACCAATGGTTGTGAGCCACCATGTGGTTGCTGGGAATTGAACTCAGGACCTCTGGAAGAGCAGGCAGTGCTGTTAACCACTGATCCATCTCTCCAGCCCCACCCCCCCTTCAACTTTTACATTGAGTGCATGTGCACATGTGTGGGGTGTATGTATGCTGCATGTGCATGAGCATTTAGAACAGACTGATTGGTATCTTAGCATTACTCTTGACAAGAACATGTGTCCCTTATGGAGAGCAGCAGTCAGCCTCTGGAGTCCACTAGAATTCCACACCACTGTGTCTGCCACAGGAACTTTCAGATGAGTATTTGATGATCTATTGACACATGTAGAAGAGAGACAGAGACAGACAGACAGACACACACACACACACACATACACAGAGAGACAGAGACAGATACAGAGAGACAGAGAGAGAGAGAGGTGTGGGGCAGGTAGGCAGGCTTAGCTTGGCATCTAATCTGCCTACAGTAACTGACCTTTGTTATGCCTAAATTTTATCCTCATTGTCACACTGAAATTTCAAGTTAGGTCCCATCGTAACAAGCTGTTGCAATTGGAGTTAAATTGTGACACATGAACTCCAGGGATGCACTCAGGCCATAGATAGCATCTGGTTGCTAAGTGGAGACTCAGGGCAGACAGTATGTATGTGTAGAGGCATGCGATGTTCATTACTGAATCCATCACCCACAGTGGGACACTGCAAAGGGCTGCTGTTGGTAATTTTGCAGAGTCAGAGAGGGTAAGCCAGGGGAGTGAGGGTCAAATAGGGCCATATGCTCACTGGAGCTGAGGTCAGGCACGCAAACCTGGGAGACAGAAGGAGGTTTTATCAAATGAAGGGAGATGCCAAAGGGCACAGAATCTTTAAGAACACATTTAGGGGGTGCTGAGGAATTGACTTCTTTCTCTGCTTTATTTTTTATGAACTCTGCTTCTTGCCAGGTAGAAAATGTAAAGCCAGGAAACAGGGGATTCAGTTAGCACCAGGCAACACTTCTAGAGCTTGTTATCTGCATTGCTCATGGGCAACTTACTTCCTTTGTGCATATGTGTGTGTGTGTATGTGTGTGTGTGTGTGTGTGCGCACGCGTGTCTATGTGTGTGCTTGCTTGCATGTTTCTTCATTTGACTGAAGAATTGTAAAGAACCTTAAGTATTTGGAACCTGGTACTTGCCCAGTAACCAGAACCTTTCATTTTATCTTCCTAGAAATGAGGACTTTTAGTTTCATATGGCCCTACACTATCATGCAAACTGCACTTGAGTATGTGTGGGGTTCTGGTCTGGTAGGACCTTTTGTTCTGTTTTAAGCAGCCACCTTAAACTTTAGGTGTAAGTAGTGTCTAAGTTCATGACTACAAGTGATAACAAGTATGTAGTTTAGTTGTGGTTCTGCCATGGACTGTGAGGTGACACTGGTTGCCAGCTTCTCTGGGTCTCATCTACAAAAGGAGGTGATGGACGAGAAGCATTGTCTGCGGCCTCCTCCTTCTCCTGTCTACTACCACCGTCTGTCTGTCTGTCTACTGTGAGGTCTGGCCAGCAGAATACATCCTCTGTCATTGCTATTCTGACTGTTGTCAGTCTCCCATCCCCTCTTCTCCTCCTTCCATCCATTTCTCATTTCCTGTGATGTAGGCAATACATACATACATACATACATACATACATACATACATACATAAAATAAAAATAGCCAAAAGACTTTTAAGAGACATATTACTTAGTTCTTTAGATTAAAATTGAAAAGACTTAGGGCTATGCCGGTTAGTCAGCAACTCTTTACTATGACAAAATGCTTGAGACAGCCAGCCTAAAAAGGAGAAAGGTTTATTTTGGCTCCTGATTGCACTCCCTCTGTGATCTTCTGGGCCTGCTGCTTGGAGTCTGTGGTGACAGAGTAAACCGTGGAAGGAGGACATGGTAATGCTGGGTCCTTCATCTTGTGGTGCCTGGGAACAAAGGAGAGTTTCTAGGTCCCTGTAACTACTTCCGGTTCATGCTGTCTGTCAGTGGCTATCTTTTTTCTAGAGCTTACCTTCTAAACATTCTACACCTCCTAAGAGCTTCACAGGCTAGAAGAGGCACTCTTCCCCCAGAGCCTTCAGGAGTGAGTCAGTATTCCAGCGGGCTCTGAGACTTTCGGTAAGGGAAGCTAAGTGTGCCATGTAATGCAATTCTGATTTTCTCCTTTTTAATATATATATTTTTTGAAGCCCAAGGACAATCTTATTCACGTAAAAAAGAAAAACAGCATGGGGCAGGCAAACTTTAAATCTCACCCGGTGCCCTGAGGGGGAGAATGGAGAGAGAAGGGAAAAAGCCATGCTGTTTGAGTTGCTCTCTTACAGGGCTGCCCCATGGCAGTGGACAGCCACTTGGCAAGGAGGTGGGGCTTAAGGAAACTGCAGCTGCCCCACCAGGAAAGCACACATAGGTGCTAGCTCGCATTCAAAAGAGAGACAGGAAAGAAAAGTCGCGCGTGTGTGTGTGTGTGTGAGTGCGTGCGCGTGCGTG
This sequence comes from Mastomys coucha, assembly GCF_008632895.1. Classification (NCBI taxonomy): domain Eukaryota; kingdom Metazoa; phylum Chordata; class Mammalia; order Rodentia; family Muridae; genus Mastomys; species Mastomys coucha. Next base: position 200,667,495 of record NW_022196905.1, read on the forward strand.
TGTGAGCGTATATGTGTGTGTGTGTGTGCGTGCGTGCGCGAGTGTATATGTGTGTGTGTGTTGGGAGGCTGAGCCCCTCTGGATCAGGGTTCTCTTGTCTACTTACCCATGTTTTGATGGTTTTCCTCTCCTATCTACAGTGATTGTGGTTTTTTTGTTTGTTTGTTTTTAATGTGGCAGCTACTTTCCTGATCTTAATCACATGTAAGCACCTGTAAATATATATAAATAATATATAAATAATATATAAATATATATATATATGTATATATATATATATAATTGATAGCTTTCTAATGAGTTTTGGAGCTGCACCTCCAGTGTAGAGTCCCCCCATGTGCTTCAGCGTTCCATAGCATTACGTATTTCCTAATGAGCTGCTATTTATAGTCAACATGTCCCCGACTCATTGTGTAGGCTAAGAAAGGACACCGGGGAACCACTTCACGGCAGTAGTCATTACTGTATTTTTACAACTTTTTAATAAAGCGTGTCTCAACCGCTTGTTGGTAATTTTTCCCAGAGCCTTGAGATCATCCGAGCCAGGAAGCTCTCTTTTGTATCTAGTTTAAATCCTTGTCCCTGTCTCATCCCTGTCCCAGTTTCCTCGTCTGCCCTTGACCTTGCAGGCCTTTGTCCAGCCCCAGCGCCTCCCTAGCCTCTTTTATCTCCACTAAGAGACTGTCTCTGAGGGCTCCAATCTGACCATTTTTGCCTTATCAGCCACTCACCTTCGGCCGATCTACAGCTCCTGCTCATCTTATTGGGGTTTATGTCCCCAAGTGCTTGTACTATGGTAATAGAGTTCTGAAAAGGGCTCTGGGTTATCATGTGACCCCCCCCCCCCCCGAGTATGATGCATGTTTTCATAGATGTCAGGTACCTTTGGGGGGTTGGGGGGGACAGGGACTCTGAGTGAGAGATTTACAGGGGAGCAGTGTTACAGGGGAGCAGTGTTTGGGATGTTAATTAATTAATTAATTAATAAAAAAGAAAGAGTGCAGCATAACATTGCTGATTCATACTTTCCCTACACGTCAGATTTTCTCTTTTACTTGAATTTTTCTACCTTCTCTTAAATGAGTTTTTTTTCCCGCCACCTTTTCAATTAAACCATCTCCTGCTATTTCTGTAATCTTCATGGTAGCATTAGCAATTTTTAGCTTTTAGCAGGCATTGAAAAATGCCACTCTGGACTGGAGAAATGGCTTAGGGTTTAAGAGCACTGGTCAATCCTCTAGAGGACCAGAGTTCGATCCCCAGCACCTATGGGGCTGCTCATTACCAGCTATAATTCCCATCCCAAGTGGATCAAACGCCCTCTTCTGCCCTGCATAGATACTGCACACACATGGTGCGTAGACATACTGGCAAAAACACCCCATACTCATAAAAATAAAGAAATAAGGATTATAAAAAAATTAAAATGTCAATCCAATGTTGTTTCTTGATAAATGTTTTTAACTATACAGATGCTTAGTTTTAAACGCGTATGTAATATACTTAATACACTTGTTACATGTCTGTATTTGACGTCAGGTTGTTCTCTAATTAATGATGTTAGTTTTTTTTTCCTGTGCTCAGTTGTAAGGAACTCTAGAACAGTAATAGTGTGTGTGTGTGTGTGTGTGTGTGTGTGTTTACTATTTGTTTTTGTTGTTTAATTTGAGAGGAGGTTACTGGCGTTGACTGAATTCAGGGGTTTGTACACGGAGGAGGTTACTGGCGTTGACTGAATTCAGGGGTTTGTACATGGAGGAGGTTACTGGCGTTGACTGAATTCAGGGGCTTGTACATGTGAAGTTTGATCTCTGCTCATCCTTTTCTTCATATAAAAGCCTTAGGTATTCAGTTCAGGAAATACTTTTCAATGGAATTGGTAGAGTTCCAAATGCATTTGGCCAAGTTGATGACTTTGTAAGTGTGATGTGCCCCACCGCACGTGGGTTTTTAGCAAGCTTAATCACATTCACTCTTCCACTATTCAAGTCAACTATGGACGTATTACCGCATAAACCCTCATGAAACCAGGCTGTAATTGAATCCTGAGTTGCAGTTCTCTCGGGGATGGCCCTTGAAACATTTGTGTTGCACCCACCATGGTGGTCTGGAAGTCATGTTTTCCTAGTTTATTAGGGGAAAAAAATGTTCTGCTGAGCTGAATTGGAAGCCCTTTAAAAGGTAAAACATGTGATATGCTATCTCATGTTCCCCAGACAAAACAGACCTAAAACCACCAGCCATCTCAGTCTTTCCCAAACACCTTATGATTTCTTTGTTTGCGCGTTTGCACTGGCCTGGGGATGTTCCAGGGGGTAAATGCCTCTGTTCCCATGCAGGCTGCCTATATACTAAGTCATTCCTGCGGAGAGTAATCCCTTGGATGGGTTGGAAGCACAGGTAATGACATGGTTAGCAACGGCACCTCCTCGCTTTAAATCCCACGAGAGGCAACTTGAGAGCTCAAAATTAAATTAAGATTCTTGAGAATGAAGCAGAGAGGGGAGAAAGGGACACTTACAAGCATAAATTAGTCCCCAGGGACCCTTTCCAATTCCCACATTAAAAGCCAACCAGCTATGATACGGAATGTGACAAGGGCCCAGGGGCTCTAGGGTGAAGATGCCTGCAGGACTGATCGTCTGTGATGTTAATGCATCACAGTGCTTAACTACATGCATGGAAATACCTTGAGTTATTGTTACTTCTCACCGGCAGGCTGGTGAGTGAGCTATCTGATACCTACAAGAACGTGACACTAGATCTACCTGACATTTCATTACAGATAAAAGACAATGGCGGATCTGGCAGAGGAGCATGGTAGGAGGGCCTGGTAACTTTAGAAATGAATGCATCAGGCTGGGTTCTCTAGGTATGCTGTGAATGAGGAGCCTTGTATGGAGGGAGCAGGCCTTCACTGTGACCTTTTATGATGTAAATCCACATGTGTGGCTAGCTTTATTTGAACTTAGTTTTGCTCTTTGTAATCCACACTTGACTTTTCTCCCTGGACTAAGAGGTGAGGTTTCTTGTTCACACTGACCTTCAATATTGGCTCTCCAGACTCCTGGGTCCAACTTTATTCTCTGTGCAAATGATTAGCATCAGGCTAGTATTTGGGCAGGGCATACTTGTCATTATCGATGACTATCTAGTCTTAGCGTGAAGGTCCCCATGGTATATTCATTCATCCTGTCTGTTAACTGTCAGCCGTTGACAGTTCAGGTCTTATTCAACATGCCCTATATTCAGAGATAGGAATTGAACTTTCAAATAATGTGAAAAAATTGTGTTCTGGTTATGGATATGTCAGTATATCAAAACACATTCTGCACCTGGATGGAAAGGCAAGCATTTCTTAGTACTATCACTAGACATATTGGGATCCTAAGTCAAAGAATAGAGTATAGGTGTCTCAAAGATAAGTGGAGGCAAAACTGATAGACAGTTTGATGGCTAAATCTCTTGTTATAGTCAATGAATGTTATTTGACAATTAAAAGGTTTCTAGATATTGTTGGCAACAATATAGTAGATAACATAGTCTGCCCAGGTAGAAGTGGATAGCAACTGGGCCAGCAAGATGGGACTTTCGTGGCTGAAGGAAAGAACCAACTCCTCAAAGTTGTTCTCTGCTTTCTATATTTGTGCTCCATGTTGCATGTGTGGCAACCTCTACTCACACATGCTAATCATAATAAGTAAATAAAAAATTTGGAAAAGACGTACATAGCAGCTATGTATCAATAGTTTCAGAATAAAACCAGCAGTTATAAAGTTGATAGGTGTGGTGGGTTGGCCCCCATAGACTCATGTGTTTGAGTACTTGACCCGTAGGGTTGCTATTAGGCCATGTAGTGAGGTGTGTTGTTGTTGGAGTAGGTGTGGCTTTGTTGGAGGAAGTGTGTCACTGTGGGGGGTGGGCTTTACAGTCTCCTGTACTCAAGTTACTACACCCAGTATAGCACCTAGTGCCCTTCTACTGCCTATGAATCAAGATGTAGAACTCTTGGTTCTGTCTCCAGCACCATGTTGGCCTGGAGGCTGCCACGCTTCCTGCCATGATGATAATGGACTAAACCTCAGAGCTATAAGCCAGCCCCGATTAAATGTTTCCTTTATAAGAGTTGCCATGGTCATGATGTCTCTTCAACAATGGAAAACCCTAACTAAGACAGTAGCTAAGATCATGAGACTATTTTAAGAGCTATGGACTATTGTATATCTGATCATAGAAACTGAATTCTCAACATTTTACCCCAGAGGTCCCAAAATGCTTTTCTGTCTTGAAGGCAGAAGTATTCTTGACCGGATGCCACGTTTCCCTGTTGCGCCTGGGTTCGCCGTGAATGAACGCACTCTTTACCAAGCGCTTGTTTTGTATTGCTGTCACCGCTTGATGAGAGGAGCTTTGACAGTTTCCTAAGCTGGTGACCCAACAGGGTCTGAGATGTGCATGTTACAGTCCCCTCAAGTGTGATTTGTAACAGGAATTTAATTGCTTTGACTGTCACATCTCACCTGATGCTCCGGTATCTGGACAGTACCCCAGAGCCCTCGTTCTGGTTGGCCTGCAGTCCACTCGTGACAGTCTCCAGATGCTAAGTATGCACAGACAGCCTGGATCAAAGGTGATCGGAACAATGCACAGCTTTGATTAATAATTGCTCAAGCTTTTTTTTTTTTTTTTTTTTTAATATTTGAGCAGGAATGGTACCGCAAACAGTCTCATTAATGAGATGAATAGAGGTAAAGGAACAGAACTGTTTGGGGGTAACCCTCCAGCCTTAAGTCATTCACAAATAACAAGGCTGTTTTCTGAGACAGATTGGGTTTCCTTAAGAAGGAAGCCACCTTTGTTCCTGGTCCCAGGGCATTCTTTATGGGTGAGGTCACCCTGAGTGGCTGATAGCTGTCCCTTTCCTAAAGAGGGGATGCTGAGGTCCCCAGCACAGTCCGTGTCTCACAGTCCCTAAAACGAGCCTTAAGTGTACCTGTCCAGGAAAAGCCTTTGAAGGACAAAGGCAACCTCAGAGACCTTGTGAGCCGGTAACTGACAATAAAGACAGTATGTTCTGTTTTTTTCAAATGGCCTCGTCAAGAACAAGAGCACTATTCACTGCCACATGACTTTCGTGTAGTTATGGAAGGAGGCGGATGGCCATCTTGTCATGTGCATGAGTTTTGAGGCTGCTTGACTGAGATTACTTGAAACAATAGTTTTCAGTTGTTCTGATTTTAATAAAGTCATGGAGTGGCATTGTATTAGGAAGTGTATAAATGTTGCCATGGCTCTTTTTTAGACAATGAGAATTTAAAAGGAGACTTCCCTGCCTCTCATAACAGCCAAGGAATGAAAATGTGTAGTGAACACCGGATAACGCTGCCTGTGTTGGAATAGTCTCCTCGTTCATCTTATTCTGTTTGTCCCTTTTATTTTAGTTTTCTGGGGGACAGGATCTTACTTGTTGCCCAAGTTGAAGTCCTGGCCTCCAGTGATTTTTTTCCTTGTCTCAGCCCCGCCCCCCCACCCCCCACGCCACCCAAGGGCTGGAACTGCAGGCCTGTGCTACCATGTTCATCTAAGAGAAGCTCAAATTCTGCCTATTAGTGTGACACGTCACTCTTTATCACAAAGCTACATGGTGTAGTGACCCACCGGACTTGAGCAACGTAGCCAAGCCTTATCTCTTCAGCTTGTATAGTATTTCTAAGCCACACAGGTTGTTCGTGAAGTCATGAGGGCCCCAGGCCTTTGCCCCTGCTCTTTGATCCACTGGGTGAATGAGCCACCTTTATTCCAACTCTCACGCACGGCTTGTTTCTTTATTACATCTGTTTGGTCTTTTCTCAACTGTCACTTAACAAAAAGGCCATTTCAGACGGCCAATTCTGAAAAACCAGGCCCTCAGATATATGACAACCTTCTAGACTTACTCTTTTGAATTTTCTCTGTGGCACTGATGAGAGGGCCCGGACTATGGCACTCTCTGAGGGCCCGGACTGTGGCCAGGTTTGTTCTTGTTGGTATCAGCAGCAACGGGAACATGGCTGCATAAGGTGATTTTCTTATCACGACCATAAATGCCTATTAAGAAGGAAATACTTGTTTTGGCTTTCAACAGGAAGTAGACAGTAGACAGGAAGAAGGGCCCGTTTCAAATTCACTTCTTCCAGGTCCACTCCTTCCAAAATGGGGGTACCAGCTAAGGCCCTAATGTTCCAACTATGGGCAGGCATTCTGCATTCTAGCCTATACATAGTTTGCTCTTTGAGAATATATCAAATTAACGAACTGAGCTAGGACACCTGACTTGATGTATGTCAATGTTCATTCTGCAAATGGCATGTTACAATGTGACAAATAGAAAAAAATGACTGTTAGCCTTTCAGCTTCAACTGGATCAAGAGGTTTTGCTGGGAAGTGAGTTACAGTGTTGTCTGCTGGTTTGGTGCCTCACTGTGGAGTGCTTTATGAAGGTCATTGTGGAATGATTTAAGCAAAAGATGTTGTCGTCTTTTTTTTTTCCTCACTCTACATCAGTACAGAGCCAAACTATGGCAGCATCTGTTTTTAGCTCCTGCAGAGAAATATAGATTCTTTATTTTGTGGTATTGGTGTGCTTCAGCTATCCAAAGCATGTGGTAATGAGGGCATCGGTGGGAAGGCTTTCCTGTGAATCTGCAAAGTTCTATGCTTAACGGATTCTCGAGGAGAGAAGCGACATTGTTTTCTGTACCTAACACTGTTTAAGGAGTGGGCGGAAATACCTCTTCATCTTGGCTCTGTCGTGACTCGTGCCTGTTTCCGAGTCTGGCGTAGTGTCGATTCAAAGTAGCCTTCAGATCCCCTTTTCTTTTCCTCTTTGTAAAATAATACAACCACACCGGGGGTGGACGCCATTGGAGTGTCTATATCCTGGTGAGAGTCAGAATGAGTTTCTTTTTCTACTGTGATCATTCCTGTACATAGATAGTACACGTAAGTTTGTTTAACCATTCCCATAGGGGCATTCCTAAACATGGCCCCAGTCACATGCTTCACCAGCTACCTACGTAAGCCTGCCTGCGCATGCGTTCTTCAATGTTCTTACCCAGGGAGTCACACTAGGCTGAACACTTCCATTAGAGCCTCATTTGTGTTCAAAAGTGGAATGGGTTACTTGTGTGTTTTTCCATCAATAAGATGATTGTGTGCTTTGTGGACTTCTGCTCACATAGAAGTAGAAGCTGGTCTCATATGGGATCCTGTTCCATTTCTGTTGTTTGGATGCCTGAGGCCGTTTATAAAGAAATTTATTTCCCACAGTTTGAAGTCCATGAAGTCTAAGCGATAGTTATCAGGTGAGGGCTTCTCTGTGCTTCGAAGCAAGTTCGGAGAGGCAAGGAGCAAACTGTCTAGTGTGTTCTCTTACTCCGTTAGAAGTTAGAAGGCAGAAGGGGCAAACTGTCTAGTGTGTTCTCTTACTCTGCTTACTTCTCTAAACCCATTCACGTGGGAGGCCTGCTCATGATCCAGTGACTTCTTAAAGGCATCCAGTCTTAATACCATCATCTCATTGAGAAAACGGAAAATTTCCAAGAGACCCATTTAACCACAGTGTGGAGAATCAATCAAAACAATGTCGAGCAATTTTGGGAGGGCACCAAAAGTCCCATCACTGTTTGGGTGGGAGGAGCTCTCGCCTCTGCGTGTGCTGGTCTCAGACATCTGCCAGTTAAATAAAGACTGCAGGCTCTGGGTGGGGAACCCTCCAGATTCCGTCCTTCTTCTTGAACTCAGGTATAGACCATGGTGGGCTTCATCTGTCTCACCTTCTCCAGGCTCTGTCTGTGAAGTCCAAACCTTCAGATTTGCCCTTTATCTGTGCCTCTCTGAACTCTGTGGCATCCCACACTTGCTGCTTGTTAAACCCTCTTCCCTAGACCAGGTACTACCTATGTTGCCGTGAACAGCCACATTCCATTCGGTACTTCACTGGTTCCGAGGACCTCAACTGGAAAGATGCTTCCTCTGCAGTTGAGTCTGTCCCTCCGGTTGCCCTCTGCATATCTATAGAATTCTATTAGCATCTCCCCCACGCCCATTTCCAACATCTTTTAGTTTACTTTTTAACTCATCCCTTCTTTCCCTCCTCCAGTTTTACTATATGAACTTTCGTGTTCACCATGACCCCTTTTCCAATCAGCATAGCTTTTTTACTATGGTAAATTGCAACCGGAGGTCCTTCATTACATCTCCTTAACTGTTTCTGATTCATGGTGGTAGAGCCAATGCGTAAAACACAACACTAGAAGATGGCTTTTCTTAGCGCACATCCCTGATTTTCCTGCAGACTAGGTCTGACTTTGCACTGGCATTAGGCAGAGAACTATAGGATGAAGTTTCCTATAGCACCCCTAGAAGACTGTCATCTTCCGCAAGGAATTATTTTATAGATGAGATAACTTGAATGGGCTTTTAGTTTCAGAGTAGCGTAATTGCTGGTTAAATGACTTACAGAAGAGGATCAGACCCAGTTAATGTTAAGTTTGTACCTTTCTTAAAACACAAGTTGAAAAATTAAATTTGTTGCTTGGTAATTTAATTTGGGGGCAGCGGGGGGAACAAAGGATTCCAAAGCGGGTTTTAGAAATCAGTTATAATTAATTGCATGTGCAGATGCATCGGCTGAGATGGGGATGGAATTAGTCTAATTATGTTTAAAGTACAGTTTGCATGCCTAAATAGATAATCACACCGCAGGCCTGCCTATCCTTGTCTACTTTCTCCTTTAGGCATGTAGTAAATTTTGTGGCCATTAAGCATGACCACTTCAGAGTCTGTGAAGCAGAACAAAGTGACGGGGCACAGATGCTGGGGCTGCATGTACTCCCAGGGAAGTTTGATACTCAGTGGCAACATCCGTGGAAGGTGCTCGACAGAACCTTTAGGAGATGCTAGGGGAATTTTATACCCTCTAGCTTACTTCTATTTTATTTCCTTATGTGGGGTAATCTGAACTCTCTATGAAACATCTGCCTAATAAATGCTCCTCTTTGTAGTAAGCTGCCTGGTATATTGTATGATGCTGTGTTTTATACTGAGTGCTGTGAGATCATATGAATTTCAGGGAAAATCTTGCGTGACACCTTGTCTAGCCACATCCCTGGCTGATGAAAGCCTTACTCAGCTGATAAGGGCAAAGTTGTCTTTTGGGCATCTGTAGGTGTTTCTTACCTGCCATGGCTTCAGTAGCTGTAGCTTCATAATGGGTGTGACACGTTTTCTTTTAGACTTAAGCTGGTGGTATTTGGAAAAATGACTGTTCATGGGAGTTTATGATTGTTTTGCCTGGACTTCCTTAAGAACTAGTATGGCCTCTTTTCAGTAGATGGGGTTTTATTGGAAAGATCTGCTGAAGGTGGTCTCATGCAGACACTCCCCTGTGGCTTCTCTTTTGGTTTCCTGTAGCATTAGAAATGATTTACCGATTACACTTTGATTTTATAGGATATCCTGCAGTTTCAAGACTCCAGTCTTCATTAGCGACCTACCGCAGAGAGTTTATTCTTTATGTCCTGTATCTCTTGCTATACTTTAGCAGGAGTAGAGATTTATTCTCATTGCTCTGTCAGTATGATGTGATTTGCCCAGTAGTCAAGCATGAGATCTTGAGAATAGGTTACTAGAATAGGTTGTGAGAGTCCTGAAAGTATATACGTTTACATCCTTGGGCTGGTTAGTTTTTGTTAATTTGACACAGACCAGAGTTATCTGGGAAGTGAGAACTTCCATGGAAAGGATACCTTCCTCAGACTGGCAAGCGGCCAACACGGTGGGAAGGTTCCTTGATTAATGATTGAAATGGAAGGTGAGCTGTGCTACCCCTGGGCAAGCTGTCCTAGGTTTACAAAAACCAGGCTGGGCAAGCTGTAGGGAGCGAGCAAGTAGGCAGCATTCCTCTGTGGTCTCTGTTTCAGTTGCTGCCTCAAGGTTCCTGTCTTGAGTTCCTGCCCTGATTTGCTTTCATAAGGGACAATGAACTGCAGGCTAAAATAAATCTTTTCTTTCTCAACTGTACCAAAACCAAACCAAACCAAAACAACCCAAAACAAACAAACAAATAAACAAAAAACCAAAAAAACCCAAGCAAACAAAAAACCCTGTAGAAAGACCAGCTACATTTAGATGGAACTTGACATGAATATTTGAGAGTGTAGATGATTGGTCAATATGGCTTGTGGAGTGATTCCAGAGTACACAGTTTTTAGAGTCTTCTGTTCATGCTTCAGTCACAGATAGGCTTAACTCCTGTGGGGTTTGTTCATAGGGAGCAGTTCAAGTTGACTTTCTTCTTTGAGACGTTACTGTCAGAGTTGGCCACACTCCCACTCCCATACACACTCCCACTCTCATACTCACACCTCCCACACTTACACATACTCACACTCACATACTCAGCTCCCACAGTCACACTCACACACACTCATATTCATATACTCACACATACTCTCTCACACACTTCCACTCTCACACACACATCCACACTCATACCTACCACAGTCACACTCACACACATACACACACTCACACACACTCACACTCATATAATCACAAACCCACTCACACACTCCCACTTACACACCTACACACTCACACCTTCCACACTCACACTCTCACACACATATCATATTCTTCTGTGCTCATGCCCAGCCCCGCCCCAAGCACATCATTTTATGTGTTGCTTTATTATGCCCCTCCCCTCACATACCAGTTTATCTTCCATATTCTCACATTCATTTTGGCTGCTCAGCAAACTGGATTTTGTGTTTCTCCCTCTCACATAAATGCCAGTTTACCTAGATGAATATAGGTTATTAACTTACACATAGGAAATTGATTGGCATTCTGACATTGGACTGTATGTAATGTGTTTTTGAGTCCATAAGAAAAAGATGTCCTGTGGAATCCTAGAACTGTTGGAAAGAGATCATCTCTGTTGAGGCTTAAGAAAGAAAAACCCGAAGAGTACACAGCAGGAAATGCTTGCTGAACCAGCCCTGGAGATTTTTAATTAAGCGGCTGAATGCTCACAGTCCACTATTCAAATGGAAAATAATTTAAATGGTGTGTATGTGTGGAGATACACACACACACACACACACACACACACACACACATCTGTATGTATGTGTGGGGCAGGCAAATACAAAGATTTGACAATAAAAGTTTGAATTAATAAGTGCGAGAACAAGAAGAAAAGTTGAAGTGGAGGGTCTTTAAAAATGAACAGAACCCCACCTCCCAAATCGCTCTACGTAGTTTTGAGATCAGACATAAGGATGCCCGGAGATGAGGGGCATGTACAGGCCTGTTGCTAAATCAGAAGGGAGCAGGAATGTGCTTCCAAACTTTATTTACTACTCCTTTAGTCTGTTGCCCTAGAGACAGACTTAACATATTGACTTTGGCAACCTCAGGGTAGCTTGCCATGTCTGTAGTTATTGAAGAAATCTGTGACTTAAAATGTTAAGTTCATTGTGGTTTGTGCAACAAGTTATACTTGTGGTTGGGTGGGAATCTCCAGGTTTTTATGTCACCTTTTGGAAAAGAAGGAAATAAATGGGTAAAAATATTCTCATCCTGGAAAAGTTCAAATGGGCAAACACAGCATGAGAAAGCAAGGCTTGTTGCAACCCAGTGCAAAAGACTGGTGAGGGCCCGTTTAAATCTTAGGCATCCTCTGATTTTAGTGTAGGTGAGGTAACTGGATTATATAGATAACAAAATTAATAGTGAGGGGAGTGTTTAAATATTATTTAAAGATGATAATGAGAGAATTAGCCTAGAATGAGCAAGATACCAGCCAGCCAGTTCTAATTTTAAATGATTTCCCAGAACCCTCTGCAGCTTTCTCCTATTCGGCGTGCCTTACCTATTGGTACAGGGTTTTTGTTTATTTGTTTGTTTTTGTTTTGTTTTATTTTGTTTTGGTGTATTTGTAGTTGTCCTCGGAATAACACAGTGATCTAATGAGGCATTGTCTGGAAACTGAAATCAAATGAAGGAAGCATAGGGTGGGGGAGGGGCTTGAGGGCTGTCATCTCAGAAGTGGGCTCTATTTAGTATTATCTCCACTGGGGCTGCTCTGAGGTCTGCTTGTCCAAGCGACACTAGAGCAGTGGTTCTCAGCCTTCCTAAGACTGCAACCCTTTAATACAGTTCCTCAGGTTGCGGTGACTCTTCCCCCCCCCCCCAATAAAATGATTTTCCTTGCTACTTTGTAACTGTCATTTTGCTACTGTTAGGAGTTGTGATGTGAATATCTGTGTTTTCTGATGGGTTTTAGCAAGCTGGTGGGAAAGGACCCTTTGACTCCCTAAGAGGTCATGACCCACAGGTTAAGAACCGCTGCATTGGATGTTGATAAAATGTGCACCCCTGAGTCTCCACCCCCAACCTGCTGGATTTGACTTCCTGGGGCTGACTGAGACCTGGAAGTCTTTGGTTTACCTGGGGGTGGGGGGGACCTTTCCATACTGGAGGGTCTGCGCTTCCAGGATGTCCACAGATGGCTCAGAGTTGTGCTAGGATATAGGGGTCTAAGGTTGCCAGTCTTTTCCTGCTGATAATTTTGGAAATATTTCATCCTAAAAATAGCGCTTGATAGGAAACATCGCAAAGCTGCTGGGATAGGAGTCATGGCCCAAGTGAGGTTTTGGGGCGGTAGTGGTGGGGGTTTTCCTAGTTGTGTTTGAATTACACTCAGATTCATCTGTGGAGTGGGTTTGGCCAGAGAACTCCCTGCTTGATGGAAGGGTGAAAGAGAATCACTTAGCACTCCTATAATGTTGGTTCATATAAAAATGTTAAATTGTAATACAAAGAGGGCTGAGAATTTATAGATTCTTCTAATCCCACCAAAGTATCTCTTTGGCCTCTAATACTCTATAGTGCATAATAGTTGTTCATATATATATATATATATATATATATATATATATACATACATACATATATATCTATGTATATATATATGTATATATATATATAGTTATCAGATTTAATTTAAACCAGTAGGGCTGGAGGAGTGGGAAATCCAAGACTGACTTTACCGGAAGGTCTCCTAGGAGGAAGGCAGCAAGAGCAGTGTGTCTCAGTGATTGAGCTGTATGGTCACCCTGGGCATGTGTGGTCCCCTGCAAGATCTCGGCTTCTGCTTCTGATATTTTTTCGTCGGTTTGCTTGTGTTTTTTTTTTTTTTTTTTTTTTTTTTTTTTTTTAAGAAAGAGCCACGTTCTCCCTTTGACAGAGATGCATTTTTGGTGCTTTATCATCTGAGCCTGGGCCCTGGAGCGGGATGAGCTGGCTTTCTTTACTCTTTCCTTGGGTGGAGGTCAGGAGTGCAGATGTTGGCTGTGGGCCTGTGCCAAAGCACATCCTGTTTGTTCAGATGCTTTCTACCCTTCTCAATCCCTCAGGCCTTCAATTCAGTGCATGATAGCTTAAGATACAAACAGAAGTCTCCTCCCTCTTTCTCCAAATCAGATGAAACAGCCATGTGCAAGGACTGAGGATAACAGTTACTGTGTGCCTGCCAGAGGGTGATTTTGTTGAAGAAAATCTATTATAGTTATCCTAGTCCTTTGCCCTCTTTTTTTTTTTTTTAAAGGTAAGGTCTCACTATGTAGCCAAGGCTGGCCTCAAACTTGATATCCTCCTGCCTCAGCCTCCTGAATGCTGAGATAACAAATGTGTGTGTCACCATATTCCAGCTTTAAGTCCCCTTTGACTATGGGAAATGCATGTATATGTTAGTTTGAATAGTTAGAGTTTGATCCCTTTTACGTGGAGTAGAACTTTAATAGCACAGGCTGAGGAGTCCTTAGCTCTGAATAGAGATGGCTTTAAAAGGATGGGCTTTACTTCTTTCCCAAAGGCTTCCCAGCAATGAGGGGTCACCTGGACGATGGTCGTTCAGACTTCGTAGTGGATCGCTATACTGAAATGGGCTGTGTGCAGGTAGTGTTAAGTCACGGAATGAGGACTAGAGGTCAGGTAGCACAGTGACACGGCCAGTTAACAACTGTGCATTGCTAACATGGGAATTCCCGAAAGAAAAGCCGAAGCATTCTTATGACAAAAAACTACAGTCATTTGCTCACTTCATTAGAGGGAAAACAAGATGGTATAGGTGTGCTTTTTTTGTGGTTTGATCATGCAGATGTCGAAAAGCACACTTCCACAAACGAAGATGAGCACACTGTCAATAGAGGGCATTTTATATGTGGCTTGTCGTTGATGGAAAAATTGTGTGACACTTGGCTGTGTGAGGTGATGGAGACATCGGTTAAGTATGAGATGGTCATGAGGCATCATGTACACTCTTAACTTTTTATCCGCATACAACAGACTTGAACATGATTTCTCAAACTTCCTTTCATGGTTGGATCTGAGTTAACAGATTTTTAATTGACTTTGCAAACGTCAGCTGGCCGAGACTAGTGAGTAGCCCGCCAACCGTCTTGGGCATTTTAGGGTCTATGTTGATGCTTTCTACTCTGAACTTCTCAAACATGTTACATCTTAGGTTCTGGCCGGGCAGTGGTGCACACCTTTAATCCCAGCACTTGGGAGGCAGAGGCAGGTGGATTTCTGAGTTCGAGGCCAGCCTGGTCTACAGAATGAGTTCCAGGACAGCCAGTGCTATACAGAGAAACCCTGTCTCGAAAAACCAAAAAAAGAAAGAAAAAAAAAAAAAGACCAAAAAACCCAAAACATCTTAGGTTCTACCATGCAGTTAATTGCAATTAATAGAATAGTCTTCCTATTTTTTTTTAAAATAGTGTACTCGTTTGCATTAATATAGGAATTTTTGAAAAGGCTCATTGCTGAAAGCAAAACAGTTCAATGTTTGAGGCCACAGATTAGCTCCTTCCAGAAAAGCCTATGTGAAAAAAAAAAGTTAATTTTGGAGCTGAGGACATAGGTCCGTGGTAGAGCATTTGCCTAGTACATATGCGGTGCAGAGCTTGAGCCCTAGCTTGCTAAAAAGGAAAAAGAAAAGTTTACTCTGAGAAGTTATTTTAAACTCCAACCCATCTGTATGCAGAGTGAACACCAGTGGCTGTATCATAGATGTCATTTTCTTTTTCATTCCTGAACAGTTCTTGAGGTTCAGAATTCACTTTATTAATCACTCATGATTACCCTTTTCTTCCTGCATATTGCTTGGGTATTTCAGCATATTTTAATAACGATGATGTGCTGATAACAAAACTATACTCTTGATACAAAGCAGGTGGATTTATAACCAGTCTTGTTGGCACAGTCTTGGCTGAAACATCCATCCACACATGGCTGTGAAAAAGGAAAAAAATTCCAAGTCGAAGAACTTGGAATAACAAGAAAGGTAGATAACAAAAAAGATGGAGGCAGCATTATGTAGCGTTATGAGCCACATGTGCCTAACATTTTCCATTGTGTTTAAGAAAGGCCGAGGGCTGTGCTGAGCTACTAAGCCTCATTTTGTGGGTTGTGGAGAACTGACCCTGGATTGTACATGGGTAAAGGAGGAAACAAAATTAGCTTTGAAGTTATTTAAGTGCCTTTTTTTTTTTTTAATGTCTGGAATAGCTAAATAGGTAATTTTAAAAATCAGCTAGGAAGAAAATGGGGTAAACAAGCCGTGGAGGCTGTGGCTGAAGTGTTGGAAGGCAGGGGCCACTGGCAGGAGGGGGCAGAAGGAAGATGGTAACGATAAAGGACTTTTTTTTTAAAGCAATGCATGAAGGCAGCCAACATGTTTACTCGGTGGAAGTGAACATCCGCTAAGCAGACAAGCCTCGGGTAATTTTTATTTAGCAGTTAGATGGTGTTGGAATACAAGCCTTGGCTACATGGTTGGCCAAGTTGTGCCTGATTCAAGAGGCAATGGCTCACAGCACATCAAGGTGGTTCCTGACATTGTCACAGTCCCTTCTCATTTAGAGGAAGTCGCATCACCGTGGTCAGTTGCCATTGATAGCCTGCAGTCTGTCTCTGTGAGGATATAGCTCTGTAAGAACGCAGCTAGCCCAGCTAGCCCAGAGCATCAATGTTTTCTCTTGAGCTCAGATCATCCGTAGAACAGTAGTGTCGGTGAGTTGGGGATCCTCAGAGGACTTCCGTATCTCAATATTCTATTTCCCGTCAGTGAACATTATTCCAGGCTACTTTTCATGATCTGTGTGGGAGTTGCCCACACTTCCTGTGCACATGGCACCAGTGGCTTCCTGCCTTCCCTGCAGGGCTGAGCTGCCAACTTAGTGCTGACTAAGCTTGGAGATGTTAAAGGAAAATTTATCCTGACACTTACTAAAATGGTAGTGAGGGGCTTCACGGAAGACCTCTGCATGAGGATGTTGCGATAGAAAAGAGATCAGGTTCAGTTCCCAGTGCAGCAAAGATAGCAGGGATCTGTAATCAGAGAGCAGAATAAGGAGGTGATGCATAGAAGACCTCCAAGAGGAAGCCTCCACCTCAGGATGGAGGTTTCTCCTGGAACTGACTCTTGCTAATCCCAGCTTGTGATCTCTAGTAAGCACATTCTTTTTTCCACCTTAATATGGCAGCACAGGGATGCTCCACCCTCCATCTTATATTCCACATATCCTTTTCCGTCTTGTGTCCCCGAGGTGTCCCTTCTGGTCCATGATTCTGCACCAGTCACCTGTCGATGTGTCATTACTTACAGTAGCCACACCGATGGCCGTCTAGCGTATACACCCTTTGTGTTCCATGGTTCTCGGAATGGTCTTGATCTAGTCCCCTTGCTGTGCACCTCGGACCATTCCAGGTTGGTTTTCCCTGACACATCACTTCTGTTCGGCTTAGTGCCTTTACAGTCACTAGCTGCCAGGGGCTGCTTTTTTGGGTAGACATTACTGTGCATGTCACACAGCCAGTTGGCACCAGGCTTTTGGCTCCTTATGTTGAATCTCTTTCTAGCTGGCTGGCAAGGAAATGTGTTCATTGAGAAGCAAGAGTGTGCGTGTATTTGTGTATCTGCCCTTGTTTACTTGAGCAGTTTTGGCGGGGGATGAGGCAAATGCAAAAGTTAGGTCAGTTAAATACAGCCGTCTCTCTTCTACCTTTTAGGTCTTATTACCCTTTTTCCCCCTCTTCCTCCCATGTCATTTTGCGGCAGAGGATAATCCCGAGTTCTGTTATTCAGCTTGCTGTGCTAATCAACCAGATGCACGCAAGCAGTTAATGCATATTTCTTATTTTATTTTTGGAATAATGAAACAGGATAGAAGAGTTTCTGCATTTGCATATCTGTGCCTTGAATGGTGGAGACCCATGACCGTAGAGATGTTGGAGAGTGTTCGCTGGCAAGCTTGCGGTTGCCAGGTGCTATTCGGGGTGCACAGTGCACACTGGCTTATTTAAGTCCCACAGTCGCAATATGAGGTAGTCACTTCTTTTATAGGTGCAGAGATGGGTGCAGGGAGGTTAAGGAACTTGCTTAGAGTCACATTGCTCATAGTAAAAGTACCACTCACCATAACCTTCAATTATGGTGCAGTCGCAGACAATCCTGAAGCCTGGAAGGTTTACTATAACAAAGCACAATTCTCACTCACCACACACACATATCTTGGAGTCCCTGTGCATCCTCGGCAGTATTGTCTCACAGGACCCAGGCTGGCAAAGCTTAGTCTCAGAACTGGCTCCAAGGAAAGGAGCGCTTGCTGGCTGGCAGCTGCGCGCTGGCTCAGGCTCTACCTGGAAGTATTATGTTTTTAACTTCTCAGATTTTCTTGTCTGAAGCAAATTATTAGGCCATAATTCTACCTAAAGAAGGTGGGAAAGTACAGCCCTGGCATGTGGGAAAGAACCAGTGTTTATGGTAGAGCTGGCACTGGAATCCAGGCAGCTGGGCAGCAGAAGGGTTGCCCAGAAGCTGTAGTGGGAATGCACATGGCAGGTGTCTGATTCCTATGTTAACCAGAACAGCTGTGTCACATCGGATGCAGAAGAAGTGTCAGTGGAGGCAATTAATAATGTCCCCTGTAATGTGCGCATTCTGTGGGGTTGTACTTATTAACATGATAGTATATGGCAGGCACTGGAGCACAGTGGGTAAGACTATAGCTGCATCCTCCCCTCCTCTCATCCCCTCCTCCTGCTGCCCCTCCTCCTCCTCCCATGCTGGGGATGGAAGATTGAACCCAGAGACGTGCTAGACAAGCGCTCTACTGCTGAGCCACATTCAAGTCTCACGGACATGGATTCTTCAGTTAGTTTGCATGGGCCTGAGTGCCAGCTGATTCACAGCTTAGCCATGTGGCCATGCACAAGGTATTTACCTCTGTGTTCATTTAAATGGGCCCATCTTATGGGTAAGAATGAAATAGGTTTTTAAAATTGGGTTTCTGTGTAACACATGGAAATAGTGGATATAGTAAAACTCAGTAAGTGTAAGATTCTTTTCCTTTACTGTGAATTTTGTTGTGTCACCGAGGAAATGACATTTTTAAAAAAATTAAACTATAAGCTGAGCAGTGATGGTGCACGCCTTTAATCCCAGCACTTGGGAGGCAGAGGCAGGCGGATTTCTGAGTTCGAGGCCAGCCTGGTCTACAGAGTGAGTTCCAGGACAGCCAGAGCTATACAAAGAAACCCCATCTCAAAAAAACAAACAAACAAATAAACAAAAAATATTAAACTATACAGAAATGTTGAATGTCAAGATTAGTCTGGAAAGATACCACTGTGCACACAAACTGGAATGTAATGTGTAAGTACTGTTCTGTGTTTTTAATTTTAGTATTTGGTGCCTGGCTTGGTGGCACATGCCTGAAATTCCAGGTTTTAGAAGGT
>NW_022196905.1:200691343-200723607 GCF_008632895.1 Mastomys coucha
ACTTCCAGGGCATCTGATGCCCGTTTCTGGCTTGTTGGCATCAGGCCTGTCAGTGGTGTGCATGCATGCAGACCCTCATACACACAGATAAAAATTCTTTACAAGTTCTGTTGCTCAGCTAGGTGAATGGGGCCTTCCGTAGCTTTATCAGAGACAGTATTTCGATCGAGATTCATGTGCGTTAGTTATAAACACAGTAACGTTTATATAGACTTGCCCTGATGAAAGCCCTGTAAAATACTACATTTTAAAAAACAATAAGCAACAGAACCTTTTTCATATTTGTGTTGTCTAGAGTAAATTTTAATCATAGTTGCATTTGGCTTTGATTCTGCACTTGATATTTGCAAATGCTTTTCTGTTTATTTATCCTCTGCACTTAGAGGCTAAGCTGAGGTTGGCTGTGTTCCCAGCTCCGATGAGTAAGTGCTGAGCACTTTCCCACGTGAGAAATCCTCAGTGGGGATTTGCTGGTCATTTCCCTCTTCTCACTTGCATATAGGGGCTAGGGAAACTTTCTGAGGACACTGATGGTAAACTCAGTGGCTTCCCTGCTTTGGGACTTCTGACAGTGCCCATCATGGCCCAAAAGGGGAGGCACAGTGACCTCACATCACATCATGTATGTGACTGCAGACTAGCTTTTTTTTTTTTTTTAAACCAAAGTACACCAATCCACGTTTACAGTGTTTTTTAAAGAATACAATTTGAAAAACTAAAGTTATATATTGTAGAATTATGTTCAAATGCTGTTTAAAATGTTTAATTATGTTAAACATTTTTAATTACATTTATTTATTTGTGTGTGTGTGTGCACACACATGCATGCCATAGTGTGTATGTGGAGGTTAGATGGCAGCTTTGTGGAGTTGTTTTCCCCCTTCAACCTCATGGGTACTGGGGATTGAACTTAAGTTGTGAGGCTTGGCAACACATACCTTTGCCCACTGAGTAGTCAATAGCCTGATTTACACTTTGTATGTGTGCACACATGCTATGGAGGTCAGAGGACACCTCCTGGAGTTGGCTCTCTCCTTCAGCTATATTCACTCCCTGGGAATTGAACTCAGGTCATGGGAATTGGCAGCAAACACCTTTCTCTGCTGAGCCATCTCTTTGGCAAACTTCACATACTGTTTCAAAGATTCAGAAAATTGCTCCTATGATCATTTAGAGGCCAGAAAAGTATTAAGAAAAGGGAATTGGGTTGTATCTGACAATAATTTATTTTTAAAGTATTTATTTTACTTTATGTATATGTTTTGTCTGCATGTTTGTGCACCACGTATGTGCCTGGTTCATATGTATCTGAAATAAGAAGAGGACATTGGGTCCCCTGGAATGGGAATTACTGATGATTATGAGCCTCCATGGGGGTGTTGAATCCAGGTCCTTTGTAAGAGCAGTCAGTGCTAACAGCTGAGCCATCTCAACAGCTTCTAATAATTTAATTATTAATTAATGTAATCATTCTGTGTAAGCCTCTTCCATAAATAGAAAAGGAAGAAAAATTACAAATATGAGTTTATTTTCCTATAGATGAGGTTGGAATTAAAATGTAATTTATTTTTATTGGAAAACAGTGACGTCGTTCACATATCTTTGTTTAACGAAATGGAGACCTTAAGATATTCTGAATAAACTCAGTTTTTTGAGATTAAAAACAAAAATGTAGTCATGTGTCAGCCTGCCTATAGCTATATAAATTGCAGCTATAGACAGGAGCCTCAAGACCTTTAAGGACTGAACATCTATCTCTCCAGTCTGATTGTAAATGGGGCTGTTGTGGGTCTTAAAACCTACTTGAGTTATTTCTGGTTTGCACCCTTGGAAACCTCTTGGAAACTGGAGCCAGGGTTGCTTAGGGCTCCGGTATAGTTCCGGGGTGGGGATTCGGGGAGCGGGTGTTTCTAAGTGGAAGCGGGCAGAAGACAAGGTTACGGTGGTGTTGTGTGGTGAACCCGCTGTAGAAGATAGAGGAAGCGACCACAAGCAGAGCCACGCAGCCTCTAGAAGCTGGAAGAGGTGAGAAAATTCATTTTCCCCTAGAGCTTCCAGAAAGGAATGCAGCCCTGTCAGCATCTTGATTTTCGTTTAGATAGGACCCGCTTCAGAAATTTGACCTCTAAACCTCTGACCTAATAAACTTATGTTGTCTGAAGACATGAAGTTTGTTGTAGCTGTCATAGGAAGTGAGTGTGCACACACACTTGACAGCCGTGTGTGTGACCCTCTACGTTTGAAGACCATCTCTCTTAAAACCAGTGATTTTTGTAGAGTGGTTTTCCCCCACTCCAGTGCTAGAGATGGAACCCAGGGCATACATCTTTAGCATTGTGGAGATTTTTAACCCTTACAGAAGCCACACAGACTATACATTTAACAGTGACTTAATTACAGCTTCAAATATAGACTAGTGAAGGAAGTACTAAAGGAAGAAATGAACTGAAATAAGTGCTATAGTTTTAAAGAGATGTATTGCATCGACTTCTTTATTATTTTTCTATGTGCATACAGGTGCATATGTGTATGTGCATGTGTGCATGCACGTGTGTGTGAGTGTGTGTGTGTGTGTGTGTGCGCGCGCGCGCGCGCGTGTGCGTGTACCATGGCACAGCTGTGCAGATCAGAGACAGGTGCCAGAGTCAGTTCTCTCCTACCACAGGGGCACTCAGGTCATTACATTTGGCAGCAAGTGCCTTTACCTGCCGAGCCACCTCATTGGTCCGAGTTATGTAACTTTTATAGGAGATAAAGTCCTTAATAAACTTTGGGTCAGGCTTTTGGAAGGCAGACTCCATGATCGGGCAGGTTTTTAAATTCACCCTCATGATACTGCTTTTTTAACTTTCCCAAGCTGAAGCTTTTGGGAACGCAATGCATTCTGCTCTCACATCCCAGGACGATGGGATGTGTTTTCTTCTCTCCAATGCCCCCTGTAGCCTTCCCCTCGCCTTGGGCAGCCCTCTGAGAAGTATTAGGTTTACCTGTTGGGACATGCTGTAGTTGGAGATATTTAGACTCTGCTGGCAAAGTTGTTTCCAGCGCACGGGTAAAATCAGGCACACATAGAGTGATCTCAGCTGTCTGTGGCTGTGTAGTAAAATAAATAATGCGTGGATGTTACAGAACACCCAGGGATCCTGGCCACCCCGGCCAAATGTTGATTCAGAATGTAACATGCTAATTCAGATTTTAAAAGGAGCGTGTTGCTGTGGTTCCTTTACAAGGTACAGGCATAAATTCCGCTCAACACCTGACACCTGTTGGGAAACCTGCACCACCTATTTTTGTAGCCTATAGATGGTCTCCGTGAATCATTTTTCCATATACCTATCAGGGGAAGAAGAAATATCTGGTGACAGATACAGTTTGTTCAAGAGGAACATTTTTCAATGTGAAGCGCGGAATTGTCTTTTGCTTTTCATTTGTCATTTCAATGTTTTTTAGTACCCAGAAATCGAGGTTTCTGGAAAGAGGTTATTGATTGATGGTAGAGTTTAATCATTTATATTATTTCCTACCATCTCTGTTTCTGTTTTCTCTTTCTTGTTCTTCTGCAGTGCTAGGCATTCAGCCCACAGTCTTTTCTACACCAGACAAGTGCTAGGCCACAGGGCCACATCCTCACTCCCTGGTTACCATTCTCTACTTAGAAATAATGTATATTATTTAAATATATAGTGTACACACACACATACACACACACACATATACACACACACACACACACACACACACGTTACTGTCTTATATGATAAGGCTAGCCTTGAACATGTTTCTTAGCCAAGGCTAGCCTCAAACCCTCAATCCTCCTGCTTCATGCTCTGGTATTAGAGATGTTTGCCACCACATCAATGCTAATTGAACTGTGATTTTTTTTCCCCCTCTGAAATGTGGTTTTTAAGAGCATTTAGAGATACTGAAGTACTACAATGTAGATTTAGAATTCGGCGGGGGGGTGCCCAATGCTAATTTAGCTTATTTAGTTCATCACCTCAACATGGTTGAAAGTCTAATAACTGTGTTGGCAAGTTTGGCATGCTGTCTTAAATAGATGTGTAAAGACAGGCTTTCATTCTCTACAGTGGGCACTTATAAAATGGATGGAAGCTCGTGGAGAATTCTTTAAAAGCCTGCTGATAGTTAGTGCTGCCGTGTGCTTCCTCTGTGTGGTCCTGGTCCTCGCTTGGCGGATAGGAAGTGGTTAAATGACGTTAACCTGGGTACGGTTATCTCATTCATTACCAAGTTGGTGAGTTCTAGTCTCTCCTCTAAAAAAAAAAAAAAAGTCAAGCTACATCAGATGTATTGCATTTTATGTATTTTGTTTTTCACTGCCTTAGAATGACTTTGTTATGGTGTTCAGAAAATAATTGTTGATATGTGGGTAGTTACCCTGAAGAGCAGAATCGTTTTGTTTTACAAAGTTGAAACCGAACTGTAAATGTCAAATGATGACAAAGGACAAAAGCCCGTGGGAGTTGAACTTTATTTCAGAAGCAAAATATCGTCTTTTATGTAAGGCATGATTTGTGTTGTCTGGAAGGTTCTTCTTCATTCATGTACCAAAGTTGTTCGTTTCTCCCACCTCCTTCATTCACTAAACAAAAGAGACAGTCTCTGAGTCAACAGTTGCTTGTTCTGGTGTCACGATACTTCCTGGAATAATGGCGTCAGTCAGAATACGGTGTCTTCTAAAAGTGACTTCGAAAGCCTGCTGCTATATATAGCTTTGTTTCTCGGCCTCTGCTTCTTTCAGAGAACTCTCCGAGTCTGGTGCTGCGGAGGGGCATGGGCCTCTGTCTTGCTTGTCTGCCTGAGGAAGAAGAGTCTCTTTTTTGGGAAGTCTCTTGGCTTTTCTCATTCCTTGGTAGCCCGCGTCATCCTGAGATTTCACTCTCTCTCTGTGCTGTGGATTCTTCTCTCCACGCATCTCAAATTAATCATTATCTCCCATTCTTAGAAACAGACACACCTTCCCTCAGCTGTGCTGCCCACCTCCCCCCCAAACTACACACCTCTCTCTCGTCCCTTTGAGAAGCAAGCCCTGGCAAACCTGTGCCCTCGTGTGCGTTTCCTCCCACTGACTCACTTCTATAAGGCTTTGCAGTCTACCTTCCCTACCTGAAGGGAATGCCAGTTGCCAGACTGCTCTTAGTAATGAGACCCATCCCTTCCTCTCAGCCTGTACCTCCCCTTATGCCTGTACACTTGACTCTCTTGTGATCAATGCCATTCTTGAAACCACCGTGTCCTTTCTTCCCGTCCCAGTCTTTATCCAAAAGGCCTCCTTTCTGTCAACATCCTATTTTAATCTCATGACTTTAGCCGCTACCACCTGACCAATGCCTTGTAGGCACGCCTCTGCAGTCCTAACCCAGGCTTCATCTCTGATTTCATTCAGCCAGCACTTACCGCCTACAGTGTGAAGCTGCCTTTGTTCTCAAATCCTCTCAGTCCTGGGATGGCTACTTTTGCTTCTGGTCCCATCCTCCCTCGGTTGGGTTGCTCAGCTTAGAGACTCAAGGTCAACCAGCCATTAGCCATTAGCATCCCTTTTGTCTTCTGTGTATCTCTGTGTAGCTCTGGCTGCCCCCTGAACTCACTGTAGAGTAGGCTGGCCTTGAACTCAGCAGATTCTGCCTCTGTCTCTGCCTCTGCCTCTTGAGTGCTGGGATCAAAGGTGTGTGCGGCCACTCCTGGGCAGTACCTTTGTTTTTGAGATGCCTTTTGAAGTAATCATTGCAGAGCCTTGCTCTCTTCACCCATGGGGATGTGGTGACTGGTCTCGTCTCTCAGCTGGTTTCCCTTTTTTCCCTCTTCTCCTCTTTTAGGGCTTTGCTGTCATTCTGCATAAAGCCCTTCCCCAGTACCCTGTTCTCTGTAATGTAAGATATATACCTGTGGACTAAGTCTCTGGGCCCTTAGAAATCTGGTTACAATTTTCCATTTCTGTCTCATCTTTGATTTCCAAAACTCTGCTCCAGCCAGTGAAGTCGCATAAGGAAAAATCCCAGTGGCCCTTTCTTCAAAGATCCCTGGGCCGTCTGTTTAGCACCTCCGCTTTCGGCACATCACTGCAATCAGTAAGTCATGGTTTCCTGCAGCAGCCTGTCCTCTGGCTAGTCTGCCGATACCTTTTCACACAGTACATGGGATTCTCTTTACTTCCTCTCCCCATCTCCTTCCCTTTCCCCTTTTCTTCCTGTCTTCTTCCTCTTCCTCCTCTTCCTCCTCCTCCTCCTCCTTCTCACCTCTTCTTCCTTAATGGGGTCTTACTAAATTGCCTAGGATGACTATAAAATCGCAGTCCTCTCCCTTAGTCTTCAGAAGAGCTGGGCTTACAGCATGTGACCCTGTGCCAGCCAGATGCAGCCTTAAAGATAAAACTTGGATCAGAGTTCTGTAGACGTAGACTAGATGCCATTTTCTCTTCTGACAGCTCCCTCGTGGCTTCCCTCTGACACCCAGAACAGATCTCTTTAGCAATTATGTATGGCAATCCATATAGGACACTTCTCAGTAGGAACATTCCTTGTTTCCTGACATCGATAAGGGAGGTTTGGAAATTAGCGATGGTTTCTTTGTTTCAAGGTGATGTTATTGGATGTTGATGCTAAATAGGAACCAGGCACATCATTGGGTTGAGATTAGAGGTGCACACATGCTCACTTGGGAGGTCAGGAGGATCCTGCATTTGAGGCTGCCTAGCAAGATTGATTAAAAACAAAAAGGACCATCATTATCATTCACCAACTGCTAGTGGAGCAATACTCTTCTGCTACGCTGGCCTTCGGGTTGTTCTTAGAGCAGAGCAAGCTGTTCTGCCCTGGGAGGGCTTGGGAGGGCCTTTGCCTTCCCTCTCTTCTCTTTCTTTCACCCCTTCCCCTGTCTTTGACTGAAATCTTTGCTCCCTCTCCGATTTCCCACAATCACTCTTAGAGATTTCTCTCTCCACTCCCTGGGTTCCTCCGCTGCTTCACTTAGCGTGTCTTCATGCGATGTTAACTTCCGTATTCGTACATTGACCTGCTTCTCTCTCTACGCTGCCAGAAAGAGTGTTCCACGAGAGCTCTTCGCAGTGTGTCCTCGGAATCTAGAACACCAGAGGACGTTTGTGCACTGAGAGAGTGGCGGCATGTCTTGCTCCTTTCCTGCCATGTGCCCTGGTGGTTTTATCATGGATCTAGAGTGCTGTGTGTGCTTCTTCAAGCCCCGCCCACACTCCTAGAGCCCGTCGGAGCTGCTATGGCTTCAGGCTGCTTTCTCCCATCTAGTCAGCTCCTTAGAACTTCCTGGAACATTCTCCACGCCTCTTTACCCCTCAGTGTTCCACACTCTGTTGGGAAATGAGGTTCCCTGAGCTGGTCATGCTCAGTGCCTGTCTCAACCTGGCAATTTTGTGAGGTGAGAGCAACACAAGGCACTCAATGGACTTTCACGCTTGCCAGTCAAATGGCTCTCCTCAAAGAAGTCGCCCCCATAAGGATTTATGCCAGGAGACCCAGGGGTGCTACCTTAAAGGGCATATATCTGTTAGAGGGGTGATCCACTTGAGAAGTTGGAGGTAAAATGGTGGGTATTTGAGTTCTGCGAGGCTCTTGTCTCTGGAGAGCCATGTGGCTACCATAGTGCACCTCCTGCAGATTTCACCCGAGGACAGTGAGGTTGTTCGTGTTAGAATGTACTGGCTCCCTAGCCAGAGAGTTGAAAACTCTCCATTTTTGGACTGTGTTCTCAGCTGAACTCACATATTAGACCTGTGGCTCAGAGCAGGAAAAAAAATAAACATGTTCTGGGAAAGTTAAAGTGTCACAGAGTCAGAAGCTGTTGATGCCGGCTTCTTCTCACTTTTAACTATGAATTGAGTTTTAGAATGTGACAGATTAACAGGGAAAATGGGGAACTGGCTGAAATTCGCCCTCAGGTTACCGGTCCGATTTTATCAACGCAGACTTTGTTATTACTTGATGGTATTTACTTACCAACGCTGTTCATTTTGAGTTAAATTCGGTCATCTTACGTTTCTGTTAGGAAGTTTGTCAAAACATACAGAACACCTGTTGATTTATCAGTTCAGAATATAGCAACCTACAGGTCACCAGAGCTCTAGTGCAGCATGCTCTGACTTGGGCTTGGCACCAGGTCAACCTTAACATAACCAGACAAATGAGTTAAATATATATTGTTATCCCGTAGCCAATAACTATGCCTGATAAGGTTCCCATGGAAAAGGAGACTATTGTAGGCCTTTTTTTTCCTTATTTTCTCTGATGGCCCAGGAGAGAAGGCTTACTTTGAAGGGAGTGTTTTATGGTGTGTTATAAGTACTGTCTGTTAGCCCCTGGTGAAAGCAGGTTATGGTTTAGCTTAGCCATTCAGCATGTGTACCGTGTAGTGGCTTTGGGTCTCTCTAATACAAGGCTTTTAGAATGGTAGAACATAGCTATTTCATGATATTTCATGATAAGATTCTTGGCCCATTTGGGGGGCGGTGCTCGCAGATGAAGTTTTATGTCATTTTTGGATTGAACAGCTGCATTCTTGTATTACAAAGTAAAAGTTGTTCCCCTTAATTGTAGACTATGACATAGGCCACAAGGCGTGTGGTGCCTGTGTGCTACAGAAAATGCTGTCCTAGAAAGCTTTCTAGATGAAAGCATACATTTGACTGGATCTTCCTTACCAGGGTTAATGTTTTCTAATTTTTCTCAAGACTGTGGCTGCTTGTGCTGTATATTAAATTATAAGTTGTTTTCCTTTGAGGATTAAACCCAGCAAGCGGGACACTTTCAAGCTTGATTTTTGTGGAAGTTAGGTCTTAACACTTTCCAAATCCATGTCGGCAGGGCGAGGAGTCAGCTGGGTGGTTGTCTCTCACAGTTGGTCGGAAAGATGTATTGTTTGCGATGTTCACATGGGTTTCAGAGTTCTGTTTATAACTGTTGTCGGAGGCCAAGAGTGTTAGGAATCTTCCACTTGAAAGAAAAATGACAAAAAGAATAAAATCAGGGCTGCCTGGCCCCCGGTTCGCCAGAGGCCTCTCTTCAGCACTGTGAGGACTACCCCTGAGTGTGGAATGCTGCTGCCTCAGCCCCAAATGCAGCATGCACCCTCGCTTCTGATTAACTACTTCAGACGTTTTCCCATTAAAGTGAAGTTGTGTTTCAACTGCTTCAACACAGTGTGTTCAAAGACATAACACTTAAACTGAACCAGAACTGGTTTTCTGCCAACCTTGCCTTTAAGGCTAATTTAACCTATGCCTGACCTCTAGTCTCATTAATCTGAACAACAGTCAAGACCTTTTCAAAGACTTTGTGCTTTTGTGTAAGTAAGGGTGCATGCCTGGGTTTGGGAGCACATGCATGTGTGCTTGGGAGTGTGTGTGTGTGTGTGTGTGTGTGTGTGTGTATGATGGGGGGGGGGAAGAGGGAGAGAGAGAAGCCTTGGCCATCAGTTCAGCCTTCTACCTTGTTTTCAGAGACAAGGTATCTCATTTTTGCTTGAAGCTAGGCAGGCTGGCCATGAGCCCAGGGATCTGTTATCTCTACTTCCTGGATGCTGGGATTCCAAGCACATGCTTGGCCTTGTGAAATATGGTTTCTGGAGTTCACACTCAAGCCCTTATGCTTACACTGACCGAGGTATCTCCCCAGCCCATGACTTTTGTTCTTGAAGATTCTAAATGCAAATTCCTGTGCATTTTACATGCCAATGTACGTTCCAGCTTTGTGAGACACCAAGGTGACCTGGAGAGATTGTGGGCCAGCTATTCTGAGGGAGTGAATGACTGTCTGCCCCCAAGGCCCAGGTACCCAGCCTGCTGGGAGACTTCTAGTACTGAGAATTTCTCTAGGATCCACACAGCAAGCAGTAACTACTCTCTTGGAGCAAAGCCTGGCTTCCCACTTTTAGTACCTGCCTCGTTCCCCACTCTTGCCAAATACATGAGATCCAGAAATACTAGAGAAATGAAGCCTTATTCTGTGGAGAGAGGATCAAGCGAAGTTCATTTGGTTCATTCACTTTTGACTGAGGAAAGCTAATGTAAATATTTAATCATAAAATGTGTGAAATGACATGTGTTTAAAATGAAATTTATACTTCATCAGCGTTCATAACGAAGAGTCAGCCAGCCATGGGCAATTTGACATTTTTTTTCTTCCAGCTACACGAAGTTCATAGTAAAGAAGGAAAAAAAAACCATCAATTTCAGTTTTGTTCAAAATCACGTGCAGCAGATAACAAAACTATTTCCTGTGTTGGCTGCTTTTTTTTTTCTTCTTACTTTTAGATGTGAGAAAAGCTTGCTGGAGGTAGGGGATTCACTTTGATGAAGTAATGTCATTGAGGCCCAGAACACAAAGCTCCTTTTCCCTGTTCTCTTCCCCCAGCCCGTCTGTCTTTCTCCTGATTGAGATGACCGTGTGTGACGTTGGATTAATTGCCTCGAATGTGCTTGTTAATCTGGACTGTTCTAAGTGTCATTCAGGTCGTGGTGGACAAAGTGAGAACCTGGGTGGAGAAAGAGTGACTTTAAGTGAGAACAGTGATTTTATTCCGAATGACAAGTAAACGTTCGGTTCTGAAGACAGTCCAACGAGAGAGGAGTGCAGATGAAGAGATGGGTCCTCTCCCCCACCACACTTCTGCATCCAAATCCTTGGCTTCGGCAACAGGAACCCACAGGCACACAGTTCTTGAGAGTAGCCAGAACAGCTGTCTACTGGCCCTCAGCCTACAAACAGGCTTGAAGGAAATGGAAAACACTAGGCAAAGAAGAACAAATACAAGCTGCCCCCTCTGCACCATCCCTCAAATATTTGGTTAGAGATTTCGGAGGAAGGATATGAGGTTTCTTAGCAGATAGCTTTGGGTCCTTTGGAGTAGTTTGTTTTTGCAGGCATAACTTAAAAAAATTAATTAATGGTCTCTTTATTTGACATTGGTTAGGCAGTACACGGTTCTCATGACTGTGTGTGTGTGTGTGTGTGTGTGTGTGTGTATCTAGCTTGAGTCTATCTACTATGTCAAATACCAGAACCATTTACAACTTTCTTGGTAATTTTTGTTGAATATTTTCCTAACATATCTGCTATTTTCTGCATCGATTGAATGAAGACAGCTGAGCCCACCCTTTCCTGGCAGGTGGTGATGGCCACTATATAAGTTCAGTTCTGCAGTGTTCCGCACAGGCCCAGGGTCTGTTTCCTTCTCTGACCTTCTCTGAGGTCAGATGGTCACTTTTCACCTCTTCTGCTCTTGTCCTCACGTCTATCAGCGATTCCTTCTAATTTTTATGGATGGAGAAATGCCATAACTAAGCTTACCACGAATTCTGTCAGCGTGGGAAAGATTATTAAGGAGTTGCCACGCGGAGGCTTCTGGGAATGATGCGGAGATTACTAGACGGGAGGGACCGTGATTTGTTTCACGGGGCTGTTTTAGAGGAGCGGTTCTCAACCTGTGGGTAGTGACCCTTTTAGGGATTGAAGGAACTTTTCACAAGGGTCACATGTCAGATATCCAGCTTATCAGATATTTACTTTATGATTCATAGCAGTAGCAAAAAATTGCAGTTGTGAAATAGCAATGACAATTTATGCTTGGCGGTCGTCATGAAGAACTGTATTAAAGGGTTGCAGCATTAGGAAGGTTGAGAACCTCCACCTTACAAGGTTGAGTCTATCTACAAGCGTGACTTCTCAATACTGCATCCACCTTGGAAGGCCAGTTAAGGTCTGATCTCCTAAAGGGAACCTCGATTACGCTTACTCTTTTTGGTTTTGCTCTCAGTGCTTCTTTACGGTAATTAATGCACCAGTTTCTGTATTTATCAAAGCCAGCACTGCTTCCTTTGCGTACAAAGGCAGCTCCATATTTTAACCACAGGGTAAACAGCTAATGCCCTTGTCATTTCTCTGTTGCAGAAATGGTTCTTCATGAGCCAAACAGGGCTAGAGAGCACTGTTAGCTATCTCTTCTCCTTGACCAGTGCTGCCTGGGATTGTGGGAGGTGCTGCCTCTCTTCGATATCTGCAGAACTTCCTGGGGTGGCGAGAGTGGCTGATCCAATCACCTGTTTCTCCCTATCCAGGGAAAAGGGAAAAGTAGGTTTATAGCAGATGTGTGTTTTGTTTCTCTCTGAGGGCAGCTAGACATACATATATGTGTTTATGTAAATCGACTCTCTCTTTGTGT
This sequence comes from Mastomys coucha, assembly GCF_008632895.1. NCBI lineage: Eukaryota > Metazoa > Chordata > Mammalia > Rodentia > Muridae > Mastomys > Mastomys coucha. The sequence goes on from NW_022196905.1 coordinate 200,703,551, forward strand.
CTCTGTCTCTGTCTCTCTCTGTGCTTGCGTTTGTGTGTGTGTGTGTGTGTGTGTGTGTGTGTGTGTGTAGCTCTGACTGTCCTGGGCTTGCCCTCAAACTGAGCTCAAACTCACAGAGATCCACTTGCCTCTGCCTCCTGAGTTTTGGGATCCAAGGCGTTCGTTTGCCCCTACCGCCTGGCTGTGAATCTCATTCTTAATACTCACATAAGCATTTCTAAGGCCATGGAACTTGATTCTGGCCTGGGCTTTGCTGCTGCTTGTTCTCCCCAGGGACAATAACCATCATATTGACTTCATTTTTTGGACAGGACTTTAGAGAGGAAGAGTTTGTGTATGATGGTTTGGAAGATTCAGGGACAGTGAAAAGATCCAGTGACTCTGACACTAGAAAACACGTTTTCCCTCTTTCAAAAAAAAATTACTCCTTTTTTTTTTATTTGCTTTTGCTTTTGAGACCGGGTCTCACCATAAAACTCTATTTGGCCTAGAACTCACTATGTAGACCAAGCTAACCTCAAACTCACAGAGATCCTCCTGCCTCTGCCTCCAGAGAGCTGAAATTAAAGGCATGACCCTCCACACCGGGCCATGCATCTTTCTGAACTTCATATTCCTGTCCTAACCAGTCCCTGATGCTGTCCGGAGCCCTATCCGAAGTCTCTCTCCCACCCTTCACACCTGAGTTTTGTGACCCCATTATTCTCCTGGTTAGTTGCCCTTGAATTCTAGGCCAGTGTCTTAGGTGCTTTTCTATTGACCTTCCTCAATGTTGTCAGCTTTCTTTGCCCTTATTGCATGGTCCTCAGACCCGGTACAGACACTGCCTGCTCCCCACACCATTTCCTTCTGACCTACCCTTGCCTGACGCTTTCTTTAACCAGGAGATGACTGGGCTGGGCTCCTAGGAATGAAGAGAGTGTGTCAACATAACAGTGAAGTTACTGCCTCGGAAGTTGGCACATTTGAAAAGACTGGATGCGTTCCTCAGGATTGGGCAATGCCACGTTGCAAGGAAGTATTCCGTTTGGGAGTGTTTTGATTTCAATGACATGGGAAAATGTTAGCTTGCATTTTGGAAAGTGTGTCAAAGCAATGAAAACTTCTTAATCGTGGGAGCAGCCTCACGGGAAATGCCACACTTGCTATCTGCTCATAAACAAGAGATGGATGGAACTCGAGGATGCTGTAAAAAACAAACCAGACCCAGAAAGAGTGGCGCGTTCTCAACATGTGGGAATGAAAAAAACAGGAAAGAATATAAAATAAAAGCAGGCCTCTCCACACCCCTCCTTTTCCTTCCAATCTTTTTCTTCCTTTTCCCCTCAGCCTTTGGTGGCCTTGAATACTCTCTGATCCTCCTGCCTCTACCTCTAGAGTGCTGGAAGGAATCATGGGGGCGGGGCACCACATGTCTAGGGGTGGTCTGATTGGACCAACTCTTTGGTCTCCTGTTTCCTTCCAAGGCCAGCATGTTCTTCCTCCGCTTGCAGTCAGGTCTAGTACTAGCCCTGCCCTGCCTATCTGCATCAAGGCTAATCATCATCAGTTGAAGTATCAAGCAGATTTTACATTCTAAGCTAGTTTCTTTTATTGAGGACCACAGGGAGTCTACTGAACAAAGTCCTAAATGGCATTAACTTTACTGTCTCATAGTGTTAAAAATGAAGGTCAATCTCCAACCTTTCTTATGTTCTGGTTAGTAAGGCATAAACCATGTAGTAAAATCATACTGTAAAGGCCCCTCTGTAGAATAGAATCAGGAATAGTATCTATCGAGATGAGGGCTTTGGATGAGACCACCAAGACGCTATGCCACTTTGGTTCACATCTGGCAAATTTCTCCGGTAAAAGGTGTAATAGAATTTTAGAATACTTAGTAATCCATACTAGTGCACGTGTGCTTTTTTATCCTGACCTTTAATTTCTAAGGCATCTCAAGAGCATAGATCTTCCCTTGAGTTGAATGGGTTTCTCTGATTCTCAGACAAGGGCTGATGTGACAACCCTTTATTCACACTCTCCTTAGAGAAGGCAGACAGATGCTGTTTGGTTTAGTTCCTTTGGAGAATAGATTGAAAATCTGAGCCCTGTGATTCCGGGGACAGGAGAAACTTTTATGGGGTTTTAAGTTCTAGGACATGTGTTCATCGTTAGGGTTACTTTTACTGTGATGAAGCACCACGGCCAACTTGGAAGGAAAGGGTTTATTTGGTTTATACTTCTACATCACTGTCTATCATCAAACAGAGCAAGGACCGGGTCTCTAGTAGGGCAGGAACCTGGAGGCAAGAGCTGATGCACAGGCCACGAAGGGATGCTGCCTGCTTGCTTGCTTGGCCTGCTTTCTCATAGAACCCAGACCCACGAGCTCAAGGATGGCTCTGCTCACAATGGGCTGGGTCCTCCTCATCAATCAGTAAATTAAAAAATGCCTTACAGCCAGAACTTCAGTTTTTCAAAACAGGGTTTCTCTGTGTAGCCTTGGCTGGCCTGGCACTTGCTCTGTAGACCAGGATGGAGATGTGCCTGCCTCTGCCTCCTGAGAGCTAGGATAAAGGCATGTACCACCTGTGGCTGGCTTTACAGCCAGATCTTAGGGGGGCATTTTCTCAATTTTCTCCTTTTCTCAAGTTTCTCCTTTCAGATGACTCTAGATTGTGTCAAGTTGACATAAAACTAACTGGGACAGTATATAAGTGGAGTTTTGTTGTTGTTTTGTTTGTCTGTTCTTTCTTACTTGCATTGTTCTCACATGTTCCTTTTGGATCAGTTTGTTTAGAGCAGGCTGGCAGATACCATCACCTTAGTTTCTTTTCTCGTTCTGGGATAAACCAGCATGACAAAAACTACTTAAGGGAGAAAGGGTTATTTGGCTCAACATGTCAAGGTTCTGTCCATCTTGAGGGGGAAGCCAGGGTAGCAGGGACTCTTAAGTGGCTGGCTCCCTCGTGTTCACAGTTAGGAAGCAGAGACCCACGGATGCAGGCTACCAGTGTTCAGCCTGCTTCCTCCACTTCTCAGGGTCCAGGAACCCCTGTCCGTGGAATGGTCCCTCCCTCCGTTAAGATGGGTCTGTCCACACCAACTAATGTAACCAAGGTGATGTGGCACAGGCATGCCCAGGAGACTGGGCATTCTCACAGGCTGGCAATGAACTAACCTCCACACTCACCGCACCCAGCTTAAGTCATTCAGTCGGAAGGAAACAGTTTTTGACAACACTTGAAACATCACAGGCCGAACAGACACAGAAAATTACGTATTTTCTTTTGAAAAGAAGATACTTTCTATGAAGTCAACATAGGTCCACTTCAGATTTTTCTTTTTTCTTTTTTTTTCTGCTTTAAAAGAGACTTCAAGTCTTTGTGATGTTTCACTGTAATTTGGAGAACTGGATTTATTCCAGGGTGGGCAGCATCTTGGACACAGTCATGGGTTAAAAAATTCTAGAGCCACCGTTTGTCTTGCTGTGAGTCGGGAAGGTAGGGTTTCGCTTCAGCGGTCAATGCCCCTTTGTGGCAAGGAAGTGAAAATAGATAAAGGGAACAAAGGGGAGCTGAAGGGAAAGAGGAGAGGTAAGGTGGGAAGACACAGAGAGACCCAGGGCGGAAGGCAGCCTGGTGCCCGTCCCGATGGAGAGAGCAGAGGGCAGGAACGTAAACTGCATGGCGGCTCCAGCTCCAGCACACTGCAGTTAGGTCCCCACCGTCCTCCTTTATAGGCAAGGAGCATGTAGGCCTTCACATTGTAGTGGAACTAGGGTCTGAGCTGTTAACTTTATAGTAGTATTTGGTGACTTACCATAGACTAAAGTCCACGATAGTGCAACGTGGATATTCCCACGTCACACACTGTATTTAGTGAGGAGGCGGGGAAAAGGGACTGTTTGGTTATGAGTCTGGTTTACCCCTGCTGCAGAGTGAGGGTACTGCAGAGTGGGGTTGTCAACAGGACCTCAGAGGAAACGGGAAGCCTTCTGAGGAAGAATACCCTGAGTGAAGGTCCTTGTCCCAGAGTGGACAGTGTCCACCAGGACGAAGACCACACTCTGTCCTTACAATGTACTGCCTTACCTCTTTAGGTCGTTTAAGCTTTTCTCGTCTTTTCCCTTGTCCCTTTTGAGTTTCCTCTCCCAACTTTGTTTTTCTACCACACACTGTCTTAAGAACAATTTGCAGATCTACTAGGCAGATCCTTGGGCCTCTTCAGTCAGCTTACCTTATTCTGTGAACTCCAAAACCAGTGAAAGGGCAAGGACAATGTGGAAGGCGCCTGAGGGAGATCACCCAAGCTTGTCCCGTGTCCTTCACTTGCCATGAACACACACACAGATGGATCGCTAGATAGATGATAGACAAACAGACAGGCAGGTGATAGACAAACAGACAGATAGATAGGTGATAGATAGACAGACAGATGATAGACAGATAGACAGATGATTGATAGACAGATGATAGACAGACAGATAGATGATAGAAAACAGGTAGACAGATGATAGATAGATCATAGACAGATGATAGACAGACAGGTGATAGACAGATGATAGATAATAGACAAAAAGATAGACAGATGATAGAGATAGATAGATGATAGACAGATAGATGATAGATAGATGATAGAAACACACAGATAGATGGTAGATAGACAGATAGATGATAGATAGATGATAGACAGACAGACAGATGGTAGATAGATCTACAGGCAGAAGATAGACAAAATAGAGATAGAGAGGAGGAAGTGGGTAGTTTTTAGCAATGCTTACTGGCTTCTGTAAGGTTATAAATGAGTTCTGGTCATCTCTCCTTAAACTCCAAAAGACTTGCATTGATTGGTATGTGTAGGTTTCTAGGAGCTAGACCGGAACGCAAGAGAGAGAGAGATGGGGTAAGGAATCCCAAAGGGTTTTAGACATGTGTGTGGTGTCACCTCTTGCCTTAGGGTGCCAGGGCAGAATGAGTATAATTAACGTGGCCACTTGTAATTTGCTGGCCCTGTCGGTTCCGTGTTGTTGATGGTTAGGAATGAAGGTGATTCCATACAAAATTATTAAGACAAGGACTTGGTTTGCTGCTCTCGCACTCTGTGTTTTCAAGAAACGTTCGTGTTTCACTTACAAGAAAGTATAATTACAGTACTGAGTCCTGCCCCGCCCCCCTAGTTTCCTTTGCAGATGCAGGAGTTTCTTTCAAGGGCATCTGACTGAAAGTGAGAAGGAAACCCCTGGCACAATGGGGGTGTAGTGGGTAACAAAAGGATGAATGAAATTCCTGTAGAAGATAAAGTGGGTGGAAGGCCAAAGGTCGTTTAAACTCTGGACAGAAACTGCTGTCACTTGGGGTCAGCCAGTGAGGGGAGGGATGATGGGGATTGTTAACAAAGGAATGTTGTTTCTTTTTAATGGAAACAAACACCCCCCCCCCCCCATTGGAGCCTTAAATAAGTAACTCTAGGCAGGTTCTTCACACTTCTTTAAATTGTTCTTTTTTTTAATTTTTTAATTTTTTTTTATTTCCTGTTTCTTCCTGCTTCCTGCCTAGTGTCTGGGCTACAGATAGGAAAGCCTGGCCGACTCCAAGAGAAGCTTCTGGGTTTTATTTGCTTTCTCCAGGCCCGGTGCCCATCTTTGGGGCAGGATCCGCCCACCCGGACCAGTGCTCCCCTAGGGTGTCAGCAGGCCTCTGATGTGAGGCCAGCTCTGCGGGAGAGGCTTGCTCCTGTTAGCATCTCCCTGGAAGTAACACCTGTACAAACAGCTCCGTCTCTTCTCCTTTTGCTATGGCTTAGCCGTTGCTGACCCAGGAGACTAGGAGTTTAAAAAGGGCGTTTTTTGCTAGTGCCTTCTACAGAGCCCTTGCTGTAACCCGCTCAGCCATCTTAGTCTATCATTGGGTTTATCTTTACAGCAAACCCTGTAAACCCTTAAAGCCTACAGGGTCTGTAGCTCAGGAATGCAGAGGGCCACTGTGGAGCTGACCACAGATTGCAGACAGTCGCAGGCTTCTGGGATCTCTCCAGGCCATTGTTGATTCTGAGGCTGGTAGCTAATCCTAAATTTTTAGTGCATTGTTGAGACTTGTTTGAAAAAATGTAGGGAATTTGGTTTCATGGAGGGCCTTCTATCTAGGAGTTAACAGATCTATTTCTTCTTTGACTCCTGATATATTCATTTTGCCTCACTGGCTCTTGATGCCCTACTGGTAAATTAAAGCAATGTGAAATGTGCTATTTTTTGAGCCTCTCGTAGCTCGAGTGTCTTCTACTGTATATCCTGAAAGGACTGGACCACTGATACATCCACAGTCTGCTGCGAACACTGCACACAGTTGGCCTGGGGATGGTTTCTAATGTCCTTGCTATAAGGAGATAACTTTGAGGGTACTGTCATCAGACCCCTGGCTGAGGCAGGTCATTGAGCTATGCAACAAGCATAAAGATCATTGAACTTTGCCAGGCGGTGGTGGCGCATGCCTTTAATCCCAGCACTCAGGATGCAGAGGCAGGCAGATTACTGAGTTCGAGGCCAGCCTGGTCTACAGAGTGAGTTGAGTTCTAGGACAGCCAGGACTACACAGAAAAACTCTGTCTCAAAAAACCAAAAAAAAAAAAAAAAAAGAGAGAGAGATAATTAAACTTCATCGACCCATCCTAGATGGAGTTTCTGTGTGGCATACAGAAGTACCACTTCCCAATGTTTCGAAGTCCTACCATTTATAGCAATGAAGATCTTCATACTATCCCCTCCCCATGGTGGCCCCTTGGTACTTGCTCTCCTTCCCCATGCCCCTTGGTGGTACATTCAACTGGCTGCTGTTTGGCAAATTCCTGGAAGCTTTCAATCTTGGGAGATTGATTTTCTTTATGTGGCTTCATAAATGTTGTAGCTCTTGATGGCTTTACCAGTTTATTGTTGGGTATCCATCCACAAATATTAACTGGAGCTGGGGAGATGGTGCATGAAGACTTGTTTGATCCCAGAAGCCATGTAAGCAGCCCCAGGTGGTGGTGTGTAGTGGTGTGTGCTTGCGGGGATGGAGACGGACAGATCTCTGGGGCTCACTGGCTAGCCCACTGGCTAGCCCGCCTACCCTAAAGTCCCAGTGAAGAAACTCAGTCTCAAAAGAACAAGATGGATGTCCCCTGAGACCTGGTACCTGAGACTGACCTCTGGCTTCTTGTGCACACAGGATACCTTCCCCAAATTAAAAAAAAAGAAAAAAAAAATGTGAGTTGGATGTGGTGGCATATGCCCTGTAATCTCAGCTAGCCAGGAAGCTGAAGCAGGAAAGTTGTGAGTTCAGCCAGTCTGTCCAACAAAACAAAGCAAAAACTGAATATATTAGTCTTAAATAGTGTTGACAGCGAAGGAATGAGCATATTGTCAAAAGCCTGGAATAGCTGGAACGTAAATGTCCCTAACAGGCTGTAGCTTCTTTTTTCAGAGATCATTCTGCCAAGACAATGTCAGGTGTCATTTAGATGGGTTAGCTCCTCTCTCTTGGCAGGCTGTGTGTTTTGTGTATGCCTGATCTGGTTAAGAAATTCTTTATTGTTGTTGTTTTTCTTACAGGGACTTACTCTAGATCCCTGAGTGGCCAGGAACTCATTATATAGGACTAGGCTGGCCTCAGACATGCAGCAGTCCTGCTTCTGCCTCCTGAGTACTGGAGTTATAGGCGTGAGTCACCATGCTGGGCTAGGTTAAGCAACTGTTTAAATGTTTTTAGAATTGCTTTTCTTCCCTTGCATCAAAAAACCATTTTCATTCTACACTGGTATGGTGTGTTGGTAACTTCTAAGAAAGGGAAAGACAGGATGAATTAGTCCAACTCATGCATCAGCCCCCCTCAGACTTCCTGAGCGAGAAAATACACTGGAGGTTTTTCACGGACAGGCGAGTGTCTGTCAACGCTTGTATAAGGCCGGACTCTCCAAGAAGGATGCTGCTCTGCTCTCCTCCTTAAGGCCATTCCTTTGACGCGCCTGGAAATTCGCCGGCATTTCTCAGTGATTTGATCTTATTTCCCTAACTCAGTTATTAAGAGAGAAGAGATAGTGGCTTGGGAGCATTTCCCAGGCTGATTGCCGTCTTATCAATGGGATTACAAAACTATAAATTAGTTTCCTTGATAGAAATCTCACAAGCCATTTCTGTTTCTCGGAGGATGTACATGTGGTGTTAATTTTGACCTGATTCATAGGACCTCTGATACCCTCGCACACAAAGAGCAGTCATAAGAAAGCTAGACTTTACTGGAATTAACTTTTTTTATTGCTCTTGCCAAGGGAATACTGTGTACTGGATCTGACTCCGGTTTCAAAACAAATGTCAAAAATTTAAAACACTGGTCTTAGTGGAACGTAAATAGTGCATTTAATGAAGCAGTTTCCCGGGGGCTCCCTCATTACCCTGTCACATCAGGTAACTCCATTGCTGGTAATGTCCCAAGTTAGTGTAGGATTCCTTCCCTGCCGTAGCTCTCTGATTGACACGGAGGGGAGGTGATTGGCTTGGAGGGAGACACTTCACTCCCTTGGAAAGTTTTTTTTTTTTTTCCCAGTTTAATGAAATAGTTTAAATGAAAGAAGTTGTGAGCCCATCTTTGCACAAATCCTACCCCAGCTGTCAAAGGAAGTTGATCTCTGATAATGAGGAGGCATCTAGTGTTAATTGTCAGAATTAAATGCTCTTCATTCTCTACTCTTAGCGTATGAAACATGGATCTGAGCTTACTCTGGGTTGTTGGGGGAAAGAGATACTGTGTTATTTGGTCATAAAAGTATGCTGTTTTGATGGTGGTGGTGGTGGGGGGGGGGCGATACAACCTTGGCAGAAAATGTACTTTAATGAAATACACGTTGGAAGTTTTGTTGATGTAGTTTGATTAAAAGAAGATGTGCACCTCAAAATTTAAGCAAAATGGTAATTAGAAAAAGACCCCTGCAGCATCTAAGGCCCTTGAGTTGATGGATGCTAAGGGGATGGAGGGGAACCGCAGGGGGAGTATAGTGTTTCCGTTGGAGGAGCTAATTCTTTTCTGAAGATCATGCTCTATGTGGGGTGTGTTTGTTTTGCTTTCCCGTCTCATTTGATCATCCACCGTGAAGTTTTACTTATCCTCCGAGTTCCCTTTTCCTCAGAGCCTGTCAGGGTGAAGTAAGTTAGAGCGAGGGGACTGGAAGGTATTTTCTGAATGCCTCACGTGTGCCAGGAATATGCTGGCCACTCTCTGCACAGCAGAACTGTGGGCGCAAAAGTATTAATTCCTACTTGGCAAAAGGCCACCACCACTCACGGTCACACACCTCAGTCAGTGCCACCAAATCCTAAACTCTACCTGCTGAGCACCAGGGCTGTATTCTGTTTTCCGTGGGGGTGTCCCTGAATGTGTAGTTTCAGAGAGTCTCTCTCGGAACTCTACCACCACTGGGAAGAAGGGAAGAGCCTGCTGGAGAGGGCTGGGGCTGCCGCTCCAGCTCCATCGGTAGAGTGCTTTTCTAGCACATGTGACACACACGGAAATGGTGGCAGAGACTTGTAATCCTAGCGACGGAGGCAAGAGGATCAGGAAATTCAAGACTATACTCGGGTTTGAGGCTAGCTCAGATTCTGAGATCCTGCTTCGAGTGGGGCGGGGGGTGGGACCAGTCATTCATTCAGCAGATCTTTTAGTCTTTCTTCCCATGAGCCGTCTTTCCCTAAAGAGTTCAAGAGAATGTGCATTACTATCTAACTATAGACTGTTTCATTTTCCTTGTATTCATGTTGTCTTTTTGCTTGGAAAGTGTACAATTGTCTATGTTTCGGGTTCCTTTTATTATGGACACCATTAGCATCCCTAATGGGAAATTCACCAAGCATCTTTACCTGTGGTGCGGAGTTTAAATCTCCGATGGCAACACAGCAAAGCAATTCAAAAGGGCTAGGCTTTCCTTTTGCTGTAAACGGTTCCATGCTGTTGGTAGACGAAATTACTATTGTGGTTGTTTTTGTAGAAACAGACAGTTATGCAGGCATGGAATTATCAGATCCTCTGGTTTCTGAAGGTAGATATTCACTTCCATTGTACTTTCAGACAATTGTGACTGGGCTTTAAACCCAAATAATAATTATAAACAGGCTGGAGACTGAAGACTTTGATTCATTTTAATTTATTCTTTAGAAAGAGCTACAGATGAGACAGTACACTGAACTAGTACTGCCTGGCCTGAGCTCGAGTTCTCCTCCACACAGAGACCTACTGTTTAAGGCTGCTAAATGTGGACTCTATTTGCCTGGGTGTGTGGGCACAAGAGAAATAGAGAGGGCAGGAATCGAGGTTGATCTTGTGCCAGAAACCAGATCTCTGCTGAAGTTGGTAAGCACTGAACTGAAGCATTGGGTAAAGAGATGCTTCTTGTTAGAGCCCAGACACACACGCTCGTCCTATCTGCAGCATGAAGGATACTGTTATGCACAAAGTAGCTCCCCCGACCCCGACCCCCAGTCCCCATCCCAATCTTTGCAGAATGAAGACGAAGATACCATCCACTCCAGCTCTTTGGCGGTCAGAGATAGGTTCTGGTGGACCCTCACTGTGTCAGCTTTGAGCTGACATTGGTCCCATGCCAGGCTCTGCATCTGATAGGCATCCTCTCATTGAATTCTTCCAGTGACCTTATGAGATTGCCTTTTCATTTTTGAGATGGGCAAACCGGACCTGGATGACATGGCTACTATGTAACTCACAGCCAGTAGAGCCTGACTATGAACCCAAGTTGATCTTGCCCATTAGTGGCATTGGCAGTTTTGACCAGGATCCCGGCTACTCGGTTTTCCCTACTTGGCCCGCAGTGATGGTTAGAGAGCGTTGAGCTTGAGACCTCATCCTCAGAGCTGGAACAGTAAATCTCTGGTGCAGTTTGGAAAGAATAAAATCAACATACTGGCTCAGCCGGGAGAAGGGAGCGGTGGGAGAAGTCAGCAGTGTTTTCTCCCTGACGTCACAGGAAGTTACCATGGAAATGATTATGGTATTATGAATACAAAATTATAACTTTGAGCAGGAAATAAGCTGCCTGAGGAGGCAGAACACCGAGGAACAGCAACGTTGTTGTCATGAAAATGCCTTTTAGGTTTTAGATGAACAAATTTAGCAACATGAGTTGCTGAATGCCTGGTCTCTTTCAACATTCCCGAAACATCAGTGTTAAATTATTCTTTTAACTCTCTTGGTTTTGTTCCTACTTTCAGAACTTGTTGAAAGTAAAACAACTCCCATGTGTGCCTGTGTGTTTGTAGTTTAGCAAATATTGTTTTTTAAAGATCCTCCTTGCCTCAGCCCCCGTTAAATCCCTTCTTCAAAATATTCCCAGCGGAGATAAATTGTTTCCTGGCCTTTCCATCAACAAATTCACTTCAGAAGAAGTTAGGGCTGGCATTTGTTAATTGCCGAGGCCAGCTGTAGTGATTGGAGGGTAAGGGGGTATATAATAAAAACCCAAATATAATAAGAACGTCAACTCCCAATTTCATGATCCCCATTACTCCTTATGAAATGTAATGTGTTCCAAAAATGTTTGTTTAGAAAATGTTGATCATATTTTAATGCTTTCCGCAGGAAAGATGTTTCAGGTTGCCAGCCATCAGAGGTGGCAACATGCTACATTAGAGTCCGCCATTTTCTTTTCGTTTGGAAGTGTGATGTTTTTATTTGTCTGTCTGCCTGATTCTTGTACACACTAAAGACAGCTGTGCTGTTCTCTCAATGGTGGGATTTCGCTTTGAAAGGACTGAGTGTTCTACACAGGGACTTCATAGCTGTTCTGGTCCACTATGCTCTAGAGCAGGGTTCTCAACCTTCCTGATGCTGTGACCCTTTAATACAGCGCCTCATGCTGGGGTGACCCCCCCTCTACCCCTCTCACCATAAAATTGTTTTGTTACCACTTTATAACTGTAATTTTCCTTCTTTTATGAATTACGATGCAAATATCCTTAGATTATTCTGAGATCTTCAGTATCTTCTCAGTCTATGAATAGGAAGAAAATGGAAAAAACATTAGCACTAGAATTTTAAAGCAGGCGAGTGGGTGTGGGGAGGGTAGCTCAGTGGTAGGGCTTTTGCCTGGTCTCCAGCGCTACTAATAAAGTAAACAAAAAACAATAACATAAGTTGGTGAAGGAACACAGATTGAACTGGTCCCAGATGAGGCAGTGCATCCCATGTTGGTAATACTTAAGATCCATGAATGGTAATGTAAGTTATATTTGAAGCTTACAACATGCTTCTAAATCAGGAAAGCTGCCATTCAATTTCAGATCATTGCCGATATCTGATTTCATCATCCTCTTCCTCCCGTCCTTTACCAGCTCGTGCTTATCATTTATTTGTCCCGTAAAAAGTTTATAGTCCATTGTGTAAGTGTGAAAAGTGTTTGAAAACAGTAACACTAGCTGTTCCTATTTTTACAAAGTCCATTGTTATGTTTCCAATTTATCCACGTTGTAGTGAGCATGGCTCATGCCTACTGATGTGTACATTTCCTTTCCAACATTTACTTTGACTTGCGGATTGTTTGGGGATGATTTACAATTTCCCAACATGTGGGAACCTAAAACTTCTTTTTTGTATTATTGATTTTTAAAATTGCTTTGTGACTAAAGGACTTGGTCTATATATTAACTATTTTTGGAAACCCATTGAGAGGTTTGTAGCTTATATATAATGTTCAGAAAGTATGTACGTGAAAGTGATATTAAAATTAAACAAGGCACAAGCCTGTAGTCCTGGAACTCAGAAGGCTGAGGCAGGAGGATTAATGCAAGTTCATGTTTAGTCTGGGGAATCTAGTAGGTTCCTGGCCATCCTGGGCTACAGTGTGAAACTTTGTCTCCAAAAAAGCAAAACAGAAAGCAAGAAGTAAAGAGAGAAGACATTTGATGCACTTCACATCTTCCTCTCAAACGTGGTTTAGAACCTCTGACTACGAATGGGTTTATTTCTTCACTCAATATTTTTATTAAAATTTGCTATGTACATAGAAATCTGAAATTTTTGGTTTCTTTGTGTAGCTCAGGCTAATGTGGAACTCACCATATAGACAAGGCTGGCCTAGATAAGAGTCTCCTGCTTTAGGCTCCTGAGTGCTGTGATCACAGGTACATGCTGCCACACCTAGCCTCCCAAAACTATTTTAATTGGTGTATACATAACGGAATGATAGTTTTCCATTACATTCCTAGTCACAGATGCCCTCTCTTTTTTTTCTCTTTTTCTTTCTCTCTCTTTTTCTCTTTCTTCCTTCCTTCCTTCCTTTCTTTTTTTTCTCTAAAGAGAGTGAAATCTACTAACTAAATGATAATAATATGAGTGTTGAACTTTATTAGGTTCTTCTTATGCTGTTTTTTTCTTCATGTCTATGTTTTAGATGAGTTTCTTGCAACTGTGATCTTGCTGATTTTACTGATACGCTTTTAAAATACATTTTAATCTGACATTTAACTGGCGGATTAGTTTATAATTATTCTATTATTATTTTTATCATCATCATCATTATCACCATCACCATCATCATGATGGAGTTAGGATCTCACTATGTAGCTCTAGCTGGACTGGAACCAGTCTGGCTTAAGACTCACAGACATGTCTGCCTCCTGAGGGATTAAAGGCGAGCTCCACTGCACTGATTATTTATTGGCTTGATGTTGGTATTATCATCTTCTATTCTCACCTCTGTCCATCATCAGGTTTATTTTTTTCAATTACTGGGACATTTAGAAACTTAGGTAGATGTTCCTAACTGTGTTTCTTCTTCTCTTCCTCCTCCTCCTCTTTCTCTTCCTCCTTCTCTTCTTCAGGTGACTTTAAAGTGCTATTATTTTATGCTTTCTTGACTCCTCTAGGTAGATGGAGAGTTCCATCTTGTACCTGTTCCCTCTGGTTTTGAATTTTCCCTTGCATATTTCCTGTGACTCTGTAAGTATTGCAAACTGCTCTCTTCATCTGGGCCAATGGTCTTTACTTTCTCTTTGTTTTGGAAAGCTATTTAATCTGGGTATAGAATCACTGTTTGACAGGTTTATTTATTTTTTCTCAGTATTTCTGACAAGAAATTAGTCATTCCTCTTTCTTCTTATTTATATAACGTCTTTCCCACCCTATGGCTGGTTTTATTTTAAGAACTGGTCTTTTTTAACCTTTTATTAATTCTCTGTGTATTTCACATCCTGCACCCCAGTCCTGCTCAACTCCCCTCCCCCTCATATCTGCCATTCAGCCTTGCAACCCTCTCCCCAAAATAACACACACACACACACACACACACACACACACACACACACACACACACAAACAATAGCAGCAACAACAACACAGCATAGAAAACATCTCCTCATGGAAGCTGTAGTGTGCCCCAGTGTGTTCCACAATATATATACTTTGTCCACATATCTTCACATGCAGATGTTTATTGCAATGAGCCATTGGTCTGGCTTCTGTGACACCATCAATATTGGATCCTCACTGAGGCTCCTCCCACTTATCCTGTTGTTGCCCTCTGTCATGGAGATCCTGCAGCTTTGGGACAGCAGGACTGGTTGGCCCTTTCAAGCATCCCAACTTTGTTTGGAGATTATATAGATTTTGAGGTGGACCAATTCAGAGCCCTGAATCTGGGCCTGGGTGGTAGTTGAGCTAGTCAGCCCACCGGCTCTCCCTTATCTGAACCAGCAGGCGAGCTCTCGAGCACTGCTCCGGCTAGGAGATCCAATGCTGCCATCAATGGTGCTGACGCCTGTGAGAGATGGGGCCAGCTCTCAGGGCACTTCATCTAGCGAGGATCAGGGCCAGTTAGGAACAGCTTCTGGACATCCACATGATCCCTAGTAGCTTCCCCCACCAGGGACATCTCCATGTCCTCTAGTGTTCGTATGAGCCCCAGACATCAACCTCTGCTGCTGCAGACCCAGACATGGCCCCCAGTGGCTGTTCAGCCTGGACAGCCCAGGTGTGTGTGTGTGTGTGGGGGGGAGCTGGCCACTCACAACAGGCTTCTTCTCTCCACCCTGAGTCTCTAGTTCCATCTCTCTTCATAACGCTCAAGCTGTTCCACTTTGGTTTCTTTCCCTTCTGTTCACCACGTACTTGCACACTCTGGCTCCCACTGCAGGCTGGCCAAGTGGCTGGATGGCCACTGGGTGACATCTTCTATCTGTGCTGTGTGGTATGAGTGCAAGCAGGTGTCTATGGCCTTCCTGTACCATTCCTTGGACGACATGCCTGTGGGTCACATAGCAGTTCACAGGTCTCTGTCTTCCTCCTCCCTCACTGAGCTGCCTGGATTTGATTTGATTAGATTTTTATGAGTCCTAGGCATAAGATAGCTTTGGCCACCAACCCAGGCATCAAGCTAGGATGAACAAAGCACTGCCATCTGCTCTGCCCCTGACTGATATATGAACACCACCACCACCAAGGTATCTCTTTGCCCATTGCCAGGGGGCTAACTGCTTTCTTAAATGCATCAGTCTTCCTGTACTCTCGGGTGTCCATGGAAGGTGAGAGTCTGGAGACTCACATACCGTTAGTGCATTCCCATGTGACTGGGACCCAGCAGGAGGTGTGATCTAGAGTGGTGTGTGCCATTTCCTGGCAAGGCTATTTGGGAGTAAGCACTCACCCCATGCTTTACTCTCACCTTCTGCCTCTGGATGCACAATTTGGGATTGCATCTCATGAGCAGAGTAAGAACCCAAGTCTTCAGTCTCTGCATAGAAGAAAACTCCTTGCCAAGTAGTCCTTAGACCTGAATGAGAATGCAGTGGTAAGTCACTGAGATCAGGAGACTTGTCACAGCAGGTGATGGAGAAATTAAGAGTTGATTCTCTGCTGGCACAGTGCACATTAGAGTCTAAAAAACCTGGTATTGGATTCCTTTTTGGAGATGCAAAGATTATAGAGCATAGCTCAAGTTGCCTCCTACCTACCTCACAGACTGTTTAAAAACCAAACCAACCAACAGAAAGAACCTCCACCTCCAATATATTATATAATAAACACGTACACGTACACACACACACACACACACACACACACACACACTACCACCACGTATTTGGCTTTGCCTTCATTTTATGAACAAGCGTACTTGCTCCCTCTTCCTGGTCTTGTTATCCTCTCACAAAGACCATTCTCTCCTTCATGACACTGGGTTGGCTACTTTTCTCTGAGAATATTTTCCACAGGCCTTTGGCCTCCGTTTTTCTGTTTTCTGTTGAAGTCTATCTGCATCCCATTTGTCATTCTTTTGTTAAATTGCCCTTCATTGGATTTTTCTTTTTGAAAGTCTGCTGTTTCATTTTAATGAATAATCAGTGTTATTTCTTCTCACTTATGCCTCTGTAGTATTAATTTTGATAAGTGTATTAAAATGTACATTTGTAAAGATGTACACAAATTGATGCTTTAAGAAAAAAAAACTTGTCATTTGGTTTATTCACACAGAGAAAATATTATCCCTAATAACATAAATTTGTTTAAAAGTACACAGATCAGTGCTGGAGAGATGGCTCAGCCATTAAAGGCTACACTCACAACCAAAAAATATAAAATTATACAAATCAGCATACATGCCCTGGTTCTTCTGTATTTAGAGTAAAAAGAAGGAAATAAAACAAGTATGTATACTTTGTGATATTTCCAAGAGTGTAGATTTTAGAGCAGAACATTATGTGAGAGTAACCAAGCTTGTTAGAGGCTAGACCAGCCTTTTTACAATGGTTGTATGGCATTGAAAGCTGTAGTAAACTTGAAAACAATCCCTGATTGTGGGAAGTGCATGAAAAGTGGATCCATACAACCTTGTTCCCTTCTTTTCCATAACTTAATTTACTAATGTAGTAAGAAAACAATTAAATCATTGAATATTTTATCTTGATCAGTCTCCTACAGTTAACAGTGTGTGTGTGTGTGTGTGTGTGTGTGTGTGTGTGTGTGTGTGATGTGTTCTTGCATGAAGAGACTGGAGAACATCTGAGGTCCTCCTCTATCCCCCAGTACCATATTCCCTTCAGTGTTTCCTACTGAGTCAGGAGCTTACCATTTTTCAGTGTGGCTGGCTAGCCAGTAATCCCTAGAAGCCACCCCCATCCCCCAATACACATACACACATCTCCTCATCCCCTATAACTCGGACTTTCAGGAATGTGCAGCAACAACAGGTTTTTATGTAAGTCCTTTGGGATCCAAACTCAGATCCTCATGCTTGTACAACAAGCCGTGTTACCCACTGAGCCATATCCCCAGCCCAGCAACCCACAGTTTAGTCACAATCCACAGGTCTGTAATACTGTCCTAAGCAGACAATGCTAAAGAAATGTCACTATTAGTTGAAGGCTTCCTAGATATATACATTTGTGATATTAAGATAAAAATGTCAATACTTTTACTTAAATTTACAGGACTGACCTGCTGTTCCAGTTGTAATTTGTTTTATAAGACATACAAGAAGCTTGGCAATTGTGATAGGCGATAATCCCATCTTCAGTTTGATGGGATTTAGAATCACCATGGAAACACACCTGGTGTGCGTCTATGAGGATGTTTCCAAAAAGGTTTAACTGAGGATGGATGACCCTGACTGTGAGCCACACGGTGCAGGCTGGGATCATGCACTGAGTAAAACGGAGAAAGCAGAGCTCCGAGGAGCCATAATGAGAGTCCTTCCTGCAGCTATGAGGAGCCACCTCCTGCTCTCATGGCCTTCCTCTTCCTCTCCAGGACGGACTGTACCCTTTAATAATCGACCCCAGCAAACCCTTTCTCCAGAGTGGCTTCTTGGCACCTGTTTGTTCCTATGTACAAGAACGGTAATTGATGAAATGATTACAGGATGAATTTTTTTTTTTTTTTGAGATTGAGTTAAAAGTGATAAAATTAAAAATGACTCCTTTGAGGGTTTCCTAGTCAATCTTTTTTAAAAAATATTTTTTCTCCATTTGGATTTTGATGAGGATGAATGTTTTGCTCACGTGTCTGTGTATCACATGCTTACAGAGCCTGCAGAGGCCAGAGGACTCGGATCTCCTAGGACTGGAGTTACAGACGGCTGTGAGCTGCTATGCTGGGAGTCGAACTTGAGTTCTCTGGAAGAGCAGCTAGTGCTCTTAATGGCCAAGCCATCTCTCCATCCCAGTTACAGTCCATAATTTTTTTATTGCAAAATAGTCAAAACTTGTTAACATATCCAAATAACATGCCTTATGAGATAAATTATAATGGATGACCAGGTTTTAAAAATGAGGTATGGAAAGACTTTGAGAGAGCCTGAGAGGATGGCCTGTAGTAATGGAATGCAAAGCCAGGAGTTAGATTTTTGTACTGGAAGACCAGCTAACTTGGGCTATACTTTCTACTGAAGCTGACTAGAAAACCAAGGTAAAATAAAAAGTATTTGGAGCTATAAAGGCTTATGGGGCCACAGTTAGGGAGAAGGAAGGGCTAATTGCTCTTTTTTTCCTTGAACTCAGAACGAGGTGATAGTAGAATGCCAGTCCCACAGGTATTTGAAGGAATAGGTTGAAATCTTCTCCAGAAGAATATGTTATCATCCTAATCCTCAGATTGTTTCTGTGAGCAGTTTTGTAAGAGACAATGTCTGTTAGAAAATTAAAATCAAAAAAGAAGGAAAGAAAGCAGCAAAAACAGGGAAGCAGCAGAGAAAGTCATTAGAGGGGTAGAGGGAGCTCAGTGGTTAAAGCCTTGGAGGGCTAGAGAGCTCAGTGGCTAAAGCCATTGGAGGGCTAGAGGGAGCTCAGTGGTTAAAGCCATTGGAGGGCTAGTGGGAGCTCAGTGGTTAAAGCCATTGGAGGGCTAGTGGGAGCTCAGTGGTTAAAGCCATTGGAGGGCTAGGGAGCTCAGTGGTTAAAGCCTTGGAGGGCTAGAGAGCTCAGTGGTTAAAGCCATTGGAGGGCTAGAGGGAGCTCAGTGGTTAAAGCCTTGGAAGGCTAGAGGGAGCTCAGTGGTTAAAGCCTTGGAGGGCTAGAGGGAGCTCAGTGGTTAAAGCCTTGGAGGGCTAGAGAGCTCAGCAGTTAAAGCACTGACTGCTCTGCAGAGGACCTGGGCTCAAGTCCCAGCACCCACGTGACAGCTCACCACTGTCTGTAACTCCAGGCTCAGGGAAACCAGTACTCTCTTCTGGCCTCTGCAGATATCACCCCCACACAGAAACGTTGCAGGCAAAATACCCATGATACAGAAACATTAATTAATTTTAAAATGTACCAGGAGCTTCAGAGATTGGTGTTATGGATTTTGACTTTAAAATCAGTGAGTTTACTATTTTAAGAAAAGACAAGAATTGAAGCCAATGTGGAGCATAAAAGAGAATGAAATGAGAATTGTAGAATTGCAAATTGTAGTTGCTATAATAAACAGTTTGCTGAGGGGGTGTTATGTAAAAGTAGATTAGATACAAACACAGAGAGAATTAACACGTTGAAGAATGAGGAAAAGGAAATCTGTAAAGGAAAGCCCAGGAAGGAAAATACAGATTTTAAGAGACACAACAGATGCAGTGAGATTTTTAAATACAGTTGAAATCTCAGAAGGTTAGACCTGAAATGGATCAGGTGTTGTCTGAGGGTTTCATGGTGTTGATGCATAAACTTCATGTCTAAACTTAAGATGTACTGTGAACTCCAGGAAGGATAAGTAAAAAAGCCATCCTTGTTTAGACATAAGCAGTTTTAAAATGATAAAAAAAAGGAAAATAAGGTTGGGTAAACATGCAGGTTCAGTACTGAGGCTCCAGTGGCTGGCAGGGCCGTGTGATGAGGCTTTATGTCCTTATTCTACATAGGGAGCAGTGTATTCTGATAATGCCCAGAGAATGGTACAGTGTACAGAATGGTACATTGTAACCAGTGTACATTACAAGAAAACAAAGCAACCACATTGGAGGGACACAAATCTCTTTCCTAAAAATTCTTAGGAGTGTGGGAGAAAATAGTTTCTTTAATGTGTTGGAAGAAAATAGCTGCCAATCAAGGCTTCGGTACCTAACAGCTATACCCACAC
>NW_022196905.1:200723617-200725617 GCF_008632895.1 Mastomys coucha
AAAAAAAAAAAAAGGTAAGATAAAGATGTTTTTAGAGAGGCAAAACTGGAATATTCTATTAGCAAAAGACTTTCATCAGAGACGGTAGAAAGGTGTTACTCAGGAGAAAAGCTATTTCAAACAGAGGTAGGAGATGAGATTTGACTGGGGGAGACAGAAATCAAAAAGGACTGTAGAAAAGGATAGCAGTATTTTAAAAACATTGTCGAGTTTTAAATGTACATTAAAAAAAAAAAAAAAACAGGGCATTTGAAAAAGTGTATAATATTATTTCTCACAGGGAGAGACTGTTATACCCACCTAGTTTGACAAGGGTTTTGGAGGCACCTGGAGTTTTGATATGTACCTGGGAAAAACATGCATTGCATCCATGGCCTTGGGCTCTACCAGTTTATAATATGCACACTTTTTGGTACAGTGCTTTTACCCTTCAGAACACAGTTAAGAGAAACTCAGTAGGCATGATCAAGACCCACCATCCACGAGAACTAAGGCCTAGGGAGTCAGCTGTCCGTTAGGTTAGATGTGTAACCTGTCCTTTGGTCGTATGGTGGAGTAGTATGGTCAATGACAACAGTTGCTAGGCACCTAATAGTTTCACAGCATAATACAGAACAAAAAGAAGCTATACATAAAACAATACCAACTGTTACAAAACCATCTTTAAAAGCCAAAACAAAATGACAGTGTCTGAAGATGCCTGCCACACTTAAGGTACTTAGGTGAGACCCTGGATGATGCCCTTCGGGGAAGAGAAGAGTTATGAGAGGTATTTCTGTGTCTAGCATCTGGTGATGGGTTTGCGAGTGTTTTCTTTTGTGACAACTTTTGAAGTACATATCTTGGGTTTTGTGAGTGCTTTACTTCACAGCTTTGAAAAGGTTAAAATACTCACCCATGCAATTTAAACACTAAATTGACTACGTGAAAATTTTCAGGTGGAGAAATATCTTTCATGTCCAATTTCCTGAGTGTGTTCTCTGGTTCTCACTTAGAAATATGTGAGAGACTTGCTTGGCCTGTTTGCCAGCGGTTGTCAGGCTTGTTACCAAGATAGGCTAGTATCTTCTAAGTGCACCCCGAATGCAAGCAAACTTCACATTCTATAGATTTCTTTAGAATAAATGGAAAAAAGATAACATTAGATATGCAGGGAGAAAAAAAGCAGGGCGGGAAAATTACCATAGCAATGATAAGGAAGCATCAGCCTGTAAATGTGTCTTGTTGGCGCTAACCACAGCTTATAGATTCCCGAGACTCCCACTATTGAGGATCAGCTGCTAACAAGAGCCCTCACCTTCCAGTCCCCAGGCCAGGGAGCTGTGTGGTGAGACTTGGTCTCCTTGTTCTATGCAGGGAGCAATGTGTTCTGACAGTACCCAGAGAACAGTATGCTGCATTCAGCCATATAATAGACCATAGCATCCCTAGTAACAAGCATAAGATCTATTTATCTGTCCCGAAGGGAACAATTTTGGAATGACAGTTTTAACTTGCAGGCTTAATATCTGTGTATACCGAAGTAGAACATAACAGTCCTGAAATAGCTGCAGGCATTTATTTATGTTTAAAAGGAAAAAAAAAAAACTCCTTCAAATAACTCTGTGGGGGTGGAGTTCTTGTGCCTTGTCTGTTGGAGGCTGCCTCAGCTACAGTGTATCTTACCCAAAGTTAACTCTTTGGTCTAACTTAACTAGAAGGGAAGAAGAGGAGAGGAGCCCACGTAGAGTGTAGCAGGCCTCAGCAATGTTAGCTGCGTCCTAGGGCTTGATTGCCTTCTGCCTAACAGCGCTGAAATGCAGAATCTCAACTTCAGGCAAGTGGACCCTCTTCCCAGTGAGGCCCAGGCTACGCAGCCGCAGAGCAGATGGGAGCTAGGTCTGATAACCCCAGAGCTAAGCAGTTTCTCTGTCCATACCTCTTCCTTTGACATTTTGGGGGTAATCCTGGTTTTACCCCATCAATGTGACCTTGAAACAGGGCAAAGAGGTACAACTATT
>NW_022196905.1:200725643-200734339 GCF_008632895.1 Mastomys coucha
AAAAAAAAAAAACAGGGCCTAGAGCTGGGGAGGCAGCTCAGTGAGCGAAGGGCTTGCCTCGTCAGCAAGAGGACCTGAGAGGTTCAAAAGCTGGGCATGGTAGGCTTGCAACCCTAGCACTGGGCGGATGGAGCAGGAGGATCCTTGGGGTTTAACTCGCTGCTCAACCTAGCTAGCCAGTGAGAGACCCTGTCTCAAAATACAAGGTGGAGTATAGCAGGATTTTCCCTTTCCAGTTAATTTAATTATTAGTAGTACAAGAAACCTATGATTAGACAGGGAAAAAGGAAGGTGGAGCTAAGAGTTACAGGGACAGAGAGCAAGACAGGAGAAGGAGGAAGATGGAGGGCACACAGGAAGATCCAGATTCCACGTGGCTTTAAATAGCCACAGGTAGCTGTAATGCCATATAGGGATAGAATAATTGGGATAACTTGTCTAATCTAGGTGGGCAGCTTGTATCATTATCAATTAGCTCTGAAATTATTATGTGGGCATTTTGTGAATTGGGAGTTTATTGATATATAAATCTGACTGATGAATAATAAGCTTCTAGAGTTTTGAATTTACCGGTTACTGGGTATTGTGACAGCTAATCTTGAGGTGGGTGATCATTGCATGGGGCTGGGGTGGCAACGACCCGCCAAGGGAACTTAGTGAGTCAAGTTGAGACTTCTCTGGGCCAGAGTCTGCCGAGATGAGAACACCCCGCTGGAGCCATGTGGCCCTCTGGAGCCATGTGGCCCTCTGGAACCATGTGGCCCTCTGGAGCCATGTGGCCCTCTAGAGCCATGTGGCCCACTGGAACCATGTGGCTCACTGGAACCATGTGGCTCACTGGAACCATGTGGCCCTCTGGAACCATGTGGCCCACTGGAACCATGTGGCTCTCTGGAACCATGTGGCTCTCTAGAACCATGTGGCTCTCTGGAACCATGTGGCCCACTGGAACCATGTGGCCCACTGGAACCATGTGGCCCACTGGAACCAT
This sequence comes from Mastomys coucha, assembly GCF_008632895.1. Taxonomy (NCBI): domain Eukaryota; kingdom Metazoa; phylum Chordata; class Mammalia; order Rodentia; family Muridae; genus Mastomys; species Mastomys coucha. Next base: position 200,726,635 of record NW_022196905.1, read on the forward strand.
GTGGCCTACTGGAACCATGTGGCCCACTGGTGCTGGCATAGCAAGGGAATTTGCTGTTCTTTTCAACATTTTTCTGTAACAGTAGAGGAATCCTGAGGAACACTACCTGCTGTTGACATCTGGCTTCCACACACACACATAGGCACACACTCAAAGCAACACATACATACATATACATACTCGCACATACACATCTGCACATTCCTGTCTGTCTCTGTCTCTGTCTCTGTCTCTGTCTCTGTCTCTGTCTCTGTGTGTGTGTTCCAGGAAGAAAAAACCCCCACCACTGTACCTACTTCTGCACACAGTTCTCTCTGCCCTAACAGATCTTAGGCTAGTTTTCCCATCCAGAGCTGTAATGAGGCATAAGAACCCTTCATGCTGGCCCACATGACTTCTGCCATCTTGCTGACTAGAGCCCCACACCTTTAGAGGAAAGAGAGAGATCATGGGATAGAAGTCATCAGAGAGCATCGGCCCAAAGTGCGAGGCACAGATGCTGCCACTTGACATAATTGAATAATTGTAGGGACAGATGATATATTTTCTGAATGGATTTAAATGGCCAGGAAGTGGACATTACACTTGCTTGTCAGGATAAGTTTGCTTTCTTGTAGGTACCCTCGAATCATCAAGGGAGATAGAACCCCTAAAGAGCTCATATTAGATAGATGTTCAGAGAAGATTCCACTTGAACCAGTAAGAGTCTCCTCAGAAGAACCATTTAAGCCCAAGCTCTTTTTATCTTCACTAAAGTTACCAGTTGAATTTCATCCCCAGGAATTTCCAGTTAGATTATTTTCCCCTTTCTGCTGTGTGTAACTTGTTGAGGATGTCAAGGCAATTGCCTAGCGCCGCTGAAAAGAGTCAGCCACGAGCATCAATAGTCTTTGACGAATCGTTTCCTTTGCGATGCGGCCACCTAAATGTATTGGCGAAGAAAAGAGCACATGTTTAACATGCCGTGCCGAAAGCTTGATGCGCACACCCAAAATTGATCTAGGAAATATGGAAGAAATTATTTTGCCAGCGTTGGCCACTTCTAGACAAAGCTTTTCATTTAGGATTTATTGAACTATGGCAGGCAGGCTAGAATTGTTAAACAAGCCGGAGACGCTTGAAAGTCTTTTGAGTGTGCCGGTGTTTTTACATGTGTGCTTTTCTTCCCCTGTCAGATTTCCAGTGAATTAGAATGATTGCAACAACATTTTCACTACTCCTTTGCCGTCAATAAGGGGAGGCCTTTCAGAAACGATTAGGGAACAGTGTGCCTTTTCTTCCTGGTCAGGCTGTTAGACATGCTGTCTGTGCATAGGGCCTTTCTTTGTTGTAGAGGAGTTCAGTGCCCACCTTGAAGTGCTCTGGGGCACTGTACTTCCTGGATGTGTGGGCATCCTGATTTATTGCACGAGGAAGGAAATATTGAGGCCTGTGTTCTTCAATGGGATCTGTACCATCCCATGTGTCTTCACTCTGCCAGTGTATCTTATCACTTTAAGAATGAATGGGTTATGGGAACACCGGTTTTCTGCAATCATGTCTTTTAGTTAATGGGACTGTGTGATTTTCCTGGGGCTGCCATGACTAATTATCACAGACGGAATAGCTTCAAACCGACATTTACTCCCTCCCAGGATTGTGGAGTCCAGAGGTCTGAAACCTAAGTGTAGACCAGGCCATGGTGAAGGCTCTTGGGAGGGATCCTTTCTTCATCCTTAGTTTCGGGTTGGAACCAGCCATGTTGAACGTTCTTTGGCTTTTACTTGTATCATCATGATATCTGCCTTTGTTGCCCATCTTTCTTTGCTCAGATTAGCTGTGTCTTCTCATGCCTTTCTTGTAAAGATGCTAGGTAGGAGCTATATATGGCCTATTTGAATCAGTGTGACTCAACTGAAAAACCATATACCAAAATAATGTTGGATTCTGAGGTCCCAAGTTAAAATAAATTTTGGAAGAAAGACTGACACTAACCAGCTTTCCCTGTTTGCTTGAAAGCACGTTTATTTCGTGTGTGTGTGTGTGTGTGTGTGTGTGTGTATGTGTGTGTGTGTACTCTAGTGTATGTGGTATGTGTCTCCGTATGGTGTATGCACATCTATACACCTCATACATGTGATTCTAATGAGGTCCAGAAAAGGATGTTGGGTGTTCTGTTCTGTGGCTTTTGATCTTATTCCCTTGAGACAGTGAATCTGCTCAGATTTATTGAATCTGAGCAGGCCTGCCAGCCAGCAAGCCCCTATGATCCTTCTGTTTCTACTACAGTGCAGAGATTATTGGCACATACAAAGGGACACTTTTTTTTCTTTAATTTTTGAAGATTTATTTACTTCAGTTTATTTGTATAACTGCTTTGCTTGCTTGTATGTATGTATGCATACATGTATTTATGTCTGTATATATGTATATGTATGGGCTCTGTGTACCCTAGGTGCTGGCAGAAGCCAGAAGGAGGCATTGGATCCCCCTGAAGCTTTGGATGTTGTGAGCTATCATGTGTGTGCTAAGAATCGAACCCAGATCCCCTGCAAGAGCCACAAATGCTCTAATCTGAGGAGCCACAGTTGTTTTCTTTTTCCATGAATACTGGGTCCTCACCCTCTAGATGCAAACTCTGTTATCCATTGAGCCATCTCTTTACATTTATTTCTTTTCAATGGTAACTATTATAGCTGATCTAAACTTGGGATAATATTTTTATTTATAGATTCAGGTACTTGCTTAGATAATAAAGTTTTAAAAAGATTTCATTACTTTGCTATTGATGGAGACTTGGCTAATGAGAAGAAAATAAGCCTTGGAGGCTGCACGTCCACTGGGCTCCGGGCTGCACACCTGGAATCCCAGCGTCTCGGAGATGGAGGCAGGAAGCTTAGGGGTTCACTATCCTTGGCTCTCTGCTACATAGCAAGCTGGGGCTAGCCTGTGCTATGTGAAATCCAGTCTACAAAAGGAAAAAACAAAGGAATATACAAACTCATAAAGCAACAACAGAAGTAAAGAAAAAAAAGTTTGAGAGTTATATATTGATATGGGGAGGAGAAGAAGAAAGAGATTAAGACAGACAGACAGATGGGGATATTACACACACATACACACACACACACACATAGAGAAAATACAAAAATATTTGTCATTAAAATACTACTTGAGAGAATATAGCTCTAGCAACCCTAATTGTTTGAAATATCACAAAGAATCAATCTCTCTCTCTCTCTCTCTCTCTCTTTCTCTCTCTCTCTCTCTCTCTCTCTCTGTGTGTGTGTGTGTGTGTGTGTGTGTGTGTGTGTGTGTGTAGGCGTGCCACAGTGCATGTGTGGAGGTAAGAGAACAACTTGCAGAACTCAGTCAGTTCTCTCCCTCCCTCCCTATCTGGGTCTCAGGGATGGAAATCAGGACTTCAGGCTTGGCAGCAGATACCATTACCCACTGAGCTACCGTTACCTCCAAAATCCCTTTTCTAAGAATTAAAATTTTTAAGTGTTTTTGCATGGCTTCAGGCACAAGAAGTTTTGTAGTGGAATCAGGAAGAAAATGGGATTGGATATAGCAATTATTTTATAGTCAGTCTCTGAAAAATACTATAATTTTAACAAAATGAGTCAAATAAATTCATAGCTGTGAGCGCAGGCACTTTGAAACTCCACTTTACTCAAAGCTTTGTTAGTTTCTGGTTGGAGAGTGGCCGATTATCCTTCTGCTGGAGGAGCTCCCACTTCTTATACTAAACTACTACCCCTGTAGGTTGCCAGTTCCAAACTCATACAGTTTCATGACTTTGCTTCCTTTTCTTAAACTTTATTATTATTTTATTTTAAGTGTATGGATGTTGTGCCTGCATGCATGTCTCTCACCACATAAGTACCAGGTGCCCATAGAGGCCAGAACACTTCAGACCTCGTGAGTTTCTGACAATCGTGCCATCATGTGGGCGCTGGGGATTGAACCTGTGTCCTCTGGAAGAGCAGCTACTGCTCTTAATGGTTGAACCACCTCTCCAGACCAACATCTCTTTCTTTATTGATACGCATGAGCTGATGCCCATCTCACAGTGTGGAGGGTCCAGAGTCCACCTGCATGTTCTTGAGGAATCTTGGGGCACCATGGACAGTGGACAGCAGGGTCTGAAAGCCTGTGTGAGGGCACTCAGTGATGCAGTTTTCAGGTCTCTAACTCCCAGCCTCTTGTTCCTCAAAGCAGCATTTATTCAGAAGTGTTGTTGTAGCAGTCGCCACTGAGGATTCAACAGACAAAGGAGGCTGGACTAGGGACATAGTTTAAAATGGGCTCTTTCACACCCTCAAGCTCTTCTGCCGAGAGCCTGGCCCTGTTTCCCCTCCTCTCTTCCTTTTCCTCTGTATAAACTTAGAAGATAGGGATGAGCAGTTGTCAGTCACTGTGGGACAATTCAAATATTTTCCTAGTAGAAGGAATAATGCTCACCAGGAGTTCTGTCTTAGTTTGGGTTTTATTGCTGTGAAGAGAGACACCATGACCCTGGCAACTCTTAATAAAAGAAAACATTTAATTAAGGGCTGGCTTAAAGTTCAGAGGTGTAGTCCATTATCTTCATGGCAGGAAACATGGCAGCATGCAGGCAGGTGCTGGAGAAGGAGCTGAAATTTCTACATCTTGATCTAGAGACAACAGAAGGCGAACATGTGCAACATGGAGCCTAACCTGAGCATAGAAGACTTCAGAGCCCGCTCCCACACTGAAACACCTCTGCCAACAAGGCCATATCTCCTAACTGTGCCCCTCCCTGGGAACCAAGCATTCAAACACATGAGTCTGTGGGGGCCACTCCTATCAAACCACTGAGTACCATTTCTTGTTTCAGCTGAAGTTGTCAGTGAGATTAAATCCACTGTAAGCATGCCGGTTGGAGGGTTACCGTTCCTCCTGCCCTGTTTCTCTGTGGCTCACCTTCAGGGGTAGGCTCTGGTATGCAGAGGCCATATTTGCCTTCTTCATCGCTTCATGCTTGTGCTTTAGCCTGGTGCTTGGTCTGTGGTGGGGCCCTAATAAATCATCCGTGGCACGAATGAGGAATAAAAGCATCACCATTTTTGATAGTGATCTTCCTACCCAGAAGGGAGGAGGGCTGCAAACTCTTGTTAACCGTTTGTCCTTCTAAAGGAAGTGTTGTTCTGAGAAGCAGATAAACTCCTGGTCTCACTGGCCAGATGCCAAGAATAAGGACACCTTTATCCTCCTGACCCTGTAGCGCCGCTGCTTGAAAGAGACACCAAGAGTTTGAGTCAGGAAGCAAAAGCCTTTATCTTGCTGAGAATCACCCATGAGTACAGTCTTGCCTACTGCTGTCCCCGGAGCTCTCAATCTCCTGTAGTCCTGGATGATGTTATTCAAGGGATAATTTAGTTTGCATCTGCTAGACCAGGCTTGATCTTGGCATCTCCTATACTTATCCAGTGTACAAAAACCCAATACAACTCTTCCTACCGTGCCTAAGTGTAGGAACGTTAGAAACCTGTGCCACTGATCTTCCTTGTCTTCCAATCAAGATCCCTTTCCCATAGTTTATTAGTAGTTGCTATGGACTCTAAGATCATGATGTTCTCTTTGGATCTGTTCAATGTGAATAGCTGTCTTCATGAGAGACCCAGGGAAGTGAAGTAACTTGGGATACATTGGAGTGACCTGGATTCTGGCCCAGGTCCTACTTCACAGCCTGTGTCATTTCTGGAGTCTTCCAGTGAGGAACATCAGGCCTGTTTCAGATTATGTCTGGGTGATGCCCTCTGGTTCTGCCCATGGGACTAGCAACAACTTTTGAGAGGAATTAAGCAAAGAATGTAGGTGGAAGGCAGTTGGCAGAGAGTTTGCCCTGGTAACACAGATGGTGTGCCACAGACAGGCTGTATTGAGTAGATTTCAGAGGTAGGGGCTGCAGCGCTCCAGTCAGCCTGCTGATGGGTGTACCCCCAAGGTCCAGCACATCCTGTGTACCGTAGCACTCCTGTGAGTGGATTTTCATTAGCCACCAAGGACTGTTGGCTAGCAGTTCCTGCCTCCTATACTGCTACAGCCCAGGTAACACGTTTAAGTAAAAGGAATGACATCAGCTCTGTCTGCTTTAAAAGCGGACAGAGCTCCCTGGGAGCCACACTGCGGAGACAGTCTGGCAGCTTTATCTTTGCAGCCCCATAAACGTCCCCGATGGTATAGAAGTGGAGAAAAGGGCTCTTTCTGTATTTCTATTATGCAAGGAAGATTCCCAGCCATAGTGGTACCTTGTCTTGTTTCTTGTCAATATTTCGTTTTTAAAGTTTTGTTTCTTTAAACATTACTAAAAGTATCATGCTTTTTTGTGTGTTAGGAGAAAAGTAATTCTTTGTCTAACATATCTACGGTCTAGTATAATCACTTAAAGGACACAGTGTTGTCCTAATATCTAGATGGTTAGATATACTGATATGCTCTGCATCTGAGCACTTTCTCTTTTGTAAGTCCTTCTGCATTTTAGCCTGTGCTAAAGTGAGGCAAAGGAGAGGCGAATGGATGATTAACAGTGAAACCAACCATTTGTGTCTATGAAAAACATTTCCTGTAAGACAGATCAAAAGTTGCGAAACCGCTCTAGGGGAGACCAGTAAACTGCCTTCAACTTAGAGGCTAGCTCTTCTGCTAATCTGGTTTTGTGTCCTCCAATTGTCTATCATAATATTGTATGAGGTTTCAAGTTTCCTTGGTGATACTGAGAAATCAAGAACAAATTGGAAAAAGACTATTTTGGCATTCATAGCTAATTATACCCTCTGTAGAAACATTGTTTTCTCATATAACAGAAGTTACTACATATATTTTTATTGTCTTTTGTGATTATGTTTTTCCTGGTTTGAGTAGTTATTTTTGACAAATTACTAAATAATAAATAATAAAAGTCAGTTATTTTTGACAGATTACCTGAGATAATATACCATGTTTTTTAGTCACAGAATAAGGTTCAGAGAGCTTCAAAATTATTAAGTTGGTTATACTGAATAAAGGAGAGCTAGACTAAATACATTTGGGAAGTACATGTTTGGATTTCCTAAAGGAAATCTGTATTTTACCCACTCCACCACCACAAAAAGCTATATATTCATTCAACAAAAATGATCTGAACTCCTGCTGTGTGTCCAGCATAGCTCTAGGTACTAACAATACAATATTAAAACAAATATACTTCTTTTCCTGATTAAAGTCAAAAGACAGGCAGTCAACACCAAAAATAAATGTATAACAAAATGGCATTTCTATGGATAATTAGAAATGGAAAACTACTATGAAGACAATAAAAGCAAGGTAGCTAAGGGGATTTGTGTAGCCATGGGCCAGGCTTATTGGACACCATCTACACTCTCTGATGACACTATCACTTAGAATAAAAGGCCAATGGTAGCAGAGTCCCCCAAAAGGCAGAGACGATGGTACATATTAAAGATTGAACAGGAAAGCAGTAAATGTACATGTCTGCAATAGATAGTTGTCTGCATGCTATAGAGGGACCATGTCAGGAGTTCTTTACACACACACGCTGGTACATCATCACCATGATTTTAATTGCTTGGGAATCAGAAAGATTTTATTCTTAATCTTCAAAAGTGAGGACTTTAAAAGTTTGCTCAAGGTTGAGGCCAGCCTGGTCTACAGAGTGAGTTCCAAGACAGCTAGGGATAAACAAAGAAACACTGTCTCC
>NW_022196905.1:200734393-200751311 GCF_008632895.1 Mastomys coucha
GTTTGCTCAAGAACTTTGGAGTTAAGGTCCCACAGTGAAGAAAAGTGGAAATCTCTAATGGGGGGCTTGGGGAGGGCGAGGATGAGGGCACGTACCACAGAGAGGCCATTATTCTCAGTGTGGCTGCCTTGGAGGAACAGGACAGCATCCCTCTGTCCATCTCCTCAGGAAGCAGGGGGAACGAGCCTATCTCAGAATATCCACACTACGGGGCTCTACATTTATTTGACTTGCAATAGAGGAGGATTCTCTTTTGTAAACCAAGACTGAAATAAGTAATTTCTGAGGTTCCTTCCAAATTTGGTAGTTTGAAATGTGCTCTCAGACACCTAGAGAGAAATACCTAATGCCCCAGTGCAGGTCTGGGCACTTGTGTTCAATGTGTCTAATGTTTAGAGTTCTGGGATTTGCCTGAGCTCCTGGGTTAGGCTGTATTTCAAATGTCATTTATGTGACTAAGAAAAGAATATAGCACCCTCCGGCCCCCAGGGTGAATGTGTGAATAAGGAAAGAAAGAAAGGGTCCCCGGCAGGTGAAACATTCTTTAGTAAGTGCTTTTCCGACTGTTAATAGGTTCTGAAGCTGTCTAAGGAGTTCTTTTAGAAGTATCTTATTATTTATTTAGGTTACAGGGTTTTCTTCGGTTTTTGTTATTTTTTTTTAATAGAAGAATAAAAATCTCTGAAAGTGCTTGGCTTAAGTGTTTGGGTATATATTAATATTTATGGCTTTGAAAAATAAAAGATCTGAGTTCTGGGCAGACAATAACCTTGATGCAGCTTTCTCTTTCTTTCTTTCTTTCTTTCTTTCTTTCTTTCTTTCTTTCTTTCTTTCCTTCTTTCTTTCCTTTTTTCTTTCCTTCTTTCTTTCCTTCTTTCTTTCTTTCTTTCTTTCTTTCTTTCTTTCTTTCTTTCTTTCTTTCTTTCTTTCTTTCTTCCTAGTTCCCTGCTTATGTGAGGTGCTTGACTGAATCTTATTTACTTAAGGCAATAAACAAAGGCTGGACTAACTAAATAAAAATAAAGAACAGATGGGAATAGAGTAAGTACCCCCAAGCCCCCCACTCCTCGGCAGGCCAGACCCTTCTTGTCTTGCTCCGTGGCCGTCTGCATACTAAGCACTCACCTCTTTTCTTCTTCCACTCTTGCTTTGAAGACCAGCACAGATGTAGCTGGTGACAGGCAATTCACCAAAGTAGTTAAAATTCCTCCAGTTGTGGCAGTGTGTTAAGCGGCAGTGTTATTATTGTAACCAGCTAATTACGTAATGTCAACAATCGACTGAGGAGGAGGCTCCGCATTCATATAAACCAGGCTGGGGACATTAGCCTCAGTCTCCGGTTTGGGCACATTTTTCTCTGTAGGTATTCAGGTTGAACTTTTTTATTTTTTAGTCCCCTTTCCCCCCTCCCTCCGCCTTTCTTTTTCTCTTCTGTACTATATTCTTGACGGGAAATCTCTTTCCAGATTGTGACGTATTCTGCTGGAGATTGGAAAGAGTCTGTTAAAACTCGGGCTGCATCTAGCTAAATTTGCTGTCGTGGGGACGGCCTGGCTTTTTTCATCCCTAACTACAGTCCCTGCTCACCCCTCCCATGCTAAGGAGATGGCGTGACCTGTGTAAGTTCTTCAGAATTACATATGAGGCACTTGGTGTATTTGTCCCTTTCTCTAAAGAGCTTATTGCAGACTGGACATCGAAGGGATTCATGTTCACGAAGCTACTTTCCGTGATTACCAAGGCTTCTGGTATGACTTAGTGGGTGGAATATGTCTTGAGAAAAAAACAATGCATAATTCTGACAAGATGCTTTTTGAAAACTCCGACCAGCTGTTTCAAGTAGAAGACTGGAAAATTTATTCAAAGTCAATTTTGTTTCCCTTGGAAGCACATGGAGTTCAAAGAGTATGCTAAAGTAAACAGTGCGGCTTAAGTTGTTCAAAGTTTGTTCGCTGTTGTCCAGCTTTCGGGAGCCTCTCTCTCTGTTGTCAAGCTGTGCACCCCCTCGTATAACCTGAAGACGGTGGGAAGGTCCTCAAAAGTACAAGGCTAGATTTCTTCCATATGTCCGTGTACCTCAGACATGCCGGATGAGGATGGTGGCTGGCGGTGGGTATTAGTTTCCCCTTGCTTCTGAAATGAATTCCAATGATCTGAGTGGCCACAAACTGTACTGATTAACCCCTGGATGGATCAGACATCTGACATGGGTCTTCTTGGGCCAGAACCAGGATGCAGTCGGGACTACATTACTTTCTGGTGGCTCTAGAGGAGAACACCTTTCCCCCCGCCTGGTTTACGGTCCCATGCTGCCATCTTCAAAGCGTCAACACTGCATCTGTGTGAGCACACTTCCTTAACCATATCCTCAATTCAGAACTAGGCTAGGGATGCTCTCGTTTTAGAGCCCTGGTGATTTCATTGAGCATACCCAGACAATCCAGGAGACCCTTTCCTTGTATAAAGCCCCTGTTGCCATGTAGACTAAGAGAGTTTAACAAGAATATTAAACTGTTAGTATAATCTTCTATGCCAAAAGCATAATTTTCAGGAATAGAGGCAGCAGTTCAAGGGTGTTCGTGCTGAGCCCGGTTGCACTGAGGTCCCTACACATTCACTAGAGAAAGGACTATAACATTTGCAACGGAGTACCACAAACACGCTCTCTAGCTTGGTCTGGGACCCTCCTTACCCACATTAGAGCCTGATTTCTGGAGTCCTTTTACCTAATTCGAGACCTCCATCTGGGCATTACTTCTAGCTAGCTGTGCTCAACTGTGGGCAATCAATTTGCTTCCTTCTCCAAAGGTGGGGAAATGGGGCTAAATAATCCTGTAAGTCTCTTTCAGCCCTAAATTCCTATGATTTAATACATTAAGAAAGGGCCCAGACGTATAGTCCGTCCATCCCATCTGTCCATCCAATCATCCATCTACCCATCCATCTGTCTGTCTGTCTGTCCATCCATCTGTCGTTTATCCACCTGTCCATACATTCATCCAACTACTGTCCATCCATCCACTCACCCACCCATCCATCCTTTTTTTTTTCTTTTTCTTCTTTTGTGTGCACATGATTGTGTGTATGTGTGAGCACACTGTGTGCCAGCATGTGTATGACTATGCTCAGGTCCTCAGTACCTGTGCAGTATGCGTTTTGCTGACTAAGCTGCCCCTGACAGACCTCCACACATACTTCTGAAGGAAAAAAACAAAAATAAAACTAAAGTCTCAAAGCTCTTTCCTGTGAAAACTAAAGTTTTCAGCATTTTTATCTTCATCCCCCCTCAGTCTCTTACTCTCTCTCTCTCTCTCTGTATGTGTGTTCTCATTATATATACAAATATATAACATTGTCACTTGGATATATAATGACATATATATCTGTTAACTACATACAAGATATTTCCTCTTTTAATCCTTAAATTCTATGGAAACCCATGTATATATACATATATAAAATATATGTAAATAAGATAAAAATACAGAGACGTGAAAACACTTGAATAACTATTTAGCTTAACTAAAAATGAGTGAATCAGACAGTTGACATAGTTTGAATGTGCCTAATTGCAACGCTAAATCACAAAGTAATTTCTCCTAGGCTACTCTTATGTGACAAGGACGTAAAAATGGATTGTAAATGATTTTCTTGCCTATTGAATGCACTTTCATAACATTTACAAAGTGTATTTATTCAAGTCACTGGGCATCCTTCAGTGCTACAACCTGCACAACTTCACAACTTTAGGGATTGGTCTGTTTGAAGTCACAAGGGGATAAAGAAATGATGAGACAGGCTGACACACAGAAAAGTTGAGGTCACGTGAACTCTGTGTTCTCTTGAAGGTGGACTAGAAACTCAGAAAGTTTATATTGTCCATCTGAATTGAGGAGGCAGCTCTCTTGTCGACAGATGAACAAGGAGGTGGGTTTAGCTAATCTCATGGGGGTGTCCATGGGGTGTGTTCTTGGGCTGTAGTCATGAGAGGAGGAAGCTGTGCTTAGTATTTTCTGGACTTACTGTCAGCGCCTGCATCCACCCAGGGTCTGCGGTGTTGGCCTCCTTGGAATGGCAGCTCTTGTGTTAACCGTACACATTCATTCAATATGCATCTGCTCCCCCACACTTCAGTGTTCAACTCTAGACTAGCATTGTCTCTCTCCCTGCACGTCTTGGCTTTTGTTTAGTTTATATCTTAGCAAATAAAAAATGTTTCCTTTGTTGCAAATGGATATTTGTAAAGATCCTCTACTGTATAAGCTGGGGGTGTTAGGCAAAGATGCGTGTTGTCTAAAAGAATTTAAAATGGTAGGATTCGGTGATAGGTAAAACCATAACAATGAGTATGTTTGTATCTCCCAGGCAGTGGTGTGTGCAGCTGACATCAACAATATAATTCCCATATTTGTTTTATAATAACTGAATTGTATAAAAGTACTACACTTAAAGATGGCTTATAATCCTTCTAAATGTAGCTAACCACCATACCTTCAAAAGAGTTGTAAAAATTGCCATTTGCCATTTAAAAATTGCCATTCGCCGTTCTTTGCTCTGGGTTTGAAGTGTTGTTGAGCAAGGAGGAAGAAATAAATTGCTAAAAAATAATGCTGAGAGGAGGAGGGGACCCTGAAGTTCCACCAAGCAGCACACTGGTGGGTGGGTGCTTAGTTGGTCTCCATGTTGATAGGCAGCTCCTGATTAGAGAAATTCCTCAACTCTGACATTGACCATGAGCTTGGGCCTTGGGTAATAACTTCCTTGTGTTATTTTTTTTTTTTAAGCTCTAGAGCCAACATGTGATTAAATAGTTTAAAGGTTACGATATTCTACATTTTCACAGTTCTAGGCTAGAAAGTTTAAGATCGAGCTGTGGGCCTTATTTGGTTGTAGTTAACAGGGCTTCAGGGCAGAAAGTCAGAAGACCCACGGGCAGAGGTTGGTTAGGTTTTGAGCGGGCAGCCACTGAGACTGACAGACAAGAGAGAGTAGAGGATGCAGGGGGCATGGCAAGTGTAGCAACATGGAAGCGGTGTTGCTGGCTTAGGCTGGGAGCAGTGGAGGTGGTGGTCACTGGACGATGTCGAGTCTGTTTACAAGTTAGAGGGCCAGCAGGGTTGCTGAAGGATTGGGTGTGAGCTGGGGAGAGCCACCGCAGTAAAGCTTGGTCTTTTGGCCGAGGCAGTGAGGTGAAGAGTGAGGATGGGTGGGGCAAACGGGTAGAGGGACAGGTAGAAATCCAGAAGTCTGTTTTGGACATGACAGCTTGGGATAAATCGAGATCTGAGGAAGACACTCAGAGCTCAGGTAAGAAGTATTGGCCGGGATCAGATCTGGGAGGTATCGTGAGGTAGACCAGCAGTTATGTGGACCAGATGTAGTTAGCTATGTCTGTGTGGAGTCATACAGGAGCAGGCTTCTGACCAAACCTAGAGATGTTCATTCAATCGATGATGATGATGATGAGGAGACAGGGAAGATGAAGAAGGGGAGGAGGAAACCAAAAACTTCCTAGTTGATTTTAGTATATAGCTGTGGTTGACAAAGGCTTTTATAACGTGGTTTTCAGAGGAGGAAATCCATGAGCTCATCATTTTAGCCATGACCTTAGATTGAAAAAGGACTCAATGATGGAGTCCTGAGGCAACGAAGAAGGAAGACCAGCAAAGAAGTTTGGGAAGGAGCCTGACCCTTGATTCCTTTGCCGCTGGGATTGTGACTTCAGGGACTGGCAGCTCCTAGAAACGCAGAAGCCACAAGGCCCCACCTTGGTCTATTGAATGACAGTTTGCATTGAATGAGGTCTTATTAAGCAGGTTCCAGGGAGGCTGCTTCTGTCAGGGATGAATCTAGTCCATTCATTCTCTCTCTCTCTCTTTCTCTCTCTCTCTCTTTCTCTCTCTCTCTCTCTTTCTCACACACACACACACTCACACATATACTCACACACATATACTCACACACACACACTCACACACTCAGACACACACATATTCACACACACTCACACACTCTCACACACACACTCACACTCACACACCCCCCCCCCCCCCCCCCCCCCAGTAATTTGACCTCCTCTCCTCTCCTTAAAAGTGTGTACGACCATATTTTGATCTCTGCACTTGCATGAGAAGGAAGTATGTTTGAAGGAGACATGTCAGGTGATTTCCACGTGCGCACAGATCCAGTGAACTAACCCCTCTGGGATTCAGGAATGCCATCTAGGCTTTCCTTATGTCCCCGAAAGCTAACACACTTAACTCCCAGGCTCCGAGATCTCCAGTGCCATTGCATCACACGCGGGATCACACTGTTAGTATAAGCCCTTAAAGTGACATCAGACCAATTACTTGAGTCACATGGCCACATGGTCCGCAGAAAGGGAGCATGATCATGGAGACAGTCTATGTCCTATCCCCTTTTCTTTCCTTTGTTTTTTTTTTTTTTTCCGTTGTATTGTATTTCTTAACTACTAATTATTCTCATATCCATAAAGGAACTTAGGACAGCAAAGTTGCAAGCCTAGTCATTATACACAGAGTCTGAAGACCGGGGGTAGCAGGAGTTTAACTGAGGCCGATGATCCGTCACGAAAGTTGCCAATTATTCCATGCAGCTGAATAATCTGATCAGGAATAGTGAGGCGCAGTGTGCTGTGGGACAGAGGGGAGCACTTACAGACAGGAGCCAGCTTTTCATCTCCTCCTGATGCTTATCTAGTGCATCATTGGTAGGATTTCACAGACCGTATTCCTCCTGAAACAAGCTAGTCTTAAAGCAGTGCTTGCTTCTGTCAGCACGCGCATGTTTCTTCTCTCTCACAAGTGTGTATGTTCGTTCTCTGTCCTTTAGTTCTACTTGTTAGTATTCTACCCTCAAAAATATTTCCTGGTGCCTGGGAGATGTTTAAGTCAGGGTTGTGCTGACTGTGCAAGCCCCAAGATCAGATTCCAGAATCTAAGTAGGAAGCCAGGTGGGACGGCAAAATCAGCACTCAAGAAGCAGAGACAGGAGGATTCCTGAGGTTAGCTGGTCAGCTACTCTAGCTAGTCAGGTTCGGGAAGAGAACTTGCCTCAGAAAATCAGGTGAGGAAGGCCTGCCCTGGGTGTTCTCTGTGGCCGTGTGCTGGGCCTCCTCCGTTCCTGCTGCTGTTCCTTCAATATGTGACTGTCATGTGAGATTTATATTAAGCACTTAATTAAAACAGCCTCAATGTGCAGAGGCTCACTTCGTTTTATAAGCTTTGCTACATAAAAAAAAAAAAAAAGATAAATAAATACCTGAGAGCTTAGGTGAGTGGTGCGTGCCTACAATCCCAGTGCTCAGGAGACTGAGGCAGGAGACTCACCAGTCTTCATGACATGGTATGTTTGAAGCTAACCTGAACTACCTAGCAAGACACTGCCTCAAAAACAAAACAAAGAAAAGAAGGGAGGGAGGGATGGGGAGGGAGAGAAGGAGGGGAGGGGTAGCAGAGGGGAAGGGGGGAGTTTCAAGTCTCAACCCCCTACTGTACACCTTACACATCTGTACAAAAGGGAGGAGGAGGATAGATGGGTTGGGGAGAGTGGGCGGAAGGAAATTGTTTGTAGAAATCATTTGTTTTGGTTGCAAACATCTCTAGTTCCTATCTCCCTGACCAGTTATTTAGAATACAATGGGAGCTGGAGACCCAGTGTCCTTACTACAGACTTCCCCCCTTCATTGTGTTCCTTCTTTATCCTTAATTGGAGGTGGCTGCCATTCTTCAGCTGGACTACTTTGTTCAGAGCTTGCACCAGTGAGACACATGCATATGTTGTTCATCGCAAGTGGACTCTAATTTGATTTTACAGAGGCTTTTTTTTTTTCTCTCCATAGAGGAAGCAGAGGGGAGTGGCCGTTAGCATCTTTAAGTAACATTCATTTCATTACCACAGACTCTTTCCAAAGTCTTTTTCAAGCATCATTTCCCACAGTTGCAGGAGGAGCTCAGCCAGCCAGGAGAGCACTAAGGGGGTTTGGCTACACTTTTTTTGTTGTTGTTGTTATTCCTTTCTGAAAACCAGAATTTCAGTTCTTATGCATGTATAGGATATGGGAGCATTTTTTACATGAAGAGACCTAATTATATTTTAAAGACCTTGTTTCTATATTGGGGATTTCGTGGGATTGATTTTATTGTCCTTGTAATGAATTTATTTGAAACTAAGAGGTGGTTATTCTAAAGTAATTATTCAGCCTTTGCTCTGTGGCTCCACATTTAATTGGCTGTCAGTACACCCCTTTGAAGAGTAGGAATGCTGATACGTGCACACCCCATGTGACTGGCTCAGAGCTTGAACAACTAGATAAAAGGCAACGTGGCTGGCCGACCACTGCACTCCCAGTGTTTCCTAATGACACTGGTGGGTTTGAAGGATTCAGGCTACCTAGATTTTGTTCCCTGAAGTTCAGTGTCTGTTTTCTTTCCAAATGTGTCCTCCTTGCCTACCTCCTGTACCTGTGCTTATTGTCTTGGATACTTTGATACTTCCTGCTGTTACGATAAAACACCACAGCCCAGTCACCACAGGAAGCCAACGCAGGAACTGAAGAAGGGCAGCATAGAGGAGTGCTGCTTACAACTGGCTTGCTCTCCATGGCTTGTTTAGTTTACATTTTTCTAAAACCTAGGACCACTTGCCCAGGGATGGAACTGTCCCCCAGTGGGCTGGGCCTTGCTACATTAATCATTAATCAGGAAAATGCCCCACACAGACTTGCTTACAGGCCATTCTGATGAGGTAATTTTGTCAGTTGAGGTTGCTCTTCCCTGGTAACTCTAGCTTGTGCCAAGTTGGCAAAAACGACTAACCAATACCCTTGTTCTTGAGAGTAACCCTTCTTAGAGAAATAGGACAAAATCAATAATAATTATTTTCAAATAGTTGGATTGCTAAAGAGCTCATAGTATTCCTAGAAATCCCTTGTAATGTGCCCCTTTGCCTTCAGGCAGAGCCAAGCTTGTGAGACAGTCCTATTTTTACAAGTCTCCGGTGAAGGAGCTGTCATAATCCATTGCAATATTTAACAGCCCTCCCTGTCATGGAATTCTTTTATCCAACTTAAATAATGCATGCATCAGTCTAAGCTGTGTTTTTCCTTCAGTGACTATGAGCTGGTCTTGCTCTCTTTGTGTGAGACCCTTTCACAGTGTTGAAAGCTGGACTCTGAACACTGCCTGATTAATGCATCTCAGTTCTGTGGCTTGTCTATCATAATATTTTTCCATACCTTTATCATCTTTTATCTGTCCCCAGTGACCATGCACGCCACAGTTCTCTCTTCCTTTGTTCATGAGGTTCAGAGTGAAATCTCTGACGTGGTGTGGAGAGGCGACCTGGTGCTCAGTGAAGAGTCAGCTTAGAGCAGACATTCTGCGTGTTCTGTATTCCTGTCTGCTTGGAGATAGCCTACTCCTGTTCTGTTGGGTTGGTCCAACCTGCAACCCCTGTGCCACAAGCAGCCAAGGATAGATATTGGATGTGGCCCCAACATAAAACTGTAAACTCACTTAGAATATAATGAGGTTTGTGTGTGTGTGGAGAGAGGGAAAGAGAGAGACAGAGAGAGAGACAGACAGAGAGAGAGAGACAGACAGAGAGAGAGAGACAGACAGAGAGAGAGAGACAGAGAGAGAGAGAGAGAGAGACAGAGACAGAGACAGAGACAGAGACAGAGACAGAGAGAGAGAAAGAGAATTTTTTTGGCAACTTGATTATACATTTCTCAAACATGGATTCTGTAGGGGGAAACTCATGGTGCATGTTACAGTGCCAAAAAGTTGGACCCACCCATCTCATACTTTAGAGTTCTTGTTTCTTAGCTTTTCTATTCTGTTGATGGGCAATATAGCTTATTCACTTTGAACTTCCACATTTCCCCATCTATGTCCAATTTGTCTCAAATTTAGAAAAAAAAAACGAAGTAAAATTTCTATATCTGAAGTATGGATCACAGGAGAACAGTCTATCGCGTTTGATACATGTTGACCCAGGTACCTCGTGTCCCCACCAAGATGCAGAATATAGTCTTGAAAATCTTCCCAACGGCTCTTGCTGAACATTTCTCATTTCACACAGAACTGCTGTTCTGACTTCTGTCACAGTTAGTTTGTTTCCCTTGTTCCTGAATGCTGTATCAGTATAATAATTTTATGTGGGATCTCTTCACTGACGTATAGTTATGTTGGTGGTGGTGCTGGGTGAATCCAGGCTCTAGCAACCTAAACCAATGGTACCACTGAGTTGTACCCGCATCCTCCAGTGTTGCCGTTGGGTGATGTCCCATTGTTTGTTCTCATCCTGATGGACATTTGGATTATTTTTGGTATTTGGTATTTATAAATAGCATGTTTGCCCAAGTTTTTGTATGCACATGATGTTTCCATATCTTGTTGGTTACTACAACAGAAGCGTTAGCTCACAGAGTAAACTAGACATGTTCATAAGAATTTGTCAGTTTCAGACTCCTGCTTGCAATATAGGGGAATTCTAATTTCTTCTTATTTTTTGGCACTTTCTGTTGTCAGTCTTTATTCATTCAGTTGTTCCTTTTGTTGGTGTTGGTATTGTTGGTCCAGAGCCTCACCGTGCTGGGCAAGTACTCAGAGGTTTAGCATTAACCCAGTCATCCTTAATTATCCATCAGTCTAATAAATGTGAGATAATACCTCATTTTAGTGCTATTTTGGATTCCAGTACTACTCAAGGTGTTGGATCTGATTATGACCATTGTCCTAGTCAGAGTTTCTATTCCTGCACAAACATCATGACCAAGAAGCAAGTTGGGGAGGAAAGGGTTTATTCAGCTTACATTTCCATATTGCTGTTCATCACTAAAGGAAATCAGGACTGGAACTCAAGCAAGTCAGGAAGCAGGAGCTGATGCAGAGGCCATGGAGGGATGTTCCTTACTGGCTTGCTTCCCCTGGCTTGCTCAGCCTGCTCTCTTATAGAACCCTAGGGTACCAGCCCAGGGATGGCACCACCCACAATAGGCACTCCCCTCCTTAATCACTAAATTGAGAAAATGCCTTACAGCTGGATCTCATGGAGGCATTTCCTCAACTGAAGCTCCTTTCTCTGTGATAATTCCAGCTTGTGTCAAGTTGACACACAAAACCAGCCAGTACAACCATATAGAATCCTTTTTTAGATCTTCAGTTATAAAAAAGGTTTACTTTTATTATTTTTTTATTATGTATGTGTACATGTGTATCTGTATGTAGGTATATGCTCTTGAGTGTAGATTCCATGAAGGCCAGAGGCATTGGGTCTCCTTTGAGTTGGACAGTGTTGGTGGTTGTGAGTTGCATGCATGCTGGAGCCAAACTCCGACCCTCTGCAAAGACAGTATGAGCTACTGACTTCTAAGTCATCTCTCCAACCTCTGTTTTATTCATTTTAATGACTGAATGGTTGATTCATAGGGATTTTTGAGTTTGGGGCTGAGCCTTTTGTTAGAGGTTAGCATTGAAAATATTTCCCAATCATCACTTAGATTTTTATTTTCTTCATCATGTCTTTGGGGGAACAGAACTATAGAATCCTAAGAAAGTCGAGTTTATCAGCTTTTATGGGTAGCCTTTATTTTGTTTAGTTTTTTGCCCCCCACCCTCAGAAAGCATCAAAGTTTCACATTTGATTATGAAAATCATCTGAGATTAGTGGTTTTTTTCCCATATGGTCTGAGATAGGGGCCATGTCCAATCCCATCTCTATTGTTTTAGAATCATTTTTTGAAAAGCTTATCTTTTTGTCTTATCTTATTACCTTAGACCTTGTCCATTGATTGCAGAGGCCTAGGTCTATTGCAGTGTTTTAATTGTGAAACTGTGAACTCTTTTTTTTGCATTCATTGTTTAAGCTATGTGGGCATACTTTCTCCAAGGTCCTAAAACGGAAAGATGGAGACACTCATACACACACCCTAAATCAGGTCATCCGATTTGATTGGCTTCTTCTCAGATCTTTATGGAACACAGCCTGCCCTCACACACTCTCCCTGTTCTTCCTCCCCTGGGTTCTGTTAGGATGTTGAGTGCCTCCTGTGTGGTCATTCCTGCCTGTCTAACCCTCAGCCCCAAGCCAAATGAGGTCTTTAGTATGGGACAGGAATAGGGCATGGACAGTTGCTTTACCATGAACAAAACTGCTTTCAAAGAGACGGAAACTTAACATGTTACCAGAAAACATTTCCCGTCAGGCCTTGAGGGTTCAAGCTAGGTAACTCAAGTCACTACGGGGGATTTCCCCAGCAAATGTCCGTGTTCTCTGCAAAATGCTCTCACAGTTACTGAGCATGTCCTGAAATAGCAAACGAACATTCAGGACAATGAGTGACATGAATTTCCTGCATTTCACTTCAGTGAATTACATTCTCAATTGCTCTGTTCCCGTAAAGACATTCATACGATTTCATCTGTCAGTTGGACACTCCCCCTTTAAGGCCATCCAAGAGAAACCAATAAATCAGCTACAAGACTATTTCCTCATAGTGGCCGAATGAATTTGTGAGGAAAATATTTGTTTGTTGTGGCTTGCTACATAGTTTGTTTTACATTCTTCAAATGGTAGCAGTTTGTTTTGCAGAAAACATTCATTTGTTCATGTCCAGCCTGTCTTGTGTACATGGATATGGATGCCAATTGTAAGGACTTGATTGCAGTTCCCCAGGTCTCTCTGGAACACTTCTGAGGGCCTCAGGTTTCCCAGAATCCCCAGAGTGGAATTTTCCTCCTTCCTCAGTATTCCTACGCTACCCACATTTCAGATCTCACACCCACCATGTAGCATGCACAGAGGATGCACTGAAGATAACTTCAAAAGGACCGTGTAACAGCTAGCCCTGGGGACGCATAAATCTGGGGCTGAGTATGTTGTACAGTATGCAGGAAGCCAGTGTGTCTACCTTCACAACCAACTGTCTTTTTAGTGGCTTCTCCTTGAATATAATTTTCTTCTACTTGTCCATCTACCTGTTATCACTCAGCCCACTCAGGACAATTTTTTTTCTTTTTTGGTCATTAGCTTTTCCAACAAGAACTCATTAACAGACACTGAAGTAGGTGCTCAGGGTATCAAGATGAGAGTAGTCCCACAGTACATGATGCTGGTCCAGGGGAAACAGGATCTAAAATGACTGAGCTAATAGGATGTTAGTTGAGTAGGGCAATCTGGATACACAAAAGAACAGCACCTCTGTCGGATGGGGTGAGGAGAATCTTCGCTAGGCGCTAGGCGACAGTGCCTGGACCGCCTGCTGATCCACACCAGATCTGGATCTCTGGTCCTGGCCTCATTTATCCCATCCCAAACAAGAAGCAGACATCAAAGGTGGACATGCTAGCAGAAGGAACGATGTGCAGTTTCCAACTGCAGGTAGACAGTGAGATAAACCTGGCTGGGGAAGCAGGCTTGGGGTAGGAGGCATGGGTTGCTCTCAGTACGTTCTGGTGCTGGAGGAGTGGCAAGTGTGAGCCCGGAGGTGATGACAGCAGCTGCTGCTGTGTTCGCTCGCTGAGGGTAGAAAATACGAGGTGGAACGGTCAACCCAAACGGAGGGCCATAAAACCGATGATTTAGAACATTAATTTGATTTAAGAGGTCACTGGAAACCATCTCTAGATGGTGAAGACATTGTTGATGTCGACAAGACCATGTTTCAGGAATTACTCTTGCTACTGTGGTTTCTTTTGCTCGTTCTTTCTACCTCTCCATCCTAGGATTTGTTGTTTCCTGTTTCCTAAACATAAGGTTTTTGCCAAAGAGGGTCCTGTTGTCTGTCCCCTATAGCAGTTTTCACACTGGCTCCTTCTGTGCCCCCTTAAGCTGGCCTACATCAGCCCACATTCTTGAACTGGAGTAAAATTGGAACCAGATCTGGATTGAGGAGAAAGGTTTGTTAGGTAAAGAGGCGTTGTTTCATGAGAAAGCTGAAGAAAATAGTTGTATAAGGGAAAGGGGTGCCAGAATAATAGAATGGAAGGACAAATAAATGTAGTGTTGGGGTGTCTCGGTGGGAGAGGGCTTACGTGCTATGGACCAGGCCCTGTGTTGGCTCCCAGGTACCCTAAAATAGAAATAAAAAATATTTATGTGGGCAATTTTCCCCCCCGTTAAGTGCTAATTACTTCCAAAGCACTGGTAGGTTTTAAGTTATGATTAGGATATTTGGAGCTTCAGGGGTACAATGAGTGAAATTTTAGAAACTTAAGGAAATGGTCACCAGATAAAAATCTTGTAGCATGGTGTTCTTTACAAATAAATGTTAAAGAAATGACAAAGTAAAGGGAGATTTGAGAATCCTTATAGTAATAATGGGGCATGATACTAAAATTGATACATTTCAAATCGTATTTGAGTAATGACCTAACTTAGACACCCTGAGACCAAACCATTGTATTTAATAACCGTTAAGTACATTGTATTGGGTTGGTGGGATTGTTCAGTGGGTAAAGGCGCTTGCTATGGAAGGCCGGTGACCCTAGTTCAATCCCCAGGACCCACACGGTGAAAGATGAGAGCCAACTCCCCAGAATTAATTGTCCTTTGGCCTCTACACGCTTGTCATGGTGCACATGCCCACAGGAACTCACACAAGATGCACACATGCCTCGATACACAAATAAACGAAGGGATATTTAAAATTGTTCCTTGATCCGTTATGTAGCTTGCTTCTCTCTGTGTGGTACTGGGCTCTCATCTCTTTGTTCCTCGGTTCTTTCTGAGAAGTGTTTGGAAGTTGAGTTGGGATCAGGCAGAGTTAATACCAATTTGGATATAACTGAATTCACATTTTATAGCCGTTCCTGCCATATTTCCGGGCTCTCTTTTCAGTGGGTTGTTGAGTCTGCTTTGCTTTATGGCGCAGTAAGAAGTGCGTGAAGGCATCTGGGTTTAGAGAGAGGCTACCTTGCATATATATCTGGGCATTGGCATTTGAGTCCACGAAATAAATTGACAGTGAGTATTTTATTTACCTGTTGGACTCCCAGCTGGCTCATCAAGTAGCATCTCACCAGATATATTGGAATGGGCTTGATGGTGCAGAAATGGAAGTGGAGAGCATTTAATCACAAATATTTGCGTGCAGACCATGTGAGGATTTTAATGTCATCCGTGGCAACTTGAATATGTAATTCAGAAGCAAACATTAATGGTGAAGTAAAGTGATCCACTGTCCTGCCCTTTTTTTTTTTCATGAATAGAATAATAATTCAGTATTTGTTGACGTCGCTGCTGATGAAGACTCGTTCTAATATCGCCTGTCTCAGTTGCCAAGCTTTTTGATAAAGCTGGCGGCCTGAGTGACAGCCACATACCCCAGGTTGGGCCACAGTGTGGTTTCTCTTTGGCTTTCTCTCTTTTTAAGCCTCCCTTTCATGTGTAGCCAAGTGAAAGTCTCCAAGTGAAATCTAAGCCCTGCGGTTCCTCAGGGGCCCTGGCCTGATGTGAGGATCCAAAAGACAAGCAGCTGAAGGCACAGAGGGCAGAGGCCGGGGTGATGACACTGCGCTCAGACCTTTTGGAGGAGATGAATGAGCAGGCCTGGCCTCCCTGGGCTCCTACGTATTTTACTCACAAGACCAGTTCTAGGGTTTTTCAAACCAATTGTTTTGGCTTTTTTCCTTTAGATGTTGCAAGAAAATGCATTCTTTTATTGCTCTTCCAAGTCGTTAAACCATTTATCCTTAATCATCTGCAGTCTGTGTGGGAATAAGTTTTCTAAAGATCACTGAACTTTGCTCGATTTGAAATCAGAAGAGAATTCATTTTATTTAATGTGGGAAACCTTCCTTTGAGAAACTTGACACAAACTGGCTTTCTAGTGTCTTAGAATGTAATTGAAAAAGAACACCATAGAAAAACACTGCCAGATGCACAACTGTGTGCTCGTGGGTTCGGTTGCCATAAGCTTTATGACTCTTTCTCTGTGCTTATTGATCACAGAAATAACCGTGGCAGTCAACATTTAGCAAGTCAGTGTGAATTAATGAAGTTTTGGTTGCATGGGGGCCAGTAACCCCGGGCTAACCATAATGCATAGCGCCATCATCGTAATAGGTTTTCCCGTTGCTACTTGTTCTATTAAGGATGCTTGATGATTTTAGGAGCACTTAATAGATTCGCTTTGTGGAAAAGTTAATAAGTCCATTAGGCCACTGGGGTGTGGAAATGATCTGTAAAGAAATAAATTCCCTCTATTCCCGCATCAGCATATCACAAAAGCACCTTACTGTGGGCCATTTGGGACTTTACAGATCTCTTCAAGGAGCCGTTGAAAATGGTTTCTAAGAGCACCACATCTGAATCTTGGTGTGTGGATTCGTCTGGCATGAATCTAGGGTGGAGGCAGCCAAACAGCTAATTGAGGTGTTGGGGTAGGGGGAGAGTGGCCATAATGGTGAATAGAGTTATTTGTCACTGAGTCTGTAATAGGATTTCCAATTAATTCATGCAGCCTTCCAATGCCTTACATTAGCCCTGTCAAGATGAACTACAGCCACATCTAAAATGCCACTCCCCATTAAACGGTGCATGTCGGGGAATTTGTAATTTCTTCTGTGCAACCAGAAGATGAATGGATTCGGCTCAGAAAACAAATGTGGGCTTCAGAAGTGTGCATTTCAAAACTGTTGAGCACTTCCTGGGAGGACCATTCTTTTTCATTGTCACAGTCGTCATACAGTGAACATATGAACACACACACACACACACACATACACATAAAATGTGATTGCTGTGTAAATCCTTTCGAAAGAAAAGGGTTCAGCTGCATGAAAACAAATGCATTGTCCAGTGCTCCATTTACTGGTGACTGGGCTTTTCGCATTGGTGGAGAATGATGATGGTGGTGATGGCGGTGGTGGTGGTGGTGGTGGTGATTGGTTGT
>NW_022196905.1:200751687-200790384 GCF_008632895.1 Mastomys coucha
GTGGTGGTGGTAATGGCAGTATGGTGGTGATGATGATGATGATAATTCATGAATGTAGCATTTAGTTCATTTTGTGAACTTTAAATGCATAAACTCACCAAATTCTTACAACAATTTCAGATATCGGTGCCAGGGCACAGGATAGCTGACCTGCCCAAGGTCACACAGCCAGTAAGAGGCCGAGCTAGTGTTCTGACTGTGGAATGCTTCCATCTCCCCTGCCATGCCCTTGCTGCCCCACCCCCACCCCAGCAGCACTCACTGCTATGCTGGTTTACACCCATTTCCTCCAACTTGGCTTTAGGAAGTCTTGCTAAGCTGTGATAGCCAGGCTTTGAGAAATACATAATATAGACGAGAACTGAGTGAACCCCATGTGAGGACAGACAAAGATTGGAATTCTACTTTCCACAAAACTGGATGTTAAGTAGGCTATAATCAGAGTTCATAGCATTGAGAAACACCAAAGTTCCTGAAGAGCATGTGGGAAGAACCAGAGGGCAGATGTCTCTTTACAAGGTCGTATCAAGGTCAAGTAACAGGAACTGTGCCCTTAAAAGCTAAGACTTAAAGGCAGGATTCAAAAGGGCACAGGAGGGCATCAGTATCTCTAGATGGCTCAATGTGTGTCTTCAAAGAACATTGACTTTCAGAGCCAATTTAATTGACATTCCGAGGACCAAGCGAAGGCAAGGTGACTGACTGCCAGATAGCATCTTAAGAGAACGAATCACTACTTGCCTTAATTCAAACAGAAATATTTAACAAAAAAGTTTGGGTGGGCTGATTATAAGACAAGCTAATTGTTGGAGACTATTGTAAGAGTGTCCGTGGTTGATCTTCTGCGTGTCTCTGAGTGGACTGTGGAGAGAATGAACATGTGTCCTGCTTTTCTTTCCTGGAAAGAGTAAACTGATATATATATATATATATATATAAATCCAACAGTTCAACAGCTCTGCTTTACATGTAGCTGTCACCTGTCCACTTGCCAACCCATAATCTCTTTGACGACCAGCCTCATCTGCCTGGCCTACCATGTGACAGATCCACCTGTGTTTCAGACCCTTGACTGTTGCTTAAGGGACCCACTGACCTAAGAATGTTAATAATGTCCCAGACCCAGTGTAAATTTGACATCACTGCCCATCCCCAAGGAACCTTACATTGCCAATGCTCTTCCAGCACTTGTGTCCCTGATAGTGCTCCTTGCTAGCTCTGTCCCCTCTGTGTGGAGTGTTCCCACTTTCCTTTCCATCCCCCTATTCCAACATTACTAAGCTAACCCCTTAGGTCACCATGAAGACTTGGGGAAATAGTTCATTTTTCCCATCTGCTAAGCCCCAAGTTCTCTCTTCCCATAAGCAGTGGCCATTTCCATGAATAAATTTATGCCACTGGGTTATCATTTCTTCACCTGCCTTGTCTCTCAAGGAGGAGAACTGCGCATTCTTTCTTTTTAGAGTCTTCAGCTTGAGCTCGTTGCCTGGTTATAAAAGCTTGATGAATGTCTTCCACATGGTTGAATACATGGCTGAGGATATGCGGAGCAGAAGGCTATAACCTAATTCTGTGAATTATTAGAGATGTATTTGACTCACTCTTTATCCTTTATATCAGTGATAGGCAGCAGGGAGACCAGGAACCTTAAAGTGCTGACTAACGTTCACAAATGGGCACCAAGAGCCATTAAGGCATGTCAAACTGAATCCATAGGATGATTAAATTGTCATGGAGGAGCACGCAATTTTTAACTTGCTGTTTAAAACCAGATTGTAATGTTTAAAACCTCATCTCTCTGCTTCTCGGTCTCACTGTGCTATTTGACCAAGAAGAGACTGTTGAATATTTTAAGCTGTGGAAGACCATGTCTGAACACTTAGAGGTTATAAAGCCTGAGGGGGTAGTGTTCTAGAGTCCTCTCTGTTGCTGTGATAAGACATTCTGGCCAAAAGCAACAAGTAAGGATTTGTTGGCTTACACCCTGGGTAACAGTCAAATAGAATTTGAAACAGAAACTGTGGAGGAGAGCTGACAGATGGCTGGCTTGCTCACAGACTCCTCCTTCCCTAGCTTTTTATATAACTCAGGACTATGTGTTTATGAAATGGTGCTGCCCATACTGGGCTGGACCCTCTTATATCAATTAACAATCCAGACAATCTACACAGATCAACCCTTAACAATCAAGACAATTCCACACAGACCAACATTTAACAATCAAGACAGTCCCCTGTGACAAACCCACAGACAAACCTCATGAAAACAAGTGCTCAACTAGACATATTTCAGGTGGCTTTAGGCTGAATCACGTTGACAGTAGTGCTAACTACTACACTCAGACTCTAAGGTGGACTTGCTGCTGTATTCCATATTTGGTAATAGAAAGGAGTCTTAATACATACTTACTGAATTCATAAAAAGTTATCACCTGATGCCCACATTAGAAGCCATATCAGAAAAATATTTGCCCAAAATCTAATATGCTTTAGAGTAGTTATGAAGTTGATGAATTAGGCTTTGGTTTAAATTTTTCTTCCCCGTCCATATCATCTATCATGATGAATAAATTATTAACATAAAAACTGTTTAGATTTTATGAATTTTGAATTTCATTTCAGGAAACAGACTTAGATAGTAATCCTTTTTTAAAAAAATTTTATTTATTATTTTATGTATATGAGTACCATTGCTATCTTCAGACACACCAGAAGAGGACATAGGGTCCTATTACAGATGGTTGTGAGCCATCATGTGGTTGCTGGGATTTGAACTCAGGACCTCTGGAAGAACAATCGGTGTTCTTAACTGCTGAGCCATCTCTCCAGCCCTCGGACAGTATTCTTAAGCAAACAATACTAAAGCATCCCTATATTAAATTTAGGTATAGAGGCTGTACTGAGGACGATAGAGGGATATCATGTACTCTGTATTTGTATTGTCATAAAATGAAGTTACGTTTTTATGTAAGATTTCCTTCCAAGGGCCATGTTGGCAAATTTGATCTTAACTTAAAAGACAACAAGAATACAATTATATCTTCAGAAGCATTACCTGACTGTTAAATCTCATGGAAAGCCTTCTCTTTCTTTAAGGGAATACCTCAGTTACCATGTGCCAAAGCATTATACAACTACGAAGGAAAAGAGCCTGGAGACCTTAAATTCAGCAAGGGCGACATCATCATTCTGCGCCGACAAGTGGATGAGAACTGGTACCATGGGGAAGTCAACGGAGTCCACGGCTTTTTCCCCACCAGCTTTGTGCAGATCATCAAACCTTTACCTCAGCCTCCGCCACAGTGCAAAGCACTTTATGACTTTGAAGTGAAAGACAAGGAAGCTGATAAGGATTGCCTTCCCTTTGCAAAGGTACCGTATCCGCGACATTTTAGCTTTTAGCTTTCCTCCGTCATTCCCGAGGTACCCCCCCTCCCTCACTACAAACGAATATAACCGAAAGCTCTAAAGAACATCAGGTGGGCCAGCAGTTACTGCTTGGCTTATGACAACATTCTAGTTTTGTAGACTCGAGGTATGTTACAGAATTTTTATTCATCTACTCTTAAAACTTCAGTCCCTATATTGAGGATGCTTACCTAAGTGGCACATTTAATGGGATCAGAGAGATTCATGGCCTTGTTGTTTCTTCAGGATGACGTGTTGACCGTGATCCGCAGAGTGGATGAAAACTGGGCTGAAGGAATGCTGGCAGATAAAATAGGAATATTTCCGAT
The DNA here is from genome assembly GCF_008632895.1 of Mastomys coucha. Classification (NCBI taxonomy): domain Eukaryota; kingdom Metazoa; phylum Chordata; class Mammalia; order Rodentia; family Muridae; genus Mastomys; species Mastomys coucha. The sequence goes on from NW_022196905.1 coordinate 200,755,424, forward strand.
TTCATACGTTGAGGTAAGTTAGTTTGTACAGTCTTGAATCCTATTTAGCTTTGCTTTGTAAATAAGTGTTAATTATGCAAATTAGGTATTAAGAAATCCCCATGGCCCAGAGGTGGGGGTGGGGAGGTGGGGCAAGCAGTCGTGTGCATGTGGAGGTCAGAGGACAATTTGGGTGAGGTGGTTTTTTTCCTACCATGTGAGTCCTGGTGATCAAACTCAGGTGATCAACTTCGGATTTGAAAGGCTCTGCTGTTGGATTAGAAAGAGTTCCTTCCTTGTGTTCTTCGATTACTGATGATCAGAGAATGTGACTCTTGGTATGATCCTGACAGCACCCCCCTAGGACGTGTTCAAGAGACTGCATCCTACATGTCCATCACCCACATGATCTCGCCTTCTCTTTGGCTTTATACCTTGGGTGAGGATCAGAAAATTTGTAAAGCCCACAAGTAACATGAGACGCTAATGTTCTCATTTTATTTGTTTACTTATTTCTTACGCTTTTATTGCATTTATTTATTTTTTGTGTGCGCTTAAGTGAGTGTACACAGTAGGTCAGAGGACGCCTTTGGGGAGCCATTTCTTTCCAGCTTGTGTGTCCAAGGGCTGGGACTCCTCTTGCTTATGGACTTCTTTTCTGATCTGCCACAGCATCAGCACTAGAACATGATCCCCAGAGCAGTCCTTTCATTAAACCTTTACTAACTGAACGACTCCTTCTCTGTCAGATTCCAGAAACTTCTTAGTCCCCTTTAGCATGGTTCAGAAAGCTTGTGGCCAAACCTGACTAAATGAAGTCTGAAGGGACTAAATGAAGTCTAAGTATGCTACATAAAGTAGCATATTTTGATTATTCTAAACAGAATGGAGAAATGAATTGGGGAGGGGGTCTGGAGAGATGGCTCCATTAGTAAAGTGTTTGATGCATAAGCATGAGGCCCTAAGGCTGATCCCTAAAACCTACTTAAAGGTAAGTGACTGTGTACACTTCTAGTCCCAGCTACTGTGGAACCAAGTGGTTTGCTGGTAACCAGCCTGAGTTCAGTAAGAGAGTGTGTCTCTGTAAGGCAGAGCAGTAGTTAAGGAAGAAACCAGATGCTAATCTCTGGCCTCCATATGTACACATATCCATGTGTGCCCATACACACATATGCATACACACACAGTGAACAGGGGAGTTCGGAGCAGACCCTCATTACATTGTATGTCCTAAACTGTCAGCAAGTGATAAGCATTTCTTGCTTGAGAACAAAATTGAAGGCATTATGTTTTTGAAGCACGAAACCACCAGAGGCCACACAAACACACACCGAGTTGCTGAGATCAAGGAAGACTTACGGAAAGAAGTTAGTATCTGTATGACGTATACATAAATGTTTAAGAGAGAGGTGGAAGAGTGCGCTTACTATAAGCAGGAGGAACACCCAGGTAGAGAGGCCTGGGTGTGCAGAAGCCAAAAGGCAAGAGAGAGCACAGACTGGGGGATTAAAGGCAGTTCTGTTGTTCAGATCATCAAAGTGTCTAACATGTAAAAGAGCATGTTTAAAAAAAAAAAAACTGCTATCACTTATCTTGCCTTCTTTTTAATCTGAGATATTTGTTGTGACATGATTCTGAAGTCTAACATGGCAGCCCTCAGTGTCTCCCTGAGACAGTAAGATTGCCAGAGTTTCCTGAACCATTGATGTGTTACTATGCATTGGACAGGAACCCAGGGTTACTGTGTACCCATTAGACAGGAACCCAGGCTAGCTACTTCTCTTGAGTGTGATCTACACTTTCAAATGTTCCTTTTATTAAGATGTTTTCTCTAGCATTAGAAGAAGACAGCAGAAGAAAAAAAAAAAACCTTTAACAAGTAACCCTTTCTATATATGATTTGTGTACATCCTAAGTGTGAGTTGTGGAAAACTACCAGCACCTCCAAGTATTTGAGTAGTTAGGCCGAAGGGTGTGCACAAGCAAGCCCAGTTTAGTAAAGAGAGCCTGTCTTTACATGCGTGGCATTATCACTGGTGCATGCTGATGCTTGGTCTGGCATGCGTGAAGAGGTATTGCTATGTGATCTTGTTGTTGTTGTTAATGATGGTGACATAGGGCAGGTGTCAAATTGTTCAATAGGCATAAAAAGAAAAATCCACCCATGGAAAGGCCAGAGTCACTTACAGTCATTTGAGTCATAGTATTATTTACTCTGACTTAAGCTGTTAAATTAAAGTACACAAGGGAAAAAACATTTGCTTCCCTACCCCCCACTCTCTCAGCCATAAATATTTTCCTTATTGGAACCAGAACTTTTCTAGTGAGGACTTGAAGTAAATCAACTGTCTTGTCGGAGCTTGTGAACAGACTTTGATGTCAAGTCTGTCAAGTTGAACAGCCTGGTGGGGAGCAGAGCACCTGGGGCTTAGTGACACCTGGTTCATTCAGCCTCCAGGGCCTAAGTGGTGGAAGATTTCAGCCACAGCAACTGCAGCCTGGTTGTCTCAGCTGTGGAGTGTCTAAGGACAGTGTCAGATGTAATAAAACAAAGTATACAGCCAAAAAAACCCAGGCCTTTTCCTAAATAACATTTTCTCTTGCTCTGTAAACCTTTCATATTTGGCCAGCTTTAGAACTCAGAGCATGCCCAATTTAAACACTGCTGTATTACAGTTGTAGAATTTTTTTTAAAGGGATTGGGTGTTGGGACATAGGGTCTCTCCATGTAGCCTAGGCTGGCCTGGAAGTCACTCTGCAGGTTAACATGAACTTACCATCTGCCTGCTTATGCCTCCTAAGTGCTGGGTTTATAGGTTTGTACCACCATGCTTAATATTTTTCTTGTATCTTATAAACTAACACCCTTAGTCTGCTAAAGTATAGCAATGGTCAAATAAAAGACCGTTGTCATCCTGCACAACAAGGATAATCTCAGAGCTGAATTTGGAGTCTCAGAAATGTCTTTCCTTGCACTGTCCTGTAGGCAAACACACTCCAACTCTGTGCCATTCTAATAGACCCTAGCCCCATCCCATTCCAATACCCCCACCTCTACCCAGTTTCCCTAGTTGGCATGGGTAATTAATATGCTCATGGAACACAGGATGGGCCTGAGGGTTGGATTCTAGAATTGTGGAATTGGGAAGTCAGCTGTGAGATTCAAGGGGACATGGCCATGTGAAAAGAGCTGGATGTTGGAGTTAGTAGGGAGAGGACTGAGTCTGAGAAGGAAAGTGAGGCTATAAGAAATGGTCTCAGAGGGGCTGGGAAGAGTTCAATGGTTAAAGCACTCAGTGCACAAACACGAGAACTGCAGTTTAGATCCATAGACCTCAAGTAAAATATACAGGTGGAGATGGAAAATCCTCAGAGCAACCTGGCTAGTGAGGCTAGCCATAATCAGTGAGATTAAGACACTCTGCTGCAGTGAAAAATGTGGAAGCATAATTGAGGATGATTCCCAATACACACACACACACACACACACACACACACACACACACACGAGAAAATGGGAAGGAAGAAAGAGGAAACACCGTTGGAATAGTTGCTCACCTACTTGTCTTGAAATAAAATGATAAGATAGTAGCAATGATGTTAGGATTGTCAAGCAGATGTCTTATTAAAATATTGAAAATCTTCAAAGGTGGACTAGAGGGCTTAGGATGTAATTCAGCCAATAGAGCGCTTGTCTAACCTGCCTGGGTTTGAGCCTCAGCACTTAAGCACCTACAGTGGTGCACACTTGTCATCTCAGGACCCAGGAAGAGGAGGCAAGAGGATCAGAAATGCAAATTCCAGGCCAGGTTGGGATATGTAAGACCCTGTCAATTGTGTGGAGTTCTTGTGATAAGAATTCTTTTGCTCAGATCTGATTCACCTATTTCTCCCAAGACAGTCCCTTCCCAGATCCCTGTGTGGGCATACCTTGAAGGCTGTACATTGTGTTCTATATCAACTGTCTCTTTTTGACTTGAGCAAGTGAGAAAGCAGTTAAGGATAAGAGATTCTTATGGAAGCCCAGGGAATTCTTGAAGACGCCACGTCAGGATGTGTATCAAGGACTGATTGCAGTCATCAGGAAGACATTAGTACCTTTTCTCTTTGTTCAAATGGTCCAGGGGTCTGCAGACTAGATAAGAAGGTTTTAGCAACCCCATTAGTACCCAGCTGACTCACTTGGTTTTCACTGTCATTTGGACAAGGATGAAGTGATTCTCAGCAACCAGAAAGTTTGGTTGAAGATGATGCTAACCATGGAATCTGGTGCATTTCTCAGTAATTGTTGTGCATTATAAGCTAGTATTGAACCCTAAGTTATTTTTTTATTGAAGTGTTGAATATTTTAATTTCACTGTTGAACCACACTGTCCAGAAAAAAAATTGCTTACGAATATTACTGTTCACTGACAAAGCTCTTGGTCAGCCAGTAACTCTAATGGGGATGTATAATAAGAGCAATGTTTCCATGCCAATAGCACAATATCTTTTCTGTAGCCTGTAGTGTGTAGCTTTTGCTACCCCACCTTAATGCTCCAGGAATGGGCTATGCTACCAGCCCCTGCCTAGAGAACATTGGATCAGCGTATGAAAAACACAGACACACACAGTTGTTCAGTTTCACCCGGCTTTATTGGCTTAATTGCTGAGCATTACTAATCCCCTTCCTAATACTCTTAGCTCATCACCCCTAACCTGCTCAAGCTTCAGTTGCTCTGCCATCTTCAGTCCCAGCTCAAACTCCAATTCCCCTCCTGGAGAAGCAGCCTATGATTGCTCTGCCCGAGATCTCACATGGCTGGTTGGCTTTTCTCCCTCCAAAGCATGGTAAAAACTCCTTTTCTCTCTCTTCTGCGTCTGTTAGCTTGCCTGCAGGGACTCAGAAGTCTCATTGGCACTCAGCTCATTGGCCACTAATATCTTTATTGATGGATCAAGAACCAGTTGGGGAATAGGACCTTAGCATTAGCTCCATCCCCTATAGTAGCCCCGGGAGCAAAGGATTGTTTCTACTTTAAGCCATAGTGTTTAAGAAATACATTTCACATGATTACCATAGATATTGATTCTTCAGGTGGATCTTGACAAAGTTATGTGAAAACTCCTTGAAAGGAGCTACCATTCAATGTGCCATTATCAATAGTCATTATTAATGGGAAAAATTAAAAGGCTAGCAATAACAGTATTTTGTAGAAGTTGATTGTAACCTTCAAGGATGACTTTCGAAAGTTTGAGTCTTAAAAGCAGATATGGTGGGACTAGCTATTTAATTCAAATAAGACATGCTGGCTAGTTTTATGTTAACTTTGAGCCATACTTTTTTTTATTCAATTCTGTCTTTAATTTCAGTGACGAGTCATTTGCAATATCGGGTGAAGCCAAGGTTTTAAACAAATAAAAAGTTGTTTAGTTAGTTGGTGGTTTTGTTATAGGTAATTTGAAGATGCAGATTCCTTATGTGTCAATGATGTACAGTAGGGTAGGAGTAGATTAACATACAGGTGTTTTTATGTTTCCATCCTTGCCAGATGGAAGGCTATATCCAGCTCATTCCGTCACCATCTTCCAGATGACAGTCTTCTGTCCTCATACCTAAACACTCCCTCCTCCTCTCTACCTGCTTTATCTCAATAAATATGATGTGGTAGAGGAAAACTGGGAATCTGGAGCCTGGTGGCCAGGATGGAACTGGTGTCCTAACCAGTAATTCTGTATGATTGCCTGGTCATCTCTCTGTTGAACCCACAGTGAGTGTGGCCCATTGCTGATGCCTGTGATCACAATTACTACTGTCACTACTATTCTTTCACTGCACTTTGCTGCCTGTCATCCTTCTGTCAAGTTATCTGCTGCAGAGATTGACCACTCTCTAAAACCAGGTTAGGGTTTTACTGCTGTGAACAGACACTATGACCAAGGCAACTCTTATAAGGACAACATTTAATTGGGGCTGGCTTACGGGTTCAGTCCATTATCATCAAGGTGGGAGCATGGCAGTATCCAGATAGGCGTGGTTCAGGAGGATCTGAGAAACTGGTTTGTAGATTTTATGCATTTAAATTTTTTCAGCCTCTATTCTCATTTTATACTTCCTGGTATATATTTATTACAGGTTTCTCTTGTCATTACATCAGGATGTTACATGACTAGGAGCCATTGGGGAGGTGCATGTGACCCAAGTGTGATCATTTGTTTTCTAGCCCAGCCCACTCAAACTTGCAGTGATCCCCCTGCCTCAGTCCTAGGTTCATAAATACGTGCCACCATATACAACCCTCCCTCACTAGGTTTTGCTTTTGTTTTTGTAACTAGGCTACAGTTGGGTAGGTGTAGTGACATAACTCCAGTACTCAGGAGTCTACACAGGAAGGTCAAGTGTTTCAGGCCAGGTTGGGCACCTAGCAAAACCCTGTCTCAAATATATAAAATTAAAACAGTGCAACCAAGCCCAGAAAATAATAAGTAAGATACAAAATAAAACTGGCCTGAGTACATTACCACTTTAGAATTTTCCCAGGGTACAATAGTGATAATGGTATGCTAGATTAAATCTGGAACTTCCATTGTAATACAGGAAAAATTTCCCGGTGGGGGCAGGGCTGGGGAAATATTGGTCAAAGGTTTGAAACTTTAGTGGAAAGGGATGAGGTCTTCTGGTTGTGGCATATACTGTGCTATAACCATGAGAAATTAAGTGTACCAACTAGAGCAGAGATAGCCCCAAGGGGGACCTTCCTTGGTTTGGTAGAGTCTGGGGTATTGTTCCTATTTCAAAGGGTAAGAGATGGAGGTTTAAGTACAGGGTTGAATGTTGCTAAGGTGATCACAACAGAGTTAAGGATGACATTGTTGACTTTATTATGATTTATTTTGCTAGAGCCTTTCTCTGAAGAATAACAACAGCAGAAGGGCACAGTAATGGCCTTTAATAATCAAAGACTTGGTAGAGGTACATAAAGATTTTTCTGTCATTCATAGTTATGATGTTTTTCCCCTTTAAAATTAAAAAGCATAATCAATGTTTATAAAGAAAATTTGGGAATTTGTTAGAAAGTTGGAAAGAGAATTACTGAATTGATTAGCATCCAAGTTTCTTTTGCAATACAAAAGTCAGCTTGTTTTTATAAGTGAAATTTAGAGATATTTTGAGAAATCAGCAAGGGAGAATTACTATGTTCTTAGCACCATTCTTTCTTCCTTAATTCTGACTAACAGACCCGGTACCTTGGATCTGATTCTGGGAAGCTTTTTTCCAGTAGGCACTGTGGGCCACATTCATGGCGGTATTATGGTTTCAGCCTCACATGCCTAGTTGTTGCTGTATTTCTGCCACATTGATGAAAGGAAAATGAGCGCTGGTTCCTGGCGTAGAGACAAGAGCAGTGTCCTGTGATCTCCACCGACCCTTCCCCAGTCAAGGTGTCCAGAGACTCCATCTGAAAGGGACTCACTGAGGGTTGGTGATGAGCTTCTCCAGGGCAATGCCTGCTCTATCTGTGGTTCAGCATCCTCTTCTAATTTAAGAGTTTCCCATTCAGGGAGTGGAGAGTCCAGAGATCAGTTAATGTGAATCGAGTCCTCACTGCATGAATGAATAGTGATAGGACGTACAAATGCAGATCTCCTGGCGAGCCTGAATCAGAGCCTTGAGATAACGACTAAATGTTGTGTCTAATATTCATTGTGATTCCCCAAAGGATCTCGGGACTCTTAATCCTGGTCATTCCCCTGCAGGGATGAGAATGCAAGCCAAGTTTTGCAGCTTGTTCCAGAGACCCACTTTGGAATTGGTAGCTTGCACGTCTGAGACCTTTCTTTGTCCGTGTACCTAAAGAAAATCACTCTTCTAAGATCTGAGTAGATCTGTCAGTTCTCGGGAAGCCTTTCTTTCTAATTCTTCCATACAACAAAATACATTCTGTGAAACCCAGTCCAAACAAACATCCCTGTCTGCATGTTACTTCTGTAATGCTAAGTTTGCACCAGCCCTGGTAGGCATGGGATGGTAATGTGTGGGGACGATTCATTCTTTTCCTGACTCCCTTGAGAATGCAATCACATACAGACTATTTTAACCAGTTTACTCCTATAATCTTGGATGTATGAGGAGGAATGAACAAGCCTTGGTGCATCACAGAGGAAACTAGATAAATAGGCCTTTCTTCTTCATTATTTTCTGACAACATTACATTGCTTTATCGCTCTCCATATGATGGAAGTACCAATAATCAATGTTGTTGTTTTTTTAAACCTATACAAGAAGGAGTAGGTAAACTCTAACTTATCTGTTTTTACCGCTTTCAGACAAGTGTCTCACGTAAAGGAAATGGTTAGTCATTGCTGAGTGACTTGCTTGTAATCTAGGCTCTTGCCTCACTAGCTTCCAAGGACGTGTGATAATGAGCCTTCAGATGGGACTCAGATCCAGCCTCACTTCGGTGTATAGAGATTCTTATTTTTCATAAAACTATGAAAGCCTTCTTGTTTCTCGAATGTTTGTTCTCAGAATGACTGATTACTCAACATCAAAGTCTGAGGCTGCCTTTGTTAAAGAAAAAAAAATGACTCAGAGCCATAATATTTTGAAGTATGTTAAACTTTATTTTTAAAATAGATTTGTTATATTGTTGCATACATTCTAAATATTGCTAGTAACGAAGGCTTTACAGAGCTAAGTAGACCCAGTTTGATCTCATATGGAGAAGACCTGAGTGGATTCTTTATTGCATTCTGGGCATTTGTGTGCATGTGTAGTCTGTGGAAGGCTTGAACAGAACCATTCTGATGGTAAAAATAATTGGGAGAAGACTCTTCTGTATAATGCTCCAGAAAAGTCTTTTCCTGAGTGCTGTAAAACAATGTTAGTTTTTAACAATAAAAATCTCCCATTATAGCACAACCTGGGCTGTACACACATGCCATGCCAGGAATCTCCATGAGCTACAAAGCTCACACTCTGTGGGTGCTCACCACCCCGGCTCCGCTTTGTAACCACCCTTTCTCCTCCACCCCTGCGCATGTCCACGTCCTCACACTGTAGGGATCTAGGACATGGGGAATGCTCGCTCACTGATTTATTAACCGAGTACACATCGCTGAGGAATTTCTGTCTGCGTGTCATTTCTCGTTGACTAAATTTCACTTAGAATTTAATGACAATTCCATGCTCTGTACCTCCTGGGATCTAGGTATTTCCAGTATTGCGTTCCTACGTCTGGTAATGAGGTTCTGGAAAATAAAATGTGTTGTTGGAATGTATCCTCCTGGTGAATGGGTGTTTCTGATTTATGATGTGTGTATGTATGTACAATAGAAACACGTACAGGCGGCGTGTATAGCTGGTTCCCATAGGACACGGATATCAACGGATCTCGGCCATGAAGTTGTGCGCTGGTCTCTCTTCCCAGCGCTGTGATTAGCTGTGGGTGTGTTGCTTCAGAACTAGCAGGTACTGTCCCGTCCGCGTCCTGGGGCTGTGCTTGTGTCTTGTAAGCTCTTTACTCTGGCTATGAGTGGCCTCTTCAGTTGGAAACTCAGCTCTCTTCCTGGGCCTTTCATCCTCTAGGAGTCTGATCACATCATTTCTCTTTGCTGCCGTGCATGCCACTTCTTTCCTTTCTCTTGGTTCGTTCTCCCTTAATGGGAGAGTGGGATCTGCCTTTGGATCTCCTGAAAAGTTGATGACATGCTTATATTCACCTCAGCTGGTACCTCTAACATCTCTCCTCAGGAGATGCCCACTTTCCCCTCTCACTGTCTTTGCCTGCTTGTCCCTGTCGTTAGTTCTTGGCTCCTCCAGGTCTGAAGTCACCATCTTGGTTGTCACTAACTCTCCTTTTTCAGTTCTCCTTCCGTCCCCTGAGTCACATCTACCGCTATTCGTAATCTCCTCCATTATCGTTGCCCTTTTCATTTCCAGAGTGTTGAGTCGACAGTGGATTGGGAACACCCAGCACAGTCTTTCGTTAGCCTGCGATGCTTTGTGGCTTTCTTCCCACAACTGCTGTTTTCTTCTTCCCCCTCCCTGACTCAGAGACCACCCAGGTATAACCCCCGAGTTGACTGCCGCGCTTGACCTGCAAATGCATTTGGAATAATTCCTTGGTCAGGTAGAGAATCAGGAGCTTTTCTTAAAGCTTATTCTCTAGCTTTCCTCTCTCCAAACAGAGAGCTGGCTGACAGTGCTAAGCAGTTGCTCTAGAAAGACTTAAACGCTCTCCCTGGGTCACGAAATGTGTCCCGTCACCCAGAGCTACTCCGTCTGGCCCTTATTGACTCACCTGCAGACTTGCCAGTGTGCATCTCCTATCCTTACTGTTGGGAACCTGTTCCGTTTCCCAGGTCCTTTCTTATGAGTCAGAGGGGTGTGCTGCTCTTTCCAATCCAGGGCAGTGCCTGGCTTGGGATAGTCACAAAAAAGAAAGAGAATTAAAAGGAAAACAAACCCACAGAATGGTTCCAATCTCTACTTGTTTGGAGTCTGGTCACTCATGACTCACAGCCTCTAGACCTGACTGAGAGGTCTGCCTGATGAGTATTCTGTGGGGCCGTTTGTGTTTGGGGTGAGGAAAGGTTTCCTTAGGAGTAAAACTTTACAGTTCATTAAATCCGACTTCATATTACATAAAAGACATTGGAGGCACGTAGGGAAAAGGTGACTTGCCCGAGGCGACCGAGTAAGTGAATGGTAAGCTTGGTCTCTGAGTCATAACAATAATAGCTATTTGGACTGGATCTTCCAGGCTGCCGAACATGCTAATCCATAACTCATTTCTGTGGGAGGCACACAAGAGTGATGCTACCTTTCTTTATACAGCTCAGAAGACCGAAGTCAGGACAAGTGATGACTCAGCCGGTGAGCATGGAGACCCAACCCTAGGCTAACCTGTTTGACTTCAAGTTCGAGGCTCTTCCTGGGACTCTCCTCAGACAGTACCTCCTTTAGCTTTCCTAAAGTTAAATTTGTTTTAGGTTTTTAAACACGTGTCTTGTCTTGATACCTTCCCTCCCAAACCAGAAGGCTGAAGAGGAGAGTTCTGATTTATTTATGTTCTGATCGCTAGACCTAATAAAAGCGAGAGTCACTATGATAAGCTGCTCACTGACCTCCGGGCCTCCCCCTTGAGGCATGCGAGTTATTTCGCCAAACCACCTTTCCCTGACAGGTGGGGTGAGGTTTGTAGACCCTGCTGCTTGTTGTCCCTCTGCTTACATGAGTGGTTCTTGTCTCTATGATTTCTTAGGGCTCAGGGGAGCTTTCAGAACAGTGGGTTCTGGGAGGTCAGGGGTCGTTCATGAGCCTTTCAGGGATAGCTCTTCAGGCATGGCCTCTTTCCCCTGAAGAGCTTTCAAGGGACAAGAGCTGAGCTACCAGTGTACACACATCACTGCTGAGCAAGCTGAAATGTGGCCAGGCCACACAGACATGGCATGGGAATACTTGACCTCAGTTTTAGAGACCTGGTACCGTTATAGGATTGAAAGCAGGGTCATCTTGCATGTGTATCTTGGTTTGGATTAGTTATATGTTGAATTGATAATATTTTGTTTATATTGGGCAAGATAAAATATATTAAAAGTAGCTGATTTTTTTTTTATTCTCCTAAATGTACCTATTTGGGAAATTTAAATTATCTATAAGATTTATATTACATTTAAGTTGCCTAGTGCTGGCCCAGAGGCAGACCTCCCTCCCCTTGATAATTCTAAGAGACTTTTTTTTTTTATTCATCACAAACATTGTAGAGACTTAAAATGGTATCCTAACCTAGTAGAGGCTCTCTCACCAATCTTATAGAACTCACAGTTAATCAGTCTCTCGTGTGTGAGTCTTGTATTGTAAATGAAGGTTGATTTTTATGTCTGGTCAAGCGGAAACCCAAAAACTTGTTACCCATACTAAGGGGAGTAAGATAAAAGACTAGCAGGGAATCTCACCGCTTCATGCCTCTATTTAAGAAGCCTTTCCAGAGGACAGTAATGTGAGGCTATGCTGTCATTTCTTCCAAGGAGGTGCAAGTGGGCTTGAGTTTGGTTTCTCCAGAGTGTTGGCTCTGTCTGGGGAAGGAACCGTGGATGTTTGGATGCTGGAATGGGGAAGGGCTGTACTGACAACCTGGATCCATAAAGACTGTGTTACACAGCAGAGAGGGAAGCGTAGGTGGCTCTTCCAGCAGTGACGCCCAGAGAGCTGTATGAGATAAACCTGTTCATGTCTCCACCACATTCTTCCCAGTAGCCCATGTGTCTCTAGTGCTCCGTGACAGAGATGGAGAAAGAGGGAGGGGTGGGATTAAAATACTTGGAAAAAGTAGAGTTCCCTGAAAAATTAACTTCGAGGGAATTTTTTTTTTTGAGACAGTCTCATTATGTACAGTAGAAAGCAGTATTTGGCCAGGAACTCTCTGAATAACCTCTCTGACTTTCATACCTCCTGCTTCAGTGTCGAGGTCAGTGTCGAGGTGCTGGGATTATAGGCCTGAATAACCACGCAACTGCAATAAGGGAGTTCGAGAACATGATATTTAGTTAAATTTCTATAATAGAAAATATCAGTATATTTGGAGTATAAAATAACCTTATTTATAAAATATTAATATGGACCAATATTTAATTTAGGCATGTACACAGATGCATATAAAAATTCACACATTAAATTAAGAGTACTTTATTAATATAACAGTATTTATAATGCAAATTTGTAAAAAAAAAAAAAACCCAGAATATATAATAGAACCATGGATAAAGTATGGAAATAGAAAACATTATAAAAAGATCTGTTTAATCTCATTAAGAGAAATACAAATTAAATAACATGAAATAGCTTTGCTCGTCTACTAGAGAGTTGAACAACAATGAGTGCGGATAATGTTCATGACACAAAGTGGTGGAAATTGAGATTTCTTTGGGGTGTGATGCACCAGTTTTTTTTTTTCAAAAGTTTTTAGATGTACACATTAATGTAACAATTTGAGTTTTAGAATTTACTCCATAGATATCCTGCTAAAAGCATGTCAACAATATAGGAGATGATGGCATTTCCTCTCTATAGTAGAAAGCCATGCTTGTTCTATGGCCATGAGAAGATGCTCATGGGCTGTATAGGAGATGATGGCATTTCCTCTCTATAGTAGAAAGCCATGTTTGTTCCTATGGCCATGAGAAGATGCTCATGGGTTGTTAAGTAACAATGTGCCTTGCCTGTATTCATCCGTGGTCATGAAATTAGTCATATGTAGATGTATATGTGGCAGTATTGATTCAAATTTATAGATGGTGATGCTGCAAATTATTAAACATGAATGGGTTGAGAAGAGACATAGGCATAGAGTTGGATGTTTTATTCCATAATATTCTATCCCACGTACTTCATTTTTAAAGAAAACCAATTACCTTCTTGTTCTTCTGAAATGGAACTCTCAAGTCTGTAGTACGGGCTAGCTTGGAAATCGCTATGTAAACTGGGCCGGCCTTGAACTTGTGACATTTCTTCTTCCAGAGTGCCTGCTCCGACCCCAGTGGCAGTATCATAGATGTGAGCCACCAGGACTGGCTGGTTGATTACTTTTATGATACATTTTAAAACTTTTATCTGCCTTTGGGAAGAAAAAAAGGTTCAGTAATACTCTACTCTAGTGGATTATAAATTACAGTAGTTTTCTCTCAATCTTCTGTTGGTGGTGTAAAATAACCAAAAGCTGGAGACTTACTCTTGTATATAGAAATTCTTATGAAGTAGTGACTACCAAAACTATTTCCCTTTTGGGGGTGGTGGTTAGGATAGGTGTCTTACCTTAATTAACATTATTTTTATCAGTATTTTCTCTCTGAGTTACTTAAGGATCTTCCTCAAAAACATAACTAAAAAGGCTAGAGAAATAGCTCACCCAGCATCTGTAAGGCTCTGCACTCAGTCCCTGGCACCACAAAAGTTAGTAAAATAATAAGAAAAAAAAGGTAAAAGGCCATGAGACATTTAAGATCAGGAAATGTCTTTGCACCCTTCCGTTTAGCTCTAGGATGCTGAGGTGTACAGCTCTAGGATGCTGAGGTGTACAGCTCTAGGATGCTGAGGTGTACAGCTCTAGGATGCTGAGGTGTACAGCTCTAGGATGCTGAGCTGTACAGAGTGCAACTTAGGCCTTCTTTTGGGTCCTTATCACAAGCTTGGGTTTGTTTTGCAGATCATGAGTGCACTTTTAACTTTAAAGGTCATGATGAGATAAATGTCAGAGGAAGCCCACGCCCATGGAGCTCAAGCAGACATTCTTAAATTTTATCACAATTCCATTAAAAGCTGTCAGATCCTTGGCTCCCTGCAGTTACAAAGGTTGAGGGATACTCACTGCAGGTTCCTGCCAGGTTTACCTAGCTGAGGCAGGTCCACTCTCTAGCTCTTCACTTTATGATTTTTCTCTGGAATTTAGGAAGGGGCGGGGGAGAAGGTGCTATTAATACCAACCTCTGCTGTTCCAGAAAGAAAATCTAAAAAGTAATTTTAAAGGATGACAACATGTTGCTAACAAGCATTACTGTCATGTGTCAAAATAAAGTGCAGGGGAAATACACGAGGCTGTTTAGAGGACTAGAAATGAAGTAGGAATTGAGCTATGTCTCTTTAAAGTGAGAGAGCTAAAAGGAACATTGCAGTGGTTGGCCTTCGTGTATTTCCTCATTGGGCATGAGGAGTTTGATCAGTAGGCTGGACAGTGGCTATCTCCGCCTTAGAGTTAGCCAATAGCTGTGTCAGCCCTAGAGGTGTGGTCCATTGCCCGTTTACTATCTCAACCACACCCTGCAAAGCACTGTATTATTGTATGTGAGTGTTTGTGCCCGCCAAACAATGCGTAGATCACTCCTGTCAGTCCTGTGCCGTGGGAAGATGGGAGGGAGGAGAGATGATGAAGAAGTATAGAATTAAATGGTCTTTTATCACAATTAACAGGAGAGAGCAGCGTTTGCTTCATTGAGCAATGTGGATAAACTTCAAAGGGAGAACAAAAACTGAAATTATAGAACGCACACCCATTGTTTTTAAATCAATTTAGAAGCTCCTTCTGACTGTTTCTCTCCATTAGTAAATCCCCAGCATCAAGCAGTTTACTCTCCATAGAGTGTTCTAAAGTTGTATTTATTTCCTGGAGGGTGGATATTAAAAAAGACGTAAGAGGGACTCGGCATTATATTCACCACAAACCAGCAAAGCATTTATATCAGATCACAGCAGATACAAACCAGCCATGTTAACACAACCAACACTTGGTTAGGCACAGCCTTGACCAGAGTACAGGAATATTTCACAATATTTCAAAACACAGGTGGTAAAGCGAGATGTCTCAGCAGGTAGTGGTCTTTACCGCCAGGCTTGATGACCTGTGTTTGGTTGCAGGACCCACAAGTTTGAAGGATAGAGACAACCCTTGCAAATTGTTCTCTGACCTCCACAAATGTACCTAACATCTGTGTAATCGTACACATGCAGAGCCAACCCACATATATAGACAAAATGGGTAAATTAGTGTATTTAAAAAAGAACAGGTACAGCTAATAGAGCCCATGGCTTGGCCCCAGAATTCATTTAAATGTGATATCAGATAGATGCATTTGTCTGTTGCATTAATTTTTTGGCTCCTGTGAGAAGTCTCTAGTTTATCCCGTTTCTTACTCAACAAAACAGAATGGACACTTTTCAGACTCTGTTGTGCTGTTTAGGTTCTGCTTGGAGGACTTATGGTACAGGGATGGAGGGAATGAACGAGCACAGAAGCATCTTCTGACTCCATTGCTCCTTGCTTTGCTTTTCTTTTTTGGTTTTCCAAGACAGGGTCTCTCTGTGTAGCTCTGGCTGTTCTGGAACTCACTCTGTAGACCAGGCTGGCCTCAAACTCAGAAATCCACCTGCCTCTTCCTCCCAAGTGCTGGGATTAAAGGCGTGCGCCACCACTACCTGGCAAAGATTTATTTATTTTACGTATGTGAGAATACTGTAGCTGTCTTCAGACACACCAGAAGAGGGCATCAGATCTCATTACAGATAGATGTGAGCCACCATGTGGTTGCTGGGCTTTGAACTCAGGTCCTCTAAACAGCAGTCAGTGCTCTTGCGGCTGAGCCATCTCTCCAGCTGCCTTGTCTTTCATATGAGCTCTGAGCTTGGAGTACTAAGAGAAGTAACTCTTTGGGCTGCTTGGCTGTGTAGGGAAAGAGGACTCCCACACCAGGCTCATGGAAGTTCACCAGAGGCCTCAGAGCTGTGCCTCCCATCAGAATAACCAACATTACATAGCTTCTTTGGGGCATTCGATTCTCTTGTGCTTCTACCCTGAAGAGGGAGAGATCTAGATCGAAGTAGGATTTACAGATTGTGGGTCTCTCTTTTATAATGTTCCTGTACCTTTAAGTACATCCTATTCTAATCTTTATCATCCCCTTTCCCTGCCATTCATCTACTCGATGGTAAGGTATGGCTGCCTATGCTGGAAACTTTATCCCATGAACACTCACTCACTTTCGAAGGCCAAAGAAGAGGTGCTTAACGTTTGAAAAAGGTTTGCCCTACTAATTATGTCAGACAGTCCACCTGACCTTGAGTCCCCAGAGAGCCACAGGAACAAATTGCCAGTTGACATACAGTCATCTGTAGAAGCTCTGGGCTGCCGGACCCTAGTTGACCCTGCTTTGTAGCCATGGGAAGCAGGTTCCATTTCTCCTTTAAATATTGACCAGCAGGATATCCTCTCTCGTAGTAGGGAGCTCTCATCAACAGGGTGAGAAGACATGGTTTGAACAATTGGGGTAGATAGCAAACAGACATTAGATGATGTTACTTCCCATAGAGCTAATCGTGCAGGGCAGAGTGTAATGTCAGGAAGATCTCCTTTGTCCTCAGTAGGCACCTCTCAGGAGTATGGGGTTCCTTTTAAGTTCCCTGTATTTCATCTCAGTATTTTTGTGCACTGTGAGTTTCTAAGATACGCAGCCTTTTATCATCGAGGCCTTTCCGGAAATGTTTCGTTTTACCTCAGGGAAAACAAAAGGCTAATGTTCTCCCCGTTCCTGCTGATCTTATCAGTCCTGCACACGGTATTCCGTCGTCCCCTTGTCCTCTCACCTTTCACGGGGACTTCAGATAGACTGAGCCAGCATGCCAGCTGGACTGGAATTCCAGCTCTTCCTTGGCTATGATTTTGAGCACATGTGTTGATAACAGACAGAATGTCTGAGGAAGTAAAAAAAATAAAAAATTAAAAATAACAGCAGCAACAAGGAAATGAAGAGGATTTCAACTGAGTTTTGTGAGATTCCCGCAAACTATGCAGAGAGAAGCAAGGGGAGTTAACATGGTTGGGGGTACACATGTATCAGTATTGCGTGGTTTCCTTCTTTATTTCCTTCTTTGCTTGTACCAGCTCATCAGTTGTCCAACTCTGTCCCATTGATTATTGGGGATGGGCATTCAGGCAGATGAATACTTAACACCCCTCTTGATTCTCCTCGCTAAATTTCATCAGTAAGCTGAAAACCTCTTATTACTAGTAAGTGCCAAGATTACCCACACCTCCCCAATTCTTAGAAACATGCCTTTACCTTTTCAGTCTTACTTTGGAACTATTTAAAATTCTTCAGTTGATAGCTACCTGTGACATCGATACAGTGAGAAACACATCTCATATGGAAGAAACTTAACGTGCATATGCAAATACTAATGTGATAGCTTTGAATTATAGGTTAAAACACTTGGAGGAAAGGATGCTCGTTGAACCCCTGAGAACGGTCTAACCTTATGCTGTTCTGCTGGTTGCTTTTGCAGTTTAACTCAGCTGCCAAGCAGCTGATAGAGTGGGATAAGCCTCCCGTGCCAGGAGTGGACACAGCAGAATGCCCCTCAGCGACAGCGACAGCGCAGAGCAGCTCTGCCTCAAAGCACTCCGACACCAAGAAGAATACCCGGAAGCGACACTCTTTCACCTCCCTCACCATGGCCAACAAGTCTTCCCAGGCGTCCCAGAACCGCCACTCCATGGAGATCAGCCCTCCTGTGCTTATCAGTTCCAGCAACCCCACAGCCGCAGCCCGCATCAGCGAACTGTCCGGGCTCTCCTGCAGCGCCCCGTCTCAGGTACACGGGCAGGGCTGCCGAGGCGTGGGCTTGCCAGCGGTAAAATCCTTGCCGCCTCCTTTATATTTGCCTTAGTTACATTCTCACGACTGTGATAAGTACCTCGCAAAAGCGACTTGAGAGAGAAAGGGTTTATTAGGGCGGGCAGATCCAGGGAGATGTGGTCCATCACGGAGGGTTGACATGACAACGGGAGGGGATGGTTTCAAGAGCAGGAGGCTGAGAAGGCTTATTGCATCCAGGCTTAGGGACAGGAGGTGGAGCCCGCTACCAAGCCTCAAGGCCCACTCTCTCAGGGATCCATTCCCTCTAGCACCAGTCCCTTAAAGATGTCATAACTTTCTCACGCAGCACTTCCAACTGGGAAGTGGTTCAAACACAGTGTTCAAACACAGGGGCCCGTGGGGGACGTTTCAAATTCAAAGCAGAACCCTATATGTAGGAAATGCTAGCTTGAGTTCATCCCAAAGTAAGGCCTCAGAAGCAGTATTAGGACCTACAAAGTATGTAAAGTATTGCTTATCAATTTCATGTTCACTTGGGTTTACAAAACTTCCCAAAGCTACAAACTTTTATTTCTGTTCACATCCACAGTTCTCAATTTGATGCTCAGGACATTTGGAGCTTCTCACACCTTGGTACTTAGGTTTCTCATCCAAATAATAGAGCAGGAAGAGAAAAGATAGAAAGAAACGTTCAACTTAGAAATTGACCTTGCAATTTTAAAAGGCTCCGTAATTCATCAAGACTTGGGACTATCTTAAAACACGACCACGTATTATTTGTGTGTTAAAAATGCAAGGCCCAATTGTAAGCATCCACTCATCCATTTGGCAATTGATTGTTGGATGCTGTATTTATTAGACCCTTGGGCACAGTGTGTAATGAGAGTAATGAGATATATAGAATACGGGCGTTCCTTATGACGGCCTTATTCTGGTCTACAGAGTGGATCTAATTGTGGCCCTTTCCCAGAGGGAAAGCACTATGTCATTATCCACTTAGAGGGCGGCTGCACTTCGCTAGACCTGGAGGTCAGAGAGCACTGTCCGAAGCAGCCTGATACAGCGGGAGGAGTTGCCGCGTAGGCTTAGCTATCGTTTTATTTCATGCAGATTTTTTTTCCCCACAATGTAGCTCGGGGTTGTTTTTCCTTAAAATATGAAAATGAAATTCCTATTAAAGAAAAAGAAAAAACAAAGTAAAAAATTACATAATCCTGGTTCTGAAGAAGTTTATACAGTTTAATAAATTTCTCTAAAGCATTGCAGATTAAAAATTGGCCATTCCTGGCTAATTTTATTAAAAGTCGTCTTTTGTTATTTATTTCATTCAACATCTCTGGATTGACATAGCAAGTCAGGAGTTAAATGTCTTTACTCTGAGTGAGAGCATGGGCTTTATTTATTTATTTATTTAGTGATAAGGTTATAGACCTTTTGATTTTAGTGAAGAAAGCTAGAACACACACAGACACATGACATTAGTGTGCAGAGGGTGGAGGGAGCCTTCATTTTGGTCACTGATAACATTGCGTGTGGCATACATAAGCAAGCACGCAAAGGCTCATTCAGTGGAGGAGTTGCTTGAAAAGTAGGTGGGGAGGGAAATGCCCTTACCTTTCGTATAACCAGCGATCTCACAGAAATAGACATGGGTTTCGGATCAGAGCATGAAGCTAGATTGTCCATCAGAGTTCAGAGTACCCAGTGAGGAGAATCTGTGGAATTTTAAGTAAGAGTCTGGAGAAGGGGTTGGTAAAGACTCCCTAACGCAAGGCGAATCATTCTCAGTGAGTGAATGAGTGTGCGTGTGTGCGTGTGTGTGTGTGTGTGTGTGTGTGTGTGTGTGTGTGTGTGTGTGTGTGAGACATAACACTAGCAACATGGGGTTTTCTTGACACAGAAGCAGGCTCATGTGAGGCACGCTGACAGCTCTGAATGGGAAGGGATTTAAAATAGCGGACTGTGCTTTTTCTTCAGAAGTGGAGAAAGTTAAAAGGAAAAGGAAGGTAAGCTAAGCCTTGTGTCCTATGGAGAGCTCAGGTGTCAGTTTGTCTCACCATGGCACACCACAGCTGGGGATAAAGGCTTTGACAGTGTGGCTATTTTTTGTTTGAATCTGAGTAGTTTAGGAAGCAGTTCCTCCCCCCCACGCCCCCGCCCTTCCCCCTCCCTTCTGTAACCATTCGGTTGTTTTCAGTGGTGGTGTGTTGCCTCAGGGAGAAGTTATTTCTAGCAGAGGATGGGGAGATGTGGGAAGTGCTGCCTGGTCCTCCCGCTGAGGTTTACAGAAAACATCCCTTATCTAGGGCACCTTGCGCTTTGGAGGGACCCTTACGTAGTCCACAAGAAAGCTTGGAGCGTGTGCCGCCTGCTGGATAGGTACATCCGCCCTTATCATGGAGATGAGTTCCTACAAGGGAATGGCCGGGGGAGGCTGCTTCAAACAGGCCTGCCCCAAGAGTCGTCCCAGAATCTGTCTTTGCCACTAGCATGATTTTTTAATTTTTTCCTAACTCACATTCACCTTTAGCTTTGATTTTCTTTAATTCTATCTTTAAGAAACAAAACTAAGCGAGTCAGTACGCACCTTCTGATTGAGAGTGCCTAGATAGAGATGCATAGGTGGTGGAGTACTGCTACTGCTGCTGCTGTGCTGGGGCACCTCCAGCCTCACTTCTCCTGATGATGGAGACTCTGGATAGAACAGTCACAGGATGGCCAAGGGTCAGAGGGTCAGAGGGCCTGCTTGCCATTGTACTTGGTAGCTGTTGAGTGAGGACTGAACTTGAAAAGGAATAAACTAGGAAATAACTTCTGAGCTGTGCCCTGCAGGTGGATCAATCCCCAACATACATACGTCTCTGTCACTGACATGCGTGAAGCACATGAAGACATTTGGTCTGCTTGAGACATCCTGAGGCATGATTCATAATGTTTCTGAGGCATGTCTATATTGCCCTTGTCCTCAGGGGAACCAAGAAGGCCCATCCGATTGCTGCTCTTTTCTCTCCCAGCTCTCCCTGCTTCCCTAACCTTTCTTGTAGAGGAGACTGACTAATGTTTGTGGTCCTGTGGGAAACAAGGTGCTGGTCAACTGCACGTCCTCTGTACCGAGGAAAGGACGGGCTGAGTGTTGGGATACATACTCTCCCCGTGACTGCAGCACTTAGTAACACTCCCATATTCCTCCTCTGTATCTTCCCTACCACCTGAGGAAAATTGATCAAGTAATTGGACACAGTGAGATGACCTAAATAATTCAATTTCTTTCTCATCAGTTAATCTCGGGTAGTGTCGTGGATGACACCTTTGAACACAATTTGGATTGACGTTATTTCATAAAGGTTCTATAATGAATTTTCCACCATAGGCACATCTAGGCTGCTCCATTTTGATTGCTGATCCTCACCGAAAGCTAGAAGTAAGAAGGCATGATCTTGAAAATACACAAGTGCCTTAATAATTTTACGTGGATTTGACATATCAGTAGAGAGATGAATGCGGAGCCACAGCTTGCCTTTGCAGGGGCTTCAGGAGAATATGACGCTAGTTAAGCCCCAGGCTGGCTGCCTGAACAGTTTGATTCATGGTCGAATATAAAATGAGGTATCATGTTATGTGATAGCCAAACAGCACATTGTACTGACTGGCATATCTAGTACACATTGAGTCTTTAGACAATTGGGGATAGAAGATAAAGAAAAGGATTCTGCCTTCCCTGGATAACTTCATATACAGATCTCTTGTTTATGTGACTTCATCCAGGAGAATCTGTTATATTAAATATGGCGAACTTGGGTTGGGCGGGCGCGGGGGGGGGGTTGGTGGGCTCAGTACAGTGCTTGCCATGTAAACGTATTAACCTGAGTCAGATTCACAGAATTTAGATAAAGCCAAGACACTAGATAGTCCCAGCATGTTCCCACAGCAGGGTAGGAGACAGACTGGAGAGTCCCCAGAAACCCACAGGTCAACTTGTTTGCCATAAGTAACTGTGGAGGAACAAGAGGCCCTGTCTTAAAGTAGATGGCAAGGACCAACATCAGAGATTGTCCCCTGACTTCCATGTGACACCATGGCACATGTGCACACCACACACACACACACACACACACACACACACACACACAGACAGGGTTGGAGGAGACAGACAGGTAGACGTATTAAAAGCGCAGCTGTATTTCTAATAAACTATTCTCCTTGGCAGGTTCATATAAGCACCACTGGGTTAATTGTGACCCCACCCCCTAGCAGCCCAGTGACAACTGGCCCTTCGTTCACGTTCCCGTCAGATGTCCCCTACCAAGCTGCCCTTGGAGTAAGTATCATTTCTGTGTCTTTATTTCTCTTTGAGGTCTTTAGTCCTGGCGGTCTGCCATATTCCAGCCAACACCTGGTAGTCTGCCATATTCCAGCCAACACCTGCGGGAGACACTGATGCTTCGGGGTAGGATTGACCTCTGCCTTTCATCTGTGATCCCTGCCGATCTCACAAAAAAGACTGTCTCTTGCCATCGGCCTGCAAAAATTTTAATGGTGGCAATCAGAGGCCCGAAGCTATGAGAACTCCGAAAAATACACTTAATTTTATTGACGTTCGGTTTGATTTCCCGAAGGCTTGACCTTTATTTCTTCAGGGTTTCCGGACCCTGCATATATATTTTAGAGATACATTTATAGAAACTCTGAAAACATGGGTCATCCCAGGCTAAGTGGTTTGATTTTTATTCACTGAATAAATTGATACCAAATGTCTGTTTTTAGGTTTCATCTCTAGTGCTTTCTCCTCTGTAGCTCATAGTGATTCTTTCAAGGTCCCTGCTGCTCGGGGAGGGTCTTTTAGAGTATGTTGATTTTTCTTCTAAAAACTTGGCATCCCACAGATCGACTCTAACCATCAGTTGCATAAAGACATCTGAATGGGGGGGGGTTGACCTGAAGAATCATAACAGTCAAGAGAGATTATATATATATATATATATGTATATATATATATATGTATATATGTATATGTATATATGTATATATGTATATGTATATGTTCTATATGTATATATATATATACATATATATATATATATATGGAGAAAAACAAGCAAATACATCCTTGGGTAATAGAAAAAAAAAACCTACCCCCTTGCTTCTTAAAGTCACAACCCACTGAGCAGCAAGGAACTAGAAAATATAAGGAATCTCTCACTCAGGCTAATGTCTCGATTACACTTTCAGACTGTTGCTATTTCAGACTATCGCAGCACTGAGTAGACTGAGCATAGAAATCATTCAGTCAGATGCCCTGTGTCTGGATTCCAGCCCCACCCTCCTTGATCTTGTACCTGGAGTATCTGTTGTTGGTCCTCTCAGAGAAACAGTGTGGTTCATTGAAGGGTTTTAGGTTTGGGATGGAAAGAGTTGGGTTTCAAGCTCAGTTCCTTCAGCCCTTTTCTTTGTCAAGTGACCCCGGGAAAGCAACTCAGCATCTTCCAGCCTCAGCACCTGTGCTGGTTGGCTTTTATCAGCTTGACACAAACCTAGATACATGGAGGAAGAGGGGAACCTCCTTGCCACCAGCAGATTGCACTGTGGGCATGTCTGTGGAGCATCTTCTTGATGATTGATTGATACAGGAGGCCCAGGCTGCTGTGGGAAGTAGCGTCCCTGGGCAGCAGGCCTGGCCTGCCTAAGAAAGGCAGATGAGCGAGCCATAGAAGGCAGCCAGGACCGGTCACAGCTAGTTCTAAGCTGCTGCTTTGTTTCTAGGATATACATTTTATGTGTGTTGTAAAGATATTTTCCTCTGCTAGATTTCTTTAGACTGAGTTTGTTACCAGGATCACACAGCACCTTACTTTATCTAATCTTATTGTCTTCCTTTTCCTCGACATTAATTTTGGCTTGATACATTTCATAATTAATTAAAAGCTGAATTTTAAAATCAAGGCGGGGCTTAAACAACTGCTGTTAGTATCTAACTTCACTTAGACTTCCGACGACGACGTTCACAGAATAAAAACGTGTTCTTCTGCCGGCCCGTTCTACTTACAGGTTAAAGTTGTTGGATTTGGATTTGTTTTTCTTACTTTAAAATGCTCCCTGAGAGCTTACAGCGTCCTTGATGATACAGCTGCTTAGTAAGGGAGACGTGGCCTCCATTCAACTGGGGAAAAGATGAATTTTAGTTAACATTTATTAAATGTGGTTTCCATAAGACTCAGTTAGCCACAGAGGTTCCACTAAAGCCAAATTTCGTAACCCATCCTGCCCTCTAATCTCCAGGGGAGCCACTTCTTTTTCGTTCCCACCAACACGTACAACCACAGTGTATTTCCGTTCCAGATGACTTCCGTGCATGGAAGCATTTTTAACTCCATGTCTTAAGGGGCAAAGGGAAGACTGACTTTAGAGAAATTAATTAGTGTAAAAGATATAAGGCTGGCTGAGTTTTAGCCCTTGTGAACTGAAAATGTTATAATATAGTAAATGGCCAGTTCTTTGTTAGGGGTTGACTCCGGGCAAATCAATGGAATAGGCCACAGGAGAGCATATAAAATTAATTCATGTTCAGTCATTTTTATCCTAGGATTTTTATAAGAAAGACTGCATATTAAGCAAGAGAGATTTATTAAATACTGTCTACTGCGCGCCAGCTCCATTTAATGAAAAACTAATTATAAACAGGCTTTTCTGTTATCTAGAGAAAAGAGTAGATCTCAAAGTCTCTGGTAGGTTGGCAGACATACCATGGATTTAATGTCGGTTTTGCATAGGAAACTCTCAATAGCACATGAGGCCCTCGTACCCATGGTACCTCCAGTGAATTGTGCCGAGGATTCTATGTAAAATCTGAAGCGCTTCAGGAGACGTTGCTATCATAGCAATAGTATGTAGCTCAGTAGGAAAAAACAAAAAACAGGCTTTTTATGGTATGGGTGTATAGGAAGTAAATGTCACCCCTGGGCTAGGAAATGTAAATGACTTCCAGTGCTTTTTTTTTTTTCTCATAAATTGAGACTTTTAAATCTTTTATGCAGAATGGAGTTATTTATGAGCATATGTCTCTAACATTTCACACGCAACAGTGAGAATGTTCCGTCTCTTCTATCATGAGCAGGGGTAGTGTCACAGCTGTTGATTCAGGCGTGAGCCTATTAATAATAGTTGCTTCTTCTTGTTGTTGACTTGGTTTGTGGGATGAGGAAGCCAAAGATCTTGGTCCTTTATCTCCAGCACAGGGGCAGAGGAATGTATACAGTGAGTGATTAGTAAATGCTGACACTGAGTGGTGTGTTTAGCTGCAAAATGTCATGAGACAGCCCCGTCGTTAAAGGCCAAATACTGCCCAGCAGCTTACAAAGAGATTTTCTAAAATTCTAGAAACCCTATTTAAATTTTTTTCTCTTCTCCCTCCTCCTTTTTGAGATGGTATCTCACATAACCCAGGCTGGCCTTAAATTCACTATGTAGCTGAAGATATTCTTGAACTTCTGATCCTCCTGCCTTTACTTCCCAAGTACTTGGATTTTGAGATTTAGTTTGGCCACTTTCGCAAGTGTGCTCATATATGTGTGTGTGTGTGCGTGCATGCGAAGAAGCATTAGGGTTGTGCATGTCACTCAGTTGGTAGATTGCCTGCCTACCCTGCATGAAGCCCCAGGTTTGATCCCCAGTGATATATTAAAGTAGTGATGCACACCTGCAATCCAGTACATCAATGAAGGCAGGGAGATCAGGTCAGGCTCACTCTCAGCAACATGGAGGCAGTCCTGGGTTACATGGAACCACATCTCAAAAAGGAAATAAAAAAAAGCAAGAGAACATTAAATGAGATCAGGTCTCAGAATAGGAGCTATGTAGTCAGTGGCACTACAGGAACAAAGAATTGTCAGAAGTAGGGCATACGTAGAGATCACAAACCTTGATGCTTTGGGACATGGAAGGGAAGTCTGGCAGGAGAGTTAAAAATCAGGATGAGGGGTAGGGTATGATCAGATGTTTTCCTTTACTATATATATTTCTTCTGTTTCAGTTTTCAAGGTAATGTCTAGCTGTATAGCCCAGGTTGGCCTAGGTCACAATGCTGCTCAAGCTGGCCTTGAACTCATGATCCTTTTCTCCTCTCCTCTGTCTCCCTGGTGCTGGGATTACAGGCAGGAAGGAGCCGTCTGGCCTAGCTCAGGACTTCCATAGCAACAAGAGAAAAGTACTCTAGCATCTCAGGGATCCAAATGTCTAGATCCAAATCACACTGTCCTAAGAGGCAGTGAGAAGCACGGAATGTTTTTTTTTTTTTCAATGAACGTGTTCATTGAGTGTCTCTTGCCTTCTGGCTGCAAAGCTGGGAGCCAGAGCCAGTAGTCTTAACAAGAGTAAGTCAAGGGGCTAGAGAAATGGCTCAGTGGTTAAGGGCACTGACTGCTCTTCTAGAAATCCTCAGTTCAATTCCCAGCACCCACATGATGGCTCACAACCATCTGGAATGGGGCCTGATGCCCTCTTCTGGTGCATCTGAAGACAGCGACAGTGTACTCACATACATAAAATAAATAAATGAGTCTTTTTTTTAAAAAGTAAGTTAGTTTCTGACTCTAGAACCTCTTAAATTACAGCACTGCCTTCCACTTATTGACCTTTGCCTGTGCCCTGGGGAAGGCAACGTACACACCATTCCTAATTATTATAAGGATAGAGATAACACGTAATTTATACAGCTAACTAATATGGAAATCTCTCCTCTTTCTTAGAGATTAAATGTGAAACTATAAGTTACACAGCTAAAAGTAACAACTGTTGACGTCCCCCAAGCACTCTCATGCAACCTGGCCTCTCTTGGATTAGTGTATGCCTGAGGTCCTATATCCCAGAAGGACCATCTAGGGATGCTGATATGTTAGGTTGAAGGTAGGGTGAGGGGAAGGTAGGTGCTTCGGCAGCAGCAGTGATGGGTGGTGGGATTTTACGAGGTGTTTGCCTATGGAATTCATTTCTTGTGAGGTGTGTGAGGAAGAGGCACACATAAGAGACATTGGGAAGCAAAGGGGCCCTTGATTGTCACTTGAACATGTGCCTATAATTCCAACGCAAAGCACTTTAGTAGTAAGATGGTGGGGCGTTCAGCCCCTGGCCTCAGGCTTGAAACATACTGCCTGTTTTCCCAGCCTTAGCCAAATCCAGGTCTAGCTGCTCTCTGTGCTGGTCTCATGAAAAGGTAAGAGGAGGAACTCGTGCCAGGAAAGATCCACATGCATGAACTTCTTACTTCTTTTTTGTTTGTTTGTTTGTTTTTTGTTTTTTTCGAGACAGGGTTTCTCTGTGTAGCCTTGGCTGTCCTGGAACTCACTCTGTAGACCAGGCTGGCCTCAAACTCAGAAATCCGCCTGCCTCTGCCTCCCAAGTGCTGGGATTAAAGGTGTGAGCCACCACCGCCCGGCCTTCTTACTTCTAATATCTAGTGTCCTGCCAGTGTCCTGCAGCAGCTCCTAATGAGATAGAAGACACTGTCTCCCTGGGTATATATTCTAGAAAGGGACAGGCTAGCCAGGCTCTGCCTTAGGGGGACAGAACCTGGGCCTTGCAAATGATGGCCATTTCATATGGACAAGCCACTCCTGAGTCTGGTGTTGATGAGCAGTACCCAATAGCCTGTAAGTGGGGTTTTGTTTTTTTTTTTGCTGGTAAAGGGTGTATATGCCTCTGCTGACCCAGACTCCAGTATAATAGGCAGGTCTCCAGGTCAGGTTTGAGTATATGAAAGGTTGTAGTTCTCTATAGAGATGTCAGGTCTTGCAAGATAGCAAACTGCCCACAGCACAGTGCAGGGTGGATCACCTTTTGAATTTCCACTGGGCTAGATTTTTGCAGTTGAGGCTGTTTATAAATAACAATCTACAGAGCTTCCTGGTGTGTCACAGCTCTGCGTTCAAAGAACCTGGTCATTTTCACAGCCCACAGAACCAAGCAGACATAGAAGACTCTGATTATAATCAGGCATTCCCTCGCATTCACTCAGTGCAGAAAGGGAGAAAAAAAAATAATCTGCCTAGTGTTACTGAACACCATCTCTTCTGTTTCAGCTGCAGAGAGAGATGACTGGATTTCTCCTAGACACGAGCTTTAGGTCTGCCTGTCTGCCTGTCTGAATGTCCCCCTTTCTGCCATATCTCAATGTCTCACTCTTCTCCTTTTACAAGCAATGACATTTGGCTACTGTTTTATAATAAGCTGTGAGCCTTCTTTATGTTTTGTTAAAATGTAAAACTTTTTTTTTCTTTAATCGGGCCCATAAATAGATGTTTGGTTTGGTTTGGTTTTGCCTCTTTCTAAGACATTATTTATCCTAGTTGCTCTTTTTAAAGTTTTTTTAAAAGATTTATTTATTTATTTTATGCATATGAGTACACAATATAGCTATACAGATAGTTGTGAGCCTTCATCTGGTTGTTGGGAATTGACTTTTTTAGGACCTCTGCTCACTCTGGTCAACCCCACTTGCTCCTGTCAGCCCGCTCACTCAGGTCCAAAGATTTATTTATTATTATAAATAAGTACACTGAAGCTATCTTCAGACACACCAGAAGAGGGCGTCAGATTTCATTACGGATGGTTGTAAGCCACCATGTGGTTGCTGGGATTTGAACTCAGGACCTTCGGAAGAGCAGTCGGTGCTCTTACCTGCTAAGCCATCTCACCAGCCCCCTAAAGTTTTTTTTTTTTTTAATTTCCTGTGTACACATGTCCTCTGCCTTCTGCCTTTCCATAGACACACTGTCTTGAGAGTGAGTTTAGAAAGACTGGAGTGACAGTCAAGGCAAGCTCCCCATTTTTTCATGTATTCCTCTGTGTGCAGGTAGACCCATCTTGCCCGTTAAGCCTCTGACGTGGCGTTATCTTTGAACAGCGGCTCAGATCGTGTCTTCTCACTCTTTTGCGTGGATTATCTTTATTTCTCTCTACCTTGTCACTGGAACTGGGCCAAACAGAAAGAAAGCTTGACCCTCTGCTGAGAGGGTCAGGGGCCCTGAGCCTCCCTCGGAACATGGCGTTCCAGAGGCACGATGCACCTCAGTGCCCTGTTTGCGTGGGGAGCGGCAAGTGACTTCGTGACTTTTTGAACAGCCCGTCTTGTCCAGGCTGGCTCTCTGTAAGCGATTCCATGCCTCATTTACCTCTGTGCTCAATGGTCTGTTGCTGTGTGGGAAAGTCCTCATGGAAAGCTACGCCAGCAAAAAAATTAAGTAGAACACATCAAACAGTTACAGGTCTGGAGACATGAATGTCTGCGGCTGTGTCCTATTAATAGATAAGTGTTGATGGGATTCCATTTTCATTTCAAACATTTGAAATGTATAATGACTGGAATCCTGCTTTACGTAAAGCTGGCTCTGCCTCCTAGGTATATTCTGCCACCTCTCTGGTTCTCCCTGATTCAGTTTTTACCTCTAGTAGTTCAGAGGGCCTTGGGGAGGGCAAGGTAGGGGTTCAGCCAGGCTTTGTGTGCCTGTTTTCCCAGGAGTTTCGGTATGCGGTCCCTGAAGAATTATCTGGGGTTTGTAGATCAGAAGGTAACAATTGCTCCATTGATTGTCAAAGACACAGAGCCCTATGGGCAGAACCCCATTAGACTTTGCCCGTAAAGGACCCAGTGGCTTCTCCCTGGGGTATATGTTAAAGATTACCAGCCTTGATAGTCCTAAATTTCAAAAACTGGCCAAGTGAAGAAGAGGGAAAGTGAAGGAAGCCACAGTAGCCTTGCACTACGGCTTGCTATGGGAAGGGTCAGGCATCAAAAGGAACCACGGCAGGGGAATGGCTTGCAATACAGCGGTACAGCGCAGTGTAATGTACTTAAGTTTCAGGTTACAAAAGCCCAGCAGAAAATCAATTCTAGCCAGCAATGTGACATTGTAGTACTTCCTTTGGAAGGCATCTCAGTTCTTGTCCAAATCTGTACTTCTTATTTTTAATTATTATTTTATCTTGTATGTATGAATGCTTGGCCTGCATGTCTCTGTGTTACCACATGTGTCCCTGATACCATCAGGAGCCAGAAGAAGGTGCTGAATCATGTGATCCTAGGGTTATAGATGGGTGGGAGCTGCCAGGTGGGTGCTGGGAATCACACCTGAGTCCTTTGGAAGAGCAGCCAGTGCTCTTGACCACTGAGCCATCTCTCCAGCCCCAGTTCTGTACTTTCAATGTGCTGTTAATCTTAAACTCCAACATCCATCATCATTTCATTTTTTTCCCTTCCTATCAAGGCTTACCTGTTTGCTAAAAAGAGTGATGCGGCTTTAAAATAAACTTTAAAAAAAAAAAGGTTTATTTATTTATTTTATGTATATGAGTATACTATCCACACCAGAAGAAGGCATCAGATCCCATTATAGATGGTTGTAAGCCACCATGTGGTTGCTGGGAATTGAACTCAGGACCTCTGGAAGAGCAGCCAGTACTCTTAACCGCTGAGCCATCTCTCCAGCCCTAAAATAAACTTTTGAAAAGGGTGTTTCATGTTTCTGGTTCTATTGCGTGTGGACTCTATCTGGTGGGTTTCTGATTCTCCTTCCCTTATACCTTTTCATAAAGATATAAATAAATGACATGTATCATCCCCCCCATCTTTTCTTTCCTTGTATTAGACTATGAATCCTCCTCTTCCCCCACCCCCTCTTCTGGCTGCCACTGTACTCGCCTCCACCCCGTCGGGTGCCACTGCTGCTGTTGCTGCTGCTGCTGCCGCTGCCGCTGCCGCTGGAATGGGACCCAGACCTGTAGTGGGATCCACTGACCAGATTGCACATTTACGGCCTCAGACTCGTCCCAGTGTGTAAGTGAGGGTGTCTTTATTACCGTGTAAACACTCATCTCAAACAGCAGAGATCAAGGAACACATGTCTGATAGGAGCTACTCACAGGCTTAGGGCTCAACCAAGTGACTTGTGTTCTGGAAACTTCCACCCAGTCATGCATATAATTAGTAAGACACTTAGATAGACCGAGCCTAACGGGAGCCTGGTAGGTGGCTGGCCCGCTGAGAAAAGGCCTTTCATAGTTGAGAGGAATTTCTGTTCTCTCCTTTATAGGTTGCCTACATAGAGAACTGCTGTTCTTTTGCACAGCTCCCTCGTAACCTTTTTATCTTCAGTCTCATTCCTTGTAGCAAGATCTTAAGCAGCAGTTCTCAACCTGTAGGTTGCGTGCAACCCCTTTGGGGGAGGTTGAAGGACCGTTTCCCAGGGAGTGTGTATCAGATATTATTTACATTATGATTCATAACAGTAGCAAAATGACAGTAATAAAGTAGCAATGAAAATAATTTTATGGTTGGGGGGGCACTGCATCAGGAGCTGAATTATTAAATGGTTGTAGCATTAGCAAGGTTGAGAACCGCTGATCTTAAAAACCAGGAAGGTATTCCACACACATCAGGTCTCCCTGCAGTGCGCATCTAGAGAGCTGTAAGTCCCCAGCAATAAGAATCCAGAGAGGTCCAGTTGCCCTGTACAGTTTGCTGCTGACAGAAGGCTTCTGTTTTGTGTGGCTCTGAACCTGTAGGGTTCAGAGCA
The DNA here is from genome assembly GCF_008632895.1 of Mastomys coucha. NCBI lineage: Eukaryota > Metazoa > Chordata > Mammalia > Rodentia > Muridae > Mastomys > Mastomys coucha. The sequence continues at coordinate 200,787,091 of NW_022196905.1, forward strand.
TTGGCCGACGTGTAGGTCAGTCGCCTGCCTGGTCTGTCTGTGTGGACAGGCACCTGGCCCTCGGCAGCCCTTTTGTGCTCTCTGTCATCTAGAGTTCCTTTGATTTTTCTCTATTGCAGTCAGCTTCGTGGCTGAGCTCAGAAATGCAGGTGCAGCCTAAGCCTGCGGGTTCAGTGTGCATAGAAGGCAACATATTGTGTTTCCCTGTGGAATTGTATGCCATATGCCCTCATCTGGGGCTCATTCCCAAGTCTAACAAGTGCCATTTGAAGAGCTACATCTCCCCAATGGGCTCCTAATCCAGCTCACGAAGGTAGACACTCTTGAAAACCGCATTAATTCTTTCGTAGCACATGAATACTACTCCGTGAGATAGTCATTCCCACACAAGGAGGAACACTCTTAATCAAAAACAAAAGCCTCTGCCTGCATTTAGAGGGCAGACAGCCAAACCTCTTTCCGTGGACAGCTGCTTGCAGGTTAAGATTGTATGTCCTGTCTACCTGTGTTTAAGGGACTTAAGACCTCAGACCAGTCGAGAGTTTGGAGATCTCGGGGTCTGCCTGCTAGCCTGATGTTTTTCTCTTCTGCTCTCAGATATGTTGCTATATATCCATACACCCCCCGGAAGGAAGACGAACTGGAGCTAAGGAAAGGGGAGATGTTTTTGGTGTTTGAGCGTTGCCAGGACGGCTGGTACAAAGGGACATCGATGCACACCAGCAAGATAGGTGTTTTCCCTGGCAACTATGTGGCGCCCATCACAAGGTATGATGCCGGATCAGTGAGCTTTTCTCCATTCTAGATAGAGGCGCCATGTTCTTTCACAGGCTATCCAGCTCATGCAGAGCTCAGCTTGCATTATAATTACCTGTTGTGTAGCCAAGGTTTGTAAAAATTCATACCCATATCTGCTAAAATTCCTTCTGATACCAAGCAAGACTCTTAGCTCACTTTTCATGTGGATATGTGTGGAAATTATAGGCTTCTACCAATAAATGTACTGGGGTGTAAGCTCTTTGCTTTAATTTATATGTGAAAAGACTCAACCGTTCCATTTTCAGTATTTTTCTACTAATGAAATTAAAGTCTATATAATTAGTGTGTACATGTCTGCACAATGTCTGCTACATACATCAGACAGGCAGATTCCTAAGCATGACGTTACTGACTCCTGGCCTTCAGTTCTCTGATGTAGTTGCTCTTATTGTCTTCCCACTTAATAAATGGGGAAACTGAGGCACAAAGAGAATAAATAACTTGCCTGAGATCACATAGTAAAGGAAGTGCTCAAACCCACACTGGCAAGGTCTGGCTTTATTTCATTCACTTTTTATTAATTACCTTTGAAGTCTGGCAATTAATCTTTGTAATACAGTCAAATAAATATTCCTTAAATATGGCATAAGTGAATTTTAAATGAAGACAGCTTTGCTCCTTGTGAGTCATTTGCCAATATTCGGACATATCTTTGAGTTTCTCAGTTGATGATGCTGAAGGCTGCCATTCAGTGGACACACGCAAGGGATTCTCCTGAATCCCGTCATATGCAGGGTACTGCCCTCCCCTGATAGCCTCTTCCATCCGTCCATCCTGCTTCTGTGATAAAATACTCTGATCAAAAGCAACTTATGGGAGGATGTGGAGAGCGTCAGAGCGGGAGAGGCATTCGCCATGACAAGATGGCGCCTACTTCCACTGTAACTCCTGGTAAACAACTGTTTGTGTATGTGCGTAGAGAACTGTTTGTGCATGTGTGTAGAATGAAAAGACACCGAGTCACGGCCCATCCCGGGGCGTCACATGGGGTGATGAGCAAACAGCCAATCATGGGCGGACACACCGCGCTGTGGTGTATATAAGCAGTGCTGATTATTGGCTCAGCCCCTTTTTCCCTCTGGAAGAGGGCAATAAACGTTGCTGCAGAAGGATCCTAGTGTCCTCGTGTCTTCTTCCCGGAGAGACGACTGCGCAGGCCACAGGAGGAAAAGGTTTATTTTTGCTTACAGCTTCCAGTCACAGTTTATTATTGAGGAAAGTTGAAGGCAGGCCTGGTTGCTATTCCACACAGCCTCAGCCAAAGAAGTCTGGCAGGAGCCGTGCTGGATACGGCTTGCTGGCTTGTAGGCAGGTGTAAGTTGAGCTATCTTTTCATACAGCTCAGGAGAGTAGTTTGCCCACAGTGGTCTGGACCTCAGTAAATGAGAAGGAGAACTCCCTACCCAGATGCCCACCATCCAGTCTGCGAGCTGCAGCTGTACAGGCTGATAGTCAAAACTAACCAAGACACCCTCAGAAAGGAAGGCTATGGCCCAACATGTCACTCCAGCTCAGAATCCCTCATGTGTGATTGCACACACATACTGTGAATATGCACACTCTCCTGTGCACACAAATCTCTATTTTTCTTTTAAGATAGTGTACCTTCTGGTCATTGAGGCTGAAAGAAATGACCTATAATGACATTAACACGGCCCCAGATTTTGATCACTCTTAATAAGCAATTCAGGTCTAACTATGTTAAATAATGCCTCCAACCTCCTGACTTTAAACAAATGGCTTAAAGAACTGACGTGTTTGTCAGCCATTGTCCTTGATTTGTAGGTTGGCCAGCAACCTAATCAAATGAAAATCACTGTTGTTGCAGATGGTGACAGAATGTTAGCTTCAATTTGACTTGCAGATTTTTAATCAATATAAATCTTTTCTGTACATATTAAAATATATATTCAGGATCTGACACATCAGAAAATGGCAATATATATGCATATGTGTATATATGTATAACTATTCATATATGTATATACATCGATATATTTACATTCCTATTTACATTTTTATGTGTTTATATATAAATAGAAATACATATAGAAACACATATATAATATTAAACAAGAGAAATACAATAATGCAGAATGAAATTAACAAAACATCACATTTTCCACAAGCTTCAAAACCAAACTGTTAAAAGTCTCTGCACATTTAACTGGAGAAACGCTTGCTTACAGCAGCTGCTCTGTAAATGCGCCATTGTGGAAAGATTAATCTTGATAATGAAGTATCAATTGTAGATTAATTATAAAATTGCTATACACAGAATTGCCACTTAAATGAATTGATACTATTTAAAAATATACACAAAACAAAACTATTCCATACTTGATTAAATTCCACTCTCAGTCAGTGTATAGAACTGACTATATCAGCTAGGCAGTGGTGGCACACTCCTTTAATCCCAGCATTTGGGAGGCAGAGGCAGGCGGATTTCTGAGTTCGAGACCAGCCTGGTCTACA